>NC_067479.1:57618206-57954039 GCF_947179515.1 Apodemus sylvaticus | reverse complement strand
CCTCAGCAGGCTGTGCCTTCCAAAAAGGACCACAGAGCCATTTCCATGTGTCCCAGAATCACCACGTCTCTCATTACTGTTTCCATCAAGATGTAAACTGACACCAACGTGTGGCCTCCTACGCTGTCTGCCCCACAGTAGGGATCATGTACCAGGTGGTGGCTGAGTTAAGCCATGGAACTGAACCAGCCGAGCTGGCAGAATCACCCTGTCCCTCCTGGCTGTGTGACCTCATGCTGGTCCTGTAACTTCTCTGAGCCAGTGTCTTGTGAAAAGTCTCTCCAGCGTGGAGCCATTGAATGGCTGCTGTGTGCCTAGAGCTCAGCCCCCAGTGTGTGCCGAGGAGGCTCCATCACTCCTTGGGAAAGTGCTTTAGAAATTCAAGTATTTGAACCTGTTTCCTACTTCCCATCCCAGCTATGCCTCTAGAGGCCGCCTTACCTGCTTTCTCCCTTCACTGTAAAGTAGCAAACTACAAAGAAAGCTTAGGCCAAACAGGAGAATAAACTCTCCCCCTGGACTCACCATCATTAAAAAAAAAAAAAGCATTGTTAGTGTTTTGGTGGGGGTTTTTTCCATTATTTTTATTCTTGACATATTTTAAAGGTGTGGTTGTTACAGTTTTGCCTTGTATGAGTGTGTGCCCTTTATTCACAGCGCACAGTGTATTCCTCTATAACTGACTACTGCCAATAACCCAACCCTCCCTTAATGTTGACTACTCGGGGACTATTTCTTTTTCTTTTTTGTTTTGTTTTGTTTTGTTTTGTTTTGTTTTTTAAATAAAGGTGTTTTTATTTATTGGGACATTCCTGTGTTTGGGTCTGTGTCCACAGCAAGAGGTAACATAATAGAACTGTGGGTCAGAGAGGAGGAACTATGGTCCTGACCTCCTTTTCAGAAAGTCCCAATACCACGCATGCGCAGCAGCTGCAGCTCCCTCAGTTAGTCATACTGCATTATGAACAAGGCTTAGAGCATCCTTGGGAGGTGGAGCGAGAATCTGCTGCTCTTAATATAACTCTTTCTAGACCCTTCTTTTTTTTTTTTAACTGGAGCTAAAGTTACTTTAAAATACCAAAATGTGTCATCCTTGTACCTACAGGAAGAAGTAGCTAAAAACTTGTTAGCTGAATTCAACCTGGGGTGTGATGTCCACCAGACTGAGCATGTGTACCGCGTCTACGTGGCCACGTTCCTTGGTTTTGGTGGTAATGCTGCTCGGCAGAGATATGAAGACAGACTATTTGCCAGCACAGTTCAGAAAAACAGGTACAGCCCCTACTGCTCCTCAGCAAGGCCCCTGCAGGCCTAGCTCGCTCCTCGTCAAAACTAGACTCAGGTCAAGTACCTTCTTTTGAGCCTCCCCATGCCAGAAGGACTGAGGGGCCCTCGGGTCCTGCCACCAGCCCCTGTCCCACCCATGTGTGCTTGCATTCTCTCTCTTTCTCCATCTGATAGAGGGCGACCCTTACCATCACTTAGATGACTTAGTTGCTCCTGAGTGACTGGGGGCAAAGGCCTGGGAAAGCTCAGACAGTGACGCCACACTGCTACCCTGTGAGGCTCACACCAGGCCACACTGCTACCCTGTGAGGCTCACACCAGGCCACACTGCTACCCCTGTGAGGCTCACACCAGGCCATACTGCTACCCCTGTGAGGCTCACACCAGGCCACACTGCTACCCCTATGAGGCTCACACCTGGCCACACTGCTACCCCTGTGAGGCTCACACCAGGCCACACTGCTACCCCTGTGAGGCTCACACCAGGCCACAGATCTCTGTGAGTTTTTCTAGAGGTTCTAGGTTTGATTCCCAGCACTCACGTGGAGGCTTACAACCACCTGTAACACTACTAGTTCTAGGGGATCTAGTGCCCTCTTCTGGCCTCCATGGGTACTGCTTGCATATAGTGTACAGAGACATACATGTAGGCAAATACCCATACACATAAAAATGACTACTAAAATTTTTGTACAAGATTAAATTGGCCAAGTAAATACACCATTATTTAGCTCTAAAATGACCATTTCTCCTTAAAATGTCCTATCAAAACAAACAAATGAGATACAGGAAGAGCAAGGTGTCTGACGTTCCCAGACTCTGCCCTTCTGATTCCAAGCTGTTTGTTCTGATGGGCACACTTCAAATAAGCAACTGGTATATTGTTAAGCTTATCACTATAATTCATTCTTTGTTTGTTGGATATTTTTCAAGACAGGCTTTCTCTGTGTAATAGTCCTGTCTGTCCTGAAGCTCATTTTGTAGACCAGTGTGGCCTTGAACTCACAGAGATCTGACGGCCTCTGCCTCCCAAGAGCTGGAATTGAAGGCATGCATTACCACTGCCTGGGAGTCCACAGTACCCGACACAGGCAGACCTGGGAGTCCACAGTACCCGACACAGGCAGACCTGGGATTCCAGACCCGGGAGTCCATAGTACCAGACACTAGTATCACTTCCACTGTCAAAAGTTTGGTTTTCTGTTTATTAATTCTGTGAATATTCGCACACACAAAAGGAGGAGAGGTGTTAATTAACAGAATATCTCTTTCAGATGTGACTAGCCTGGTGTATTTCAGTTACAACAAAACTAAGAGTTCTTTTCACAGGGCGCCTCAGAGCTGATAGGGCAGCAAAAACAGCTCTGCCTCCTGCCATCTAGGCCAGTAGCTGACTAACAACAACAACAACAACAATAATAATGCCTCCTGCTGTCTAGGCCAGGGTTGATGGATGGTGATGACGGTGGAGATGGTACAATCAGATGAGGAGACTCAAGCCTTCCTTGTGTTTTCACTCACAATCTCACTAGATGTTCTTGGCTGTGGATTATTGTCCCTTCCTGGACCCCATCCACCCCTTCCTGCACACACTGCATCTTCATTGACCTGTCAGTTAGGCTTTCTATAAGGAATACCAGCAACTGACTGACATTTTGCCAAGCAGTTTGCTCCGCCCCCTTCTAGGGTTTGCTTCTCCCCAGGTCTCTTAACTGTCCATGCATAATCTGACAAGAGCTTTCTAGCCATGTGGATGTATCTTGTTTTTATGAAACAGCCAACCTGTTTTCCCAGGACAAGTTAGTTCCTTTCACAATCACCCTATGCCAGCTTTATACGGTCCAAGCTTGCTGTCAGCAGACATCCTGTCAGATTATATTGACAGGACTCAAAAGCCTCAGGTCAGGCCTCGGGATGGCCCTTGGCTAAAGGCACATGCAGCTCAAGCCTAATGACTTGAGTTGGGTCCTTGGGACACACATGTAGGAGAAACCTACTTGCTCAAGTTGTTCTCTGATCTCCATAATGCATGTTGTGGTCCATACGCATTGCATGCACGCACGCGTGTATACACACACACACACACACACACACTAGATGAAAAAGTCGGGTCCTCTCACTCCTTGTGTACCTGGACTCAGCATGTGGTGATTGTGGATCTCTGCAAGAGGGTTGGGTGACCACCTTACTAACTTTGTTTGGAACCCTTTGTATTCCCACACTCGATTCTGTGGGACCCATGTTAGGCGAACACTGGCTTGCAGCCACTTGTCCCAAGTGCAGTGTGTGTCGCATGGATCTCATGGCAAATGCTTCTCTGTGCCACAGGCTCCTGGGTAAACAGACTGGTCTGACTCCCGATGCTCCATTCCTGGACCCCTGCCTGCCTCTGGACATTAAAGATGAGATCCAACAAAACGGGCAGACCCTGTACCTGCGGGGGACAGGGGACTTTGACCTGTGTCGAGAGACCCTCCAGCCTTTCATGAACAAAACCAATGAGACACAGACCTCCCTCAACGGCGTCTACCAGCCTCCAATCCACTTCCAGAACAGTGAATTCTACGGCTTCTCTGAGTTCTACTATTGCACCGAGGACGTCTTGCGAATGGGGGGAGACTACAATGCTGCTGAGTTTACTAAAGCTGCCAAGGTAATGTGTGCTGTGAGGAGACCATGGGGGCTGCAGGCCCTGCTCAGGCTTCTTGTAGATAAGCGTTTGTAGTGAGTCTTTGGGATGTCCTTTCACTTACCCTGTGGGAAGTAGTCACAGAAGACAGTCTATTCTCTACTAACTGTATTATCACCAGGAATTTACACAAGTAAAAGTCTTGAGTTGACTTTTGGCTGCCACATCTCAAAATCCTTCCAGCAGCCTCCCTCCCCCGCCCCAGCAGCCAGGACACTCCGTCCTATGATCTTGTCCCCTCTGCTCTCCCTCTTTGTCAGAGGCTTGCCCTGTCATATGTCACCAGCCTCGATGGCTCTTGGCCTTCAGCCACAGCCCTCTGCCCTTCAAGTTCATCAGTCCAGCGATCGCCCTGTGTGCTGTGGTTGTCTGGCTGCTGACAATCGGTCTCTGATCCTAACCCACTGAGTTTCTTGATTCTAAACAAATCCACAGTTTGTCCTTTGTCTCTTTTGTGCCATCTTAGTTGATTTACCAGCCATCCCATCCCCTTCCCCGAGGCTTGGCTCTTGTATTATTTTATTTTTAGTGTTAGGGATATAGAGTCCTGGGCCTCTACATGCTGGGCAAATGCTGTCTCTCTGAGCCGTGTCCCGGATCCATTGCTGCTTCTCTCTCTCTCAGATGCCCCTATAATCAGTGGTAGTTTCTCACGAGTATTCCTCAAGCCCATCCCTGATTCCTGCCATACTGTCACTGTCCTTGCCAACCCTGTGGCTCACCAGGAGCTGTCCTCTGTGTTTGGTCTCTGTGTTTGGTGCTTACCAGTGCTGCCCTGGGGTGTTCTGTTCTCTCGGGTGCTTACCTGTGCTGCCCTGGGGTGTCCTGGGGTGTCCTGTCTGAAGCTTTCAGGCAGTCACCTTGCTGTGCTAGTTAAGTCTTGAGCAATTTCACAGCCTGAATTCCCCATCTCAGCCTGACACCCGAGCTCAGTGCCCTCTCAGCATGGCCTTACACTGTGCATCTCTCTCTATCTCTCCCCCTTCCCCCCTCTCCCGCTTCTTCATTCCTGATGTTTTCCCTCCCTTGTGCAACCTGTCACATCATTTTCTTTACACTGAAGCTTCTTCACCCAGTAGAGAGGTGGGGAGGAGTCACGTACCCTTCAGAAGGACAGTGTTTGTGGGTGTGAGCAGTTAACATGACTCCAGTGACTTTGCTGTAACCGTCCTCCCCGGTGCTAAGTCTATCCCAAACCCAAGGACTCAGTTTGAACAGGCCAAAAGAGGATGTGAGAACTAACCGGGTTTGAAGAGGTTGTTGGTGGGCAGGATTTCCGGGTCAAGAGCAAGTACAGTTTGCTGGTCTCCAGGGACTCACAGGTCTCGAGTTGACCTACAGACATTCACTCTGCTTGTGTGTTTCATGTGCTTGTTATGAATATGAATTTGGTAAGCCATTTGTAAGTAGAAAAGTTGTTTTAATAAGCCTTAATAAGGGATGATTTATTTGGAGTGAAACTGTTTTCAGGATTACTGTGCAACAAAGTGGTCGATCTTGCGGGAACGCTTTGACCGAGGACTCTATGCCTCTCACGCGGACCTCCATCGACTTAAGTAAGTAGTGGACACTCAGCCCTAACCTGCTGGGTGGCCTCCTTATCTCCTGTCCTCTCTACCCCTGGCCTCGTTCAAATGGGACACAGTTTTTGTTACAGGTTTTCTGCTCAGTTTTGAAATCTTTGCACAGAAATTGCCCTGTGTCTGTGTTTGCCCTGAACATCAGAGTTGTATAGGGTGCTGCCCTTTCGGTTTCCCGCTCCCTCAGCTGACTCCCCGGACAGTACCGATGTGGGTTATAAGATCCCTTTGTTTGAGTCACTTGGGCAGTGACTGAGAGTTTATCACCACGTACTTAGTCCAGTACTTTGTAAAAAGGGGAGGAGACGCTGATAAACATGGAGGCTCAGCGAAAAGGAGCCCTGCCTTTCCCTTCTGTCATAAAGAGCCTGGGGTCTCAAGGACATGGAACGTGACTGTGTTTGTTCAGTCAGTGATGGCGTACTGAAGGCATGTGGAGGGTGACAGCCCACAATAGTGACTGACTGACACGGTTTCAGGCCAGTCAGTTCTGACAGGTAGACTGCTCTCTTAGGCCTACACCCTGAGCTCGATAACCACTTAGAAGCACATATGTTCTGCCTTCTCAGCTGGCCTGTGGCAGGCTGGCCACGGTTTCCGTCTGGTTCCTGTCCGACCCATGCCTGTGCGTGACATTTGCAGGTATCAGTGTTTCAAGTCAGCCTGGATGTTTGAGGTGTTCCACAGAGGCTTCTCCTTTCCTGTCACATACAAAAATCTGAAGACGGCCTTGCAGGTGTATGACAAGGAAGTGCAGTGGACCCTGGGGGCCATCCTTTACAGGACCCGCTTTCTGCCCTTGAGGTAGGCTGTGAACTTGGGAGGGTCACTACCTATGGTTCTCTGGAGCACACTGCCTCCTGGTGGCTGTATTCTGTGGATGTGTTGTCAGAGCTGTGGCTGACCAGACTAACTTGTGTTGGCTAACTTGGGTCTTCTCCGTCTTCCTCCTCAGGGGCTTCCTTTTCTCCCACAACATAACAAACAACTCTCTGTGATGCCACCATGTGCCATTTACCTGTTCCCTCACCCCTGCAGAAGGGTCCATTTAGTGGTGATCCTTATGGCTTTAGTGTCCAGGACTGCAAAAGAAACCATTGTATTGACATGCATTTATGACACTGTTGCAGCAGACAGATTTGTGATATAGGAGTACATCTTTATTAATGCACTCTCTTGCAATGTCTGGTAGCAGAAGCATCATGTCTGTTTCTTTGGCATGATGATGACTGACAGCTCAATAATGGGCCCAAAGTGTCAGTCATCATCCTTAGTCCTGAAGTGTCTGTTAATACTTTTCTTTAAGACTGTGGCATTGTCTATGTAGATTCATGACCAAAGGAGATACTAGATTCCAGTCCACAGTTGGTCACATAAATACATACAGCTCTCTTCACTCAAGTTTGCAGACCTAGCTCAGATGATCCAAAATTAAAACCATATTTATCTACTATTCTAAGCTGGCTCAGCTCCAGAAATTCTGTTTAGGAGCTGTTGATTATACAAAGTTCTACATGAATGCGTTTGCCCCATTAACTTCCTTGTAAGAACAAAACCCTGAGACCTACATTTATCAAGTGTTTGTTGATGAAATGATAATGCTAGGGACTTAAGGACATGCTCCCACACCTCACTGTCTTAGTATTGATAACATAGTTGACAGGGAACCCACTTTGGGCCTGCTGTCCGTCCCCTGTTCTGAATGTAAGGAAAGCCAGGGACAGCAGGCCCTGCCGATGCCCTTCTCATTGTTGTTTCTGTTTGTCTCTGTGCCACAGAGACATCCGTCAGGAGGTGTTCCGGGCTGGCCACGCACACTGGCGGGGCGTGTCCTTCGTCTACAACCACTATCTGTTCTCCGGTTGCTTCCTGGTCGTCCTTCTGTCCATCCTTCTCTACCTGCTGCGGCTGCGGCGCATCCACCACAGGGCGCCCCGCACTGGCTCTCTGTGGATGGAGGAAGGCCTGGCCTCTCAGAAGGGCCCTGGGCCCTTGTGACAGACACTGTGTCAGCCTGAAGAAGACTCTCCAGGAAAAGCCATTTTTGCCTCAGGGTTTCTCGTATGCTCAGATGTTCTGTTTGTCCCTTTCCTTTTTGTTACAAAAACCCTCTGATTGTAAACCCTGCTGTCTAGAGGTACTACCATTTTGAACACAGCTTTAAATGGAAGAGTGGGAAGAGAGCGTTCCCTCGGCTCGTGCCGCATGGCATCTGCCGCACATCAGTAAGGTCTGTAGGACAAGCTGCACTTTGGGCACGTGCACTTGGAGGCACGTGCAAGGGCACAGTGCAAGTTCCCATCAGCGTAGGTGGGACAGTGTTCAGTGTCCTGGGACAGAGTCAAGCCGGGAGTTAGACCCTCTGTCCTCTCCAAACACCTCAACCTAGAAGGGAGGTGTTTGATTTTATTTGCTGCTCAGGTCTGTTTTCTTGGCAGATTTAAGACTTTAGTCTTTCATAGGAAAAATGGACAAGATGGCGGCACGGGGAGATGACACTGAGGGGTGGTCAGTGACAGAGCTGCTGAGGCCACGCCCTGCCTCAGGCGAGCACACACTGTAAAGGAGCTGCTCTTGCCTGTGCTCAAAGTGGCCTGGGGTTTTTTTTGCTCATTTGTTTTTTTTGTTTTTAAACCAGAAAGTTTTTAAAGTTTCCCTGGTTTAGTGGTCTGAGGGAGAGAGATAGCGGGAGTATGCCCTGCAGGCGCCCAGCGCCTCTGAGCGCAGGTCTGTGCTGTTGAGCTGCTCCAGGCTCTTCCACCTCAGAGCTGTCACCCCCGCTGTTCAGATCTCTTCACTGTTTTTCTTCAGGACACCCCACACATTGCTTGGCAGTCCTTGTTGTCACACTGTGGTTGCAGCTGTCATTGGTAATGCCACTGTAAGCCCACGCTGTGGAAAAGCCTGAATTTAAAATAAGAAATAAATGCACACGTTGAAAACAAATTTGACATTTTAAGCAGAAACCTGAAAAGGACAACCAGGGACGTGTGAGGCTGGTGAGAGCTTCATTCATTCGTCCGTTCGTCCGTCCGTTCGTTCATCCATTCATTGGTTTGTTTTTGTGCTGTTCATTTAGGTCAGAAGTGTGGGGGATCCCTATACATGGGGGGTGTTTCCTATCTCCATAACACTTAAGTTGAAGTAGTAGGCAGCAGATGGGAATTTGGAGACCCTTCAGCTGCTTATTCAAAACTGAGAGAGAGAAGAACAGCACCCCCAAAGACCTATCACCCTAAGAGAAAAGGTGTGGCATCCGTCACATTGCCACTTAAGACTTCCTCATCTCTTCAAAGTGATTACTGTAGATGAAAGACATGGGTGGGGAGTTAGGGGCGTGGCGTTAGCTTCTGTGCGGATCATGCTCTGGGGGACATGCACTGGAATAAATATTCTGTAAATTTGACAGGTCAGTTTTTGGAGCCACCAGTAGCTTCAGTCCTGCCATAGGTAAGCCAGTCATCAGAGTCCTCGCTGCTGTCACCATGCTGGCATCTTTCCCTTGTATTTCTGAGCGTTCGTGTGTGTGTGTGTGTGTGTGTGTGTGTGTGTGTGTGTGTGTGTGTGCTCCCTGTGAACTGTCTGTGGCCTTGACGATGAAGAGGAAGGGTGGTGTCAGACTTTAATGGTACCTCTCTCCCAATGCCAGGCAGGAGGAATGGTGAGCCCCGTAATCTGAAAATATGTAAACACCACCTCGAGTTTGGGGCATTTGCCTTTACAACCAAGGCAAGGAAAAGCCAGTATAAGAACTTGCTGAAACCTGCCTTGTGTAAGGTTTCCTCCTACTTTAGGTAAAGAGGAGACGCTGGTCTGGCCCTGCTCTTGCAGTTTGCGGACAGAATGGGAAGAAACAGGCACTCTGCTTTCAGCCTGTAACAGAGTCCCTGTTGTAAGGACCAACCTACCTTGTCAAAGTAATCCCCTGGCTAGGGGTCCCAGGGCCGCACTGCCTGAGGAGCAAGACCTAATAACCACTGCAGATCTGAGCTAAGAACATTATTTTCAGTTTCTGAAAGGATCATTTTAACAGGGCTTGACACACACACACTGTTCATCCCTTGTGAGGCAGGGACAGGCAGATAGATCTCTGTGAGTTGAAGACCAGCCTGATCTACATAGGAAGTTCCCAGCCAGTACCATTACTATCTCAAGGGGGGAGGGGAAGGATTGTTTTGTAAACTAGAAAAAAAAAAGTTAGGCCAAGTGGCGCACACTGTAACCCCAGCGCGGGGAAGCGGAGGCAAAAGCAAAAGCATGGAGATTTCAAGGCCAGCTGCAATCTAATCCCCACCACAGAAAAACAAAACAAACAAACCCCAGAGACTTCATGGCCTTGTAAGATCTGAAATATTTACAAATGTCCCTTTATAGAAAATTTTACTGGCCATTATTGTGTTGGCTTCCTGTTACTACAACAAGTTCTAAGGCTATCAGCTTACGAAGAAAAATGGTTTCCTTATCTCACGGCCTGCGGTCCTTGGCCCTATGTGGGGCCAGTGCTGAGACAGCACAGTATGGCAAGGACAAGGACTGATGCAGAACCGCTGCTTCTCAGCCAGGAGCAAGGGCTGGGGCACACTCCACTTCTGGGCACACCCTAGTGACCTGAGAACAGCCATCCCACTTAAACCCCATCCATCAGCCTCCAACACAGAAGTCTGCAGGGGACATCGCAGGTTCAGACTCTGCCTATGAGAATGGCCAGCTAAACTCAGTGGACTGCTGTTCTGTCCCCAGATGGGAAGTACCCACCCATCAGTCTTAAAACATCTGCTCAGATACACTTCACTTTGCATGTCAATTACTTCCAAGGTCTGTTTTGTTTGGTTAGTTGGTTCCATCTGTTTTTTTGTTTTGTTTTGTTTTGTTTTCTGTTTTGTTTTTTTGTTTTCCAAATCAGGAGATCTATGCTTCCCCAAATTTTAAGAACCACAAAAACCCTTTAGGAAGCTTATGCAGTGTAAAGCAGGTTCTGAGTCAGAGAAATCCCTGCTTGGAGGGGGCCTGCACCTTCTCATGACTGTTGATACCATGTAGAAGGCCACCCTGAGCTCTGAAGATGGTCATGACTGAGAGATAGCCGAGGATAAAGCTGCTTTGGGACAGGGATTCCTGTCACCCGCTAGCTGGCCCAGAAGCCAGGGAACTGCACCTGTGGCGTAGAAAGTAGAAGCGCTGACCTTGAAAGTTGCTAGGAGGCTTTGTCAAATGCTAGGAGGTTTTGTTCATTCTGCGTGAACTCCTGACCAAGAGACCTCAGTGAATTAGTTCACACTCACTCTATGCTATTCCGCCATTCCGAGTGGCTAAACCACCTAGGGCTGTTCTCAGATTTTGGGTATTCAAAGGAAAACCTAGAGCTGCACCCTCCAGGCTGTGCCCATTGCATCCCTAAACCTCTGGCTTTAGCTGAGTTCCCACCTCAGGAACGGGGTGTGGAGAAGCTGGTGTCATAGGTCTCAGCCTGACCACCCTAAGGTAAGTCACTGTTACCCTAGTTACCCACCCCTGTGCCCTGCAGTGTAGCCAGCCTTAAACAGACCCTCAAGCCAGGTCTATATGGAATAGTGTTCCTTATGAAAATCACATGTCAGCAAGAAACCAAAAAGGCAAATGTGTTTTCCAAGCTTTAAAAAGAACACCATCTCCACTTGGGAGTCCTGTGTGATAACACGCAATGCAGCAAAACTACTGTTACTTAAAGCATTTCACATATTTCAGTGCTCCATTTTCTCCGGTGTTGAGTTTCCCTCTAAGTTGGTGGTTCTCAACCCTCCTGATGCTGTGACCCTTTATACAGTCCCTCATGTTGTGGTGACCTACCCCCCAACCATAAAATAATTTTTGTTATGACTTCATAGCTGTAATGTTGCTACTGTTGTGGACCATAATGTAAATATGTGATATGCAAATAGTCTTAGGTGACCCCTATGAAAAGGTCAGTCAACACTCTCAGAGGACCGGGACCACAGGTTGAGAAACACAGCTCTATGTGATGATCATTGTGAGCATCCTGAGAGAGTGCTTTATGCCTGAGGTGTTTACAGTTAGGGATTACAAAACTAAGGGAGCACCTCTAAATTTTGTTGTTGTTTTTTTAAGTGGTAGATTTTTTTACTAAGAACTATTGTTTTGGGAAGCATGCGTGTGTCTACGGTTAGACAGCCTCCTGTCGCACATTTGGACATGGATAGATGCTGAAAATAAATGTCACCCAGGGAACCAGAGCCCATGTGTGTTTTTCTCCTTGTGATTTAAATAGAGTTCTCTGTGCCTTCCGAATCTTGTTAGGATGACTGGCTGAATTCGAGTCTAAATTCCACAAACTAAGCTGCATCTACACACTTTGTTTTTGTTATGTTGAACTTGCAGCCAGAATGAACTGTAGGGGTTGTAGGCAGCATGTCTTGTAGCACAAACACCAAGAGCTTCACAAGAAACAAGACTTACCAGCATGCACTGTTAGGCCTCCAATGGCCTAACTGAGGCTGCTGCTTCTAAGGTCACTGTGGTCTGGAGAGAGTCCAGGTGGTCAAGCTCTTGCCATGCAAGCATGAAGACCTGAGTTTGATCTCCAGAACCCACGTGAAAAGCCACCCTCTGTGGCACAGACAGATCCCTGAAATTTAATGGCCAGCCAGCCTAGCTTGGTGAGTAAGAGATTCCACCTCAAAAAACAACATAGACAGCATCAGGAGAAACAACACAGGAGTTGGTCCCTGCCCTTTCCACATGCAGTAACGTGTGTGTGTTCACACACAAAAGTAAGGTTTCCACTTTGAAGTACCTGTTTACATGTAGATAAAAAGAAATGACTGGGCGCTAGAGAGATGACTCAGTAGCTAAGAGCATTTGCTGCTTTTGCAAAGCATCTGAGTTCACTTCCTAGCACCCACAGTTGTCTCTAACTCCAGCTCCAGGAATCTCATGACCTCCTCTGACCTCCATGGACACTGTACACATGTGGCATATTTTATATATATATATATATATATACACACACATATGTAGACAAGGGGTTCATATATATATACACATATATATGTATATATATATATAATTTTTTTTTTTTGGTTTTTTGGATTTGGTTTTTTCGAGACAGGGTTTCTCTGTATAGCCCTGGCTGCCCTGGAACTCACTATGTAGACCAGGCTGTCCTCGAACTCAAGAAATCTGCCTGCCTCTGCCTCCCAGAGTACTGGGATTACAGGCGTGCACCATCACCACCCGGCAGGCTCATAATTTTTTAAAGGATTTCAGACACACCAGAAGAGGGCATCGAATCCCATTACAGATGGTTGTGAGCCACCATGTGGTTGCTGGGAATTGAACTCAGGTCCTTGGAAGAGTAATCAGAGCCATCTCTCCAGCCCCCATAATTTTTAAAAAATAACTAATTGTATTGTCAATGAAAATCAAAATGGAGTACCATTGGTTTGGGCACTTAACATGTCATTGGGCCGCCATGGTTCACCAGATCTTAGCCACTTGAGAGTGAACCTTTGAACTGAGCATGAAGCATGGTTCCCTTGGGCGGGCCAGTACAACATACCTCTTCCACCAAAGTGCATAGACACTGAGTTAGAACCCAAAACCTTTTCTGCAAGCCGGCTTGACTTTTTCTAGCATCAATCAGAATTTCTAACAAACAAATAATATGATTTCCAGTTTTCCTGTCAGCAAAACTATAAGAAAAAGCCACTATTTCGGAACCAATTTTTAAGACTAAATCTGTGTCTTTCAACTTACAAGCCTGATTAGCCTCCAATTGTTTTTTTTATTTGTTCTTGACTGGGTTGAATTTGCTCTCAGTCACACTCCATAGACAATAACAGCAAATACCTTTCTAGCGCTTTGTTTGGAGGCAACTTCCGCCATGTTCTAAGAAACACCCAGTGGACTCTGGCCATTCCCTTGGGTTTGCCAGTGACAGTGTGAATTCCACCTTAAGCCAGTTTGAAGTTCTAAGTGGTCTAGTTTGCTTTCTGTTGGTGTGAAAGACACTGTGACCAAAAGCAACTCTGGAGAGGAAAGAATTTATTTTAGCATACACCTCCAGGTTACAGTCCAGCACTGAGGGAAGTCAAGGCAAGAACTGGAGCAGAAACGTTGGAGAAATGCTGCTTAGGGCTTGCTCTCTGGCTCATGCCCTGCTGGCTTTTTTCATGTAGCCCAGCTCTACCTGCCCAGAGATGGTGTGACTCGCAGTGGGCTGAGCCTGCCATAGCAAGACAATCTCTCAAAGACGTGGCCACAGGCCAATCTAATTAAGACAATTCTTTAATAGCAATTTTCTCTTCCCAGGTGACAAGAAAAACTAACCAGGCACTAAGCTTAAAGTCTTCTAGAAAATTTCTAATCTCGTTACTATTACTAACATGGATGCAAAACACCACTATGCTGGTTGGTTTTGGTTGTGAGCCCAGCCTGTAACAGTAGAGCCATCTCTCCAGCCCACTACTTGATTTTAAATCTCAACTTGCCACAACTTAGACTCACCAACAGAGTGTCAGCTATGGAATTACCTAGATCAGGTTGTCGTGTCTATGGGAGATTGTCTTGATTGTCAGTTGATGTAGCGGCATCCAGCCCACGGTGGGTGGCACCATTCCCTAGGTTTGGGTATAAAACAGTATAAAAGAGGAGAAAGCTAGCCAAGAACAAGAGCAAGCAGGAGGTATGGGGTGCGTCATTCTCTCCACTCTGGGCTGTCAGTGTGACCTGTCTAGCTGCTTAGGTGCCTTCCTGGATGCGCCCTCAGTGGTGAACTCGTAACCTAGAACTGCAAGCCAAATCAGCTCTTACCTTCCACTAAGGTGCCTCTTTTCAGGGTATTTATCACAACAGAACTGACACTAGAACAGTCACTTCTGCCCTGAGTTCGTTGTGAGCTAAATATGACTAGTCATAGCCTAGGAGCGTGGATCTGGGTTGCTCTGGATGATGGATTTTGTTGAGGAAGTGGTCATACGACCTTTTATAGTCAGAGAACAGAAGTTATAAGTCAATTCATTTGGCCCGTATGCTGGTGGTGACAGTAAGTTGAATCTTTTAGGGGAGGTTTTCCTGCTCTGCTATAACCTGCCTGTTATTATTAATCCCAAGATTCAAGAGAGAGGAAAAACCAGTCCATAATTTTGAGCCAAATTTGAAGCAGGCTTTAATTAAACACTAGCCAAGTCCACCACTGGGTTCCCAGGGAATAGCTACAGGTCATATTTTGCAGGGGCTTAAACAGGCAAACCCCACGGTAGATTGCTTCTCACACTGTGTTCAATCAGGGGCAGGCATACATCTTGACCTATTTCCTGCCTCCATTCCTCTCACCCACATGTGATCAAGCACATCTGGTGTAGATGTGTCAAACAAACTGTTTAGCGGAGTGAAAACATGTGACTGGTTATTTCCCAAGAACGACAGCTCTCAGCCTTCCAGGAAGTCACCTTGTCCTTAGGCAGGGCATCTGAGGCTCCAGGGTTAACTTGGCTCTTTGATATATAACATTCTTAGCTGTAGAGCTGGAGGCTAACAGTATGCTAAGGTTAACAGAGTGTTCCCCAAGTTGTACCCAATGGTTCCACCAAGATGTGGAGGATGGTAGAAGTGGCTGGCAAGAAGACTGTAGAGTAGAAGCTAATCTCACCTTTTAATCTGCAGCATCCCACCTGTTCATAACCTGCCTGTCTGACGGATCTTCACGGTGCATGTGGCCTCTTCAGAGAACTTCAGTTCCAACCACCAACTGCCAGAAAAGATCAAATTAGAAGCTGAACCTCTTTCAGCCATTCTTAGAATATATAAACAGATTTTCTTGAAGGCGGAGGGTAGGTCTGAGCCATGCTTAAAAATAGACCTAGAGACAGATGGCAAGAGAAGATGGCTGGCTGATGGGAACTGCAAGGGAGAAAAAGCCCAAGGCATTTGGTTGGAAGACTGTGAGAGAAAAAAAGGCAAAGGAAAATGGGTGTAGGGGGAATATAGCCTAACGCAGGGCGCCGGAACCACTGCAGAGAGGAAGAGCACAGGAATGTGAAAACAGACGGCCCTGCTCGGAGACAGTGCTTACCACAGGACTTAGAGCTTAAAGTAAATCTGCAGGGTGGTGCACACCTTGCTTAGCACTTGGGAGGCAGAGGCAGGTGGATCGAGGTGAGTTTGAGGCCAGCCTAGTTTACAGAGTGAGTTCCAGAACAGCCAGGACTATACAGAGCAACCCCCATCTTAACAAAAACAAAACCAAAAAACCCAAAACAAAATCAAAAAAATAAATACTCATGTTGGGTAGAAGGGAGATGCAGATCTAAAAGCTTAACAATCCTAATAGATCACAAACCATGGCCTTGTTTGTTGTTGTTGTTGTTTTGTTTTGTTTGTTTTTTGCTTGTTTTGTCCTGTTTTTATTGCGTCATTATTTGGTTTGGTTTTCTAGATCAGGAAATGCTAACAGATCGCAGGGAGGTTGTGGCTCTCACTGGTCAAGGAGCAGAGACGTTCCTGCTGGGCTGCTAGTACATCTTCTTTCAGACCGGTTATCAGAAGACAAAGGGGTGCCCTGCTAACCCCCAAACACCACTTGGAAGATGCAGTCCATTTGGAAACACAATCCCACAGAGAGTCTTTGCCAGCCCGCCATGTCTGGGGCCTGAAGGCCTCAGCCTTCTGCCTGCCTCCTCTTCACAGAGGAAGAATTTGCTGACATGCTTTCATTGTCTATTCAAATGTCCATTAGGAGGGGCTGAGACCTGTGGCAGGGCCCCTCTCGTCTTTGATCATCTTTGATCTTCGTCCCCTGGCCCCCTCCTGTTCGGCAGCACAATCATCCTGGGCCCCAGACTTCACAGTCACTTGAACCCTTCGATCAGCAGCTTGGGTCTATAACATGCAAGAGACTGAAACGAAAACAAACAAACAAAAGTCAGACCTTGAAGATTTCCACCCAGAGAAAAGTCCAGAAAGCTCCTTTATAGAATAAAGAGTTGACAGGTTTCAAAGACATACTCTTTGTTTAGACGATAAACTCGGCTAAATGGAGGGTAAAAGGAGAGCCTTCTTTCCCATCAGCCGCTCATCTGAGAAATGTCCCAGGCATCACATTTTTGTGGGAGACCAGAATTGTAGTGACCCTGGATGACAGGAAGGGGACACACTAGTGTGTGACAAAGAGGGCACCTTTGGAGTTCTTGGCAGGGGGCTGATGTTTATTGAATTATTACGTTTGTATTACATTGACTTATGTGAGTGTGAGGTGTGCACAGACCACAGAATACATGCGGAGGTCCAAGGACAGCTTAAAGGAGTTGGTTCTTTCCTTCTGCCATGTAGGTCTCAGGGATGGAAGGCAGGGCAGCAAGCTGGCATTTGGGGGCTGCATCCTCAACACTGAAAACCAAGACCCGCGCCCTCTGACAGCTGTGCTGGGTTATTACTTAGGGGACCGTCCACTGAGCCTGGCGCCTTTTCATGCTTAGCCAAATCACCAGCCCTTATAGTATTATCTCTAAAAAGCCACAGCTCTCTCAGGTTACTGATGGCTGTAGGTGTCATGGTTCACCCCAGATCACCCACCCGTCTTTGCCTTGAACTCCAACAACAAAACTTGGCATTTTCTATTTTTTGTTTTGTGTTTTGAGTCAGTGTTTCTCTGTGTAGCCCTGGCTGTCCTGGAGCTCACTCTGTAGACCAGGCTGGCCTCAAACTCAGAATTCTGCCTGCCTCTGCCTCCCAAGTGCTGGGATTAAAGGCGTGCGCCACCACTGCCTGGAGGCATTTTCTTTTCTTAAAGACTTCATCTTCTCTACCCAGATTTTAAAACCAAAACAAATTAAAAATAAAAATAAAAAGATTCAAACTCTTAAAATCTTTTTTATTCTGGTTATGGTAGCACAGGGAATTTTCTGAAACATCCAGCCTTTTTTTTTCTTTTTCTTTCTTTTTTTTTTTTTTTTTTTTTGCTTTGACTTGAATATGCCCCACAAAGTTCACACATTAGAAACTTGATCTCCAACTAAAATGCAATTCTTAATATTCTGTCTGACTGCAAGCTCAGAAAAATATAATTATAGGAAAGAAAGAACTCAGAACTTGTGAGATGGTCCCTAAAATATTTATTATGTGTTTTTATAATTTGTCCAATATAAAAAGATGTATATTCCCCTAAATAATAACCCAGCACGGTTGTAGGATGAGGGAGGGGTCTTGCTTTTGTTTCGGTTTCACTGGAGAATGGAGCCCAGGAAGGCCAGACAAGCACTCTCCCATGATGCTGCAAGGCCACCTAGACACAGCCCATGGCACTCAGATGGCCTGATACACCCCAGCTTGCTCTACAGAAGAACTGGCTTTATCCTGTGATTCTGGTTTGTAGGACGCCGCACACATACAACTCCACTTCTAAGCTGTTTGCTCTCACTTGAATAATGGATTCCAGGGAAACTTTGCCTAAAGAACATTTTCTAAACATCCAGTAGTTAAAGTTTTGAAAAGAAAGCCGTTTCTTTATACTGCCTTCCTCCCATGTGATACAGGACTGTCTCAGGGATGTGCCCAGTGCTCTGGGAGAGGGAGCAAGGCAGATTAGCCAATGGTGATTCAAGAGAAAGAACTCTTCCAAGGACCGAGTCTGAAGAAGGAAAATTGGGCCTGTGAGATGGCTCAGTGGAGAAAGGGGATTGCAGCTCAACCCACCCGAGTTTGTTCCCCAGAATCCATGTAAAGTAGATGGAGAACTGACTCCATATGCCATGGTACAAAGCATGCACGTGACTTTCCCCACACACAGCAAAAATAATAAAGGAAAACGTGAAGATCAGATTGTTTTAATAAAAGCAGGAAGCACAGCCCTGGTGAGCAAAGGTGATGGGTGGGGCAAGGAGGGTGGAAGGGAGAAGGTGTGTTATGTAGTCCTTCCACTAGGTGGAGCTATGAACTAGCTTGACCCAGCACCTTGTGTTCAGACATGGTATTTCTCTCACACAAGGATTCCTCTCCCCTCCCCTCTCCTCCCTTCTCCTCTCCTCCTTTCCTCTCCCCTCCCATCCTCTCCCTTCCCCTCCCCCTTGTCCTCCCCTCATCTTTCTTCTCTTTCTCCTTCTGTCTGTCTCTCTCTGTATCTGTCTCTTTCTCCCCTCAGCCCATATCATGTAATCCAATCTAATAAATCTCCTTTATTATGTGTTTATACAACACACACAGACACACACAGACACACACAAATGTTAACGTTATAGATCCTCTAGAAACCCCTGCTTAATAACACCCAGTTGTCTGTCTTTTAACATGATAAGTTTGAAAAACTTAATTCAGATCGTGTGACGGACTAGCCAGGAAAAAGACAAAGCAACTTGAATCAGCTCTGAAATTGTACTTGAAGGAACAGCAGCCATAGAAGCAGCCTGTAAGGCCCTATACAATACAGACTCCCATAGTTACCTGAGAGAGAATATTTTAGATATTGTCTTAGTCAGGGTTCCTATTCCTGAACAAAACATCATGATCAAGAAGCAAGTTGGGGAGGAAAGGGTTTATCAGCTTACACTTCCACATTGTTGTTCATCACCAAAGGAAGTCAGGACAGGAACTTGGAGGCAGGAGCTGATGCAGAGGCCATGGAGGGGTGCTGCTTACTGGATTGCTTCCCCTGACTTGCTTTCTTACAGAACCCAGGACTACTAGCCCAGGGATGGCACCACCCACAATGGGCTGGGCCCTACCACCTTGATCACTGATTGAGAAAATGCCTTACAGCGGGGTCTCATGGAGGTATTTCCTCAAAGGAGACTCCTTTCTCTGTGATAACTCCAGCTTGTGTCAAGTTGACACACAAAACCAGCCAGTACAGATATATTAAGTTAAATAAAATATATGTTTAGTGGGGTAATCAAATGAAGACAAATTTTAAACTATGTTAATTATGGTTTTTTTTTTTTCATGTTGACAAACCAAAACCTTAGTAGTATTTTCTAGTTCCAATAGACCTAAGGTAAAATTGCCACACAATTTCACATTTGTTGTTTCTTGGAAAGTGATTTGAGTCAACCTTTGGGACAAGTAATCACCTGGTTATGAAATGAAATAAAATATGAAACTACTCATACCTTTTGGTGGATCATGCCTATCCCAGAACTCTCCTAAACAGTTGAAAACAACCCAGGTGTGGCAGGTGTCTTCCTCTGGCCAGCCAAAAGCTAGCTACCTAATGACCCTGTCTAAAGAGAAGAAGAGGGAGAGAGAGGTGGGGGAAGGGAGGCGAGCAGGAGAGCGAGGGGTGGTTCCACTGCAGGGTAGAGAGCTGGTGTTTCTGAACAAGCAAGCACAAGATAGCCAGACACAGAGCAGCATCCTTCCGGACACAGGTGAGCTCAAGCCATAAAACAAGCCAACGGTTAGCATCCTTTTCATATGTGAGGTATAGAGCTGAAATCAGTGAAGCGCATGACTAGTGAAGGAAGAGCTGAGACTTAAGCCTGGGCCACGTCCCCACAGCACACGGTCTCAGGTGCTGCACGGAACTGCTTAGAAACGGCCAAAATAGCATGGTCTGAGCACGGGGACCCCAATGGAGGGGTCAGAGAAAGGACTGAAGGAGCTGAAGGGGTTTGCAGCCCCATAGGAAGAACAACAATATCAACCAACAAGTACCCCCCCCCCCCAGCTTCTAGGAACTAAACCAACAACCAAAGAGTACACATGGAGGGAGACATGGCTCCAGCTTCATATGTAGCAGAGGATGGCCTTGTTGGGCATCAATGAGAGGAGAGGGGCTTGGTCCTGTGAAGGCTTGATGCCCAGTGTAGGAAAATGCCAGGGTGGGGAGGTAGGAGTGGATGGGTGGGGGAAGCACCCTCATAGAAGCAGGGGTATGGGGATGAGATAGGGGGGGTGTGGAGGGGAAACTGGGAAAGGGGATAACATTTGAAATGTAAATAAAGAAAATATCCAATTTTTAAAAAAAGAATGGTCTGTGTGTGTTCACCCCCAGTGTGCAATTTTGAAGGCTCACTCTGTGTCTCTGTCTCTCTCCGACTCTCTCTCTCTCTCTCTCTCTCTCTCTCTCTCTCTCTCTCTCTCTCTCTCTCTCTCTCTCCCCCCTCTGCCCTCCTCTACTCCTCTACCCCAAATATAGACAGCTTTCTCTTTCCGATTCCCCTAGCTCTACGATTTTAAGCCTCACCCTAGCCATGGAGCAAATCAACCATGATTAAATTTTCCAAAACCTTGAGCCAAAATAAATAAATCCTTCCTTTCAGTTGTTCTTCCAGGTATGTGGGTCAGAACTTCTGAAAGCTACCTACCTTAGCATTCATCCTTTTGGTTTATGCGTCAACAAGTGTTCTCTCCCATTTTATAGCTCCACTTTCTTGAAGCTCAGTTTTGATGGATAGTTTTTCATTTTAATGCAGTAAAACATACCATTATTTTCATTAGGATTGTTTTTGGACTTGGTTTAAGAGGAGAAGGCTTTCTGACTGTCCCAAGGACCTAAAAGACAGTACTAAGAGCCAGAGACATTAAAGAAGTCCACTTACTCATTCAACAAACAGACTGGGTGCTGGGTACTTGAAATAGCCAGCAGTGAGGAAAGAGAAGATTAAAAGGAAACAGACCGGGGCCCGGTGGAGCTTATCTTCTGTAAGAAAGACAAATGGAACACTACACGGTCCCTAGGGAGCTTGAGGCAGAGAGCAAATGGATCGGGAATTCCAGGAGAGTAGCAAGCACTTTGCAGAGGCAGCCAAGGATGTTCTTTCAGATGAAATGTTATCAAGCAAAGATTTGAAGGAGGAGAGACAGGGAACCCAAGGAGACACAAGGAAAGAGAGTTCTAGGATGAGAGAGCAAGATGTGCAGAGACCCTGGGCCAGGAGAAGATTGGGGCATTAGAGTGTGGTGGGGCTTGTGCAGAAAAAGCAAGCAGAGGCTGGGAAAGTGTGCAGGCAGAGAGGGTAGGGGCTCGTGGGCTCTCATGTCATTGTCACGAGAGAAGCCAGAGTAAGGTGTTCATTAAGGGAGTGACATGACCAGACTGACATTTCAAAAGAATTGCTTGGCTTTGGACATGAAAATGAGCTCTGTGACAAAGGGAGAGTACAAGGATCTGTATGGCTGGTCCACGGTGGGATGAGAGGGCGCCAGTCAAGGAGAGTCTCTGCAGATTCTGGAGGACCTTTGAAGGTAGGGCCAACAGGGGTTGGAGTGGTCCTGGGTGCTCACGGTCAACGATTCAGGCTCAGGAAGGATGGCCCAAGGAGGCTGGACAACTGGAGGGAAGGGGGTATCACTGTCCACCCCACTTCTGGGTAGGTTATGATTACGACATAGATTTCTTTACTGTGGAAGATGCTAGGGCGTCATAGGGGAGCTGTGTGAGGGCACTGAAGGTCATTGTGGAGACCGTGAGCAGAGCAGCAGAAGTGGTACCCTGGCAGCTATGGCTGGGAAGCCACAGTAGAGAAGCATCCCCTGTGGATCTGTCTGTGAGCTCAGGGTGCTACCACTGAACACCACAGGCTGGGTAGTCTAGACAGTAGACATGTCTGTGTCACAATTTTGGAGACTGAGAAGTCAAAAGTCAAGCTACAGGTTCACTGAGCTCTCTACGTGGTTCATAAAAGGCTGTCTTTCCCTGTGTCTTACCCAGCAGAGATATAGTTTGTCCTCCCCCTTTCTCTTCTTACACGGTTGTGAGTCCCATCAGGAAGGTCTCTTCTAAAGACCCCACCCAACCCTAATTCCCGGAAAGCCCTACTTCCAGATCCCACCCCCTACTTCCAGATCCCACCCCACTGGAATTTAAGGTTTCACCACAGGAATTACAGTTCCCAGTCAAACCACATGGTGTCCCTGCTGCTTTGGTGATCAACGCTGTGAGGTTTGGCAGTTATCCTTTCTATCTCCCCCCAACCCCCTTCTTCCCAGATTCAAGCAGACCAGTGGCTACTTCAAGTAACTCAGCTGTAAGGCTCATCCTTGGCTACAGCACATAGAACAGGTCTGATTTCATCTGATCTCAGAAATTAAAGGAGCCAGGGGACACAGGGAAGGACAAGATTTATAACCTCCAACCTCTCCTGTGGTGCTGAGCTGGCTCTGGGCACAGAGCAACCTCATAAATACCAGCAGCTGGAATGTAAGAGCCAGACGCTGTCCTCAGCCAACCCTGAGCCACCTGGGCAAGTTTCTGGCGTACCTTGGAGAACCCCAGGGCTAGCTGGTCTGCAAGCCGTAGCATGGACCCTGCTAGATGCCAACCCATCTTGGTTTTTCTTGGTAGAAAAATTCTCATGGCCTCTCCTTGTTTCAACACTGTCTCAGAGCTGGCCTAAACCAGGGGTCTAGACTAATTTGAACCAGTTTGTATATACAGCAAACCCTTATCTAGTCAAGGTAGATACATTTGAACCGGGTTTTAAGTAACAGGACTTCCCAAAGAGCAATTTTGTTGTCTGAATAGCACTGATTACAAAAATGGAAACATCAAAAGCTTGACTGGCTGTTTTACAAATAGCAAGTCTCCATGCAAAACTGCATAAAAGAGCACTCACTGGTTACTTTGCATACATTAAACTTGCAAGCTTTTTACTCTAAGGTCTTTCACATGGTATTTACATGAGGCTCCTGTGGGCGAAGCTGCCCACTTCCAGTCACAGATACTTTGGTGTTTGTTCTAGTTCCATTCCATTGCTGTGACACCACGACCAAAAGCAACTGAGAGGAAGGTGAGGGAAGGATTTACTTGGCTTACACTTCCAGGCCACAGTGGATCCATCAAGGGAAGTCAGGGCAGGAACTCAAGACAGGGACTTGAAGGCAGGCCTGCTTGCTATTCCATAAAACATTGCCTGTAACCAAGGAACTTACTCAAAGCCAAAGTAGAGCAGGAACCACGGAGGAATGTTTCTTGCCTCCTTGCTCAAGTCATGCTTAGCCGCCAGTTTTCTTATGCAGTCCAGAGCCACACCACCTGTGCAGGGAATGGCGCTGCCCACTGTGGGCAATCCCCCACAGAAATGCTCATAGGCCAGTCTGATCTAAGCAACCCCTCAACTGAGACTCCTTTAGGCTGTGTCAAGTTGACAATTGAAGCTAACCAGGACAATGTTGTAGTACAGCTTTCTCCTTCATGCATAATGCAATCATTCCCCATCTCCATTCTGGAGTAAAAAGATGATGGTCTCAGCAGCATGTCTTATTACCCATAGCAACAGCCATGCAATTGGTCCAGGAAGGGCTGCAATGTATTCTCCAGTCCTTCTACCATTTTCAGGGTATCCCTGCACTCACACAACAGACCCACTCATCCATAAGACCCCTCTTCATACCACAAAGAAGAAAACAGCCACCCTGGGGTTCTTCCCCTGGTCATTCATTCCTGCAACACATGGCTCCGCTTCCGTTACGTGTCTTACAATGTACAGGAAGGCTCATACGACCACTGCTGTAGCAGGAAAACATACCATCCCATGTCACAGTGGGGGAAACAGCCATGTTGGGATTGCCCCCTGCAAAGGCTGCACCCTCAGATCTTTCAGCCACCGTCGCAGCAAGGGCAACATCATCACTCCTCCCAAACTCATCTTTGGTTTGCATGCCCCACCTTGGTGCACCAATTTGTTGCACTCACTTTCCTTGAGAAACACAAACAGACATCTCTTTACCTAGATATGAAGCCAACAGAAGTTCCATCAAAGCCCAACTGGGTAAACCAGCCGCTTCCTTACAGAGGACTGGTAGGAAGGAGCATGATGGCTCCCCCAACCCCAACTGCTACCTCACTGCCAAGTCTCACCCCATCATGGATGATGACCTCACGGAAGCCACATCACGGAGTCTCCTTTCAGTCAGCCTTCCATTTCCAACATACTCCAACATCTCCCAGGATCACTTGCAGCTGGGGTGGGCGGGAGGAAGAAGTCATAACTGGAGTCTCAGGGGAGGGTACCTGTACCACCTCTCTTGGTTGCCACCGTATTGTTCTGTTCCTTGAGTTAATCCTATCCCACAGGTGCTGTCCATGCATCCCCCAAACACGCTGCTTGTTTATTTAGTTAGAGTTATACTTCTGAGGAAAGTCAAGGAACAACAGTCACAGAGTGTCACAATAGTGACAAAGCTAAATTATTGTAAAGAAATGACTGTGGGGTCGCAAGGTGTCCAAAGCATTTCTTCCCTAGAAACACACATGGAACAATAGGACATTAGATGCATTTGAGGACACCTTAAATCAGTGGTGGTTTATAATCTGGACATTTGGAGGCTTTAATATACACAAGCAATTAAATGACTTTGTATTAAGATTTGGTCTCCTGGGGAGTCAGAGAAGCTTGACAAATCAAAAGAAAACATAAGCAATTGTCTTAACAGAACATACAATCTTTTCTTCTAATCAAATTCTCTTTTGCAAATGTTATCAAGAGCAGAACAGTAGTTTTAAGAACAATGTTCTTGGCCGGGCGGTGGTGGCGCATGCCTGTAATCCCAGCACTCTGGGAGGCAGAGGCAGGTGGATTTCTGAGTTCGAGGCCAGCCTGGTCTACAGAGTGAGTTCCAGGACAGCCAGGACTACACAGAGAAACCCTGTCTCGACCAAAAAACCAAATCCAAAAAAAAAAAAAAGAACAATGTTCTTGATTCCCTTTCTACTTCATGATGTAGCCAGGAGAGCAATTGCTCATTGCTGAGCAAGGATCCAGCCGCTAGAGGGCCGAGCCTCTACCTCCCTTCTCAATCGCCACTGAACTAGAAGGCATCACGTTAGAGTGTCAGATTTGTGCTCATGAGAAACTGCATCAGGGGGCTGATTCAATGTCTGTCCAACATGGAATATTTGTTATAACTGGCCATGATCCCTTCCCCAAGGACAAATGAGGCAGATACCCCTCAGGGATAAACATCTCCAAATCTCTTTCTCAAACTGATGAAGCAATGTTTGCATGGTTGCTTGCTTGATCTCCTTTTGTATTAACAACTAGACCACATGAAGATCTTCAGCTGTATAAGTTTAAACTTCTTCCTTCTTTCTTTGTCCTTAGAAGTCAGAGAATCCGTAATAATACCAACTGAAGCCATGTCTCCTTCAGACAGGCCATGGAGGTTTATGATTTCAGTTGGACCCAATGCACATGACAACACTGTACCCGTGTGAAGTGCAAAGCATAACACTGGCTCCCAGGGTGGCTACAGAGGCCGGGGGTGGGGGTGGGAGGGGGACAGCCTGTGGGAAGGAGAAGTGACTCTGACCTGAGCCTCCAGCTCTTCACACACCCCAGGACTTGGATGCCACTGTAATCCTTGGCTCTAAGCAGCAGCAGTATGTTGGAATCAAACAGAGTCAAGCAGTAGTAGGTGGCACCCTGTCCTGCTTTGGTGTTAGTTGTGATAAAACACCACCATTGAAAACGACTTGAGGAGGAAAGGATTTATTTGGTTTATACTTCCATATCACAGTCCATCCGTGAAGCAGGTCAGAGCAGGAGCTCGAAGCGGGAACATGGAGTCAGGAACTGAAGCAGAGACCATGAAACTTGTGCTTACACAAGGACCCTACCCCCACCCCACCCCCTACTTTCTTATATGGTCCTGGACCATCTTCCCAGGGGCATCACTGCCCAAAGTGACTGAACCCTCCCACATTAACAAATAAATAGTGTGTGTGTGTGTGTGTGTGTGTGTGTGTGTGTGTGTTCATCCAACAGTAAGGAGTAGAGGATTGACCTTACCTGAACAGAGATGACAGAGAAACTAGGGGAAAAGCAAGGTCTTATGTTACAAGCAGCAGTTCTGGGCTGTTTCCCCACCATGCTGCTACCCACAGAATAAGCAAGCCTCTCTCCCATGGAGGATCAACTTTCTCCATTGTAAACGAAAGGCTTTGGATTCTGTGACCTCTAAGGTCCTTTGCTTCTTGTCAGGGTCAGGGTGAGCAAGCCCTACACTCGTGGGATTAAACAAGATCCAAGGAGTGGGGGATGGACATTGTTGAAAAAGATATAACATTCCTGGCTCTGAGGTTCACACTGGGGGCGGGGCACAGTGAGTCACCATAGGAAGACAGGAAAAATTAAGAGAGCACGGGAAGCCACTCCTCAGAATCTGTCCTGGAGTATAAAACCTTACCACAACTGATAAAATCAAATCCCCTACAAAAAGAGTGCTTGCTTTTCCTAAAGACATCCAAGAAGGATATTAAAAGCAATAAACTGAACTTATTTAGGGCCAGAACATTTGCAAAGCTGAGTTTAACTGTATTATATCCCTAATCTAAATAATGTAGCTTATGCAGACACCTAACAGTTTCATTTTTAAAAGAGTTTTTTTTTAGATTTATGTATTTGTTTTAGATTTATGTATTTAACTTTATGAGTTTGAATATTTTATCCATGTATTATTTTATGTATCACACGCATATCTGGAGCCTATGGATGTCAGAAGAGGGAGTCAGATTCTTTGAAATTATCATTGCAAATGGTTACAAGTCACTGTGTGGGAGCTAGGAACTAAATCTGGATCCTCTGTAAGAGGATCAAGCACCCTTAACAACTGAGCTGTCCCCCCAGCCCCAGGAAATTCCTTCAGAGATGCACAGTTCCTGCCCTGACTTTCCCAACGATGGGGTATATTTTCTACTCAGATTTTAAACTCAGTTTCAAAATTATTTTCAATTACTGGTGTTGGTCTGTGTGTGTGTGTGTGTGTGTGTGTGGTGTGTGTGTGTGTGTACACAAGTGTGGGTTCCTGTGGAAGGCAGAGGCATTGGATCCCCTGAAACTAGAGTTACAGAAGGTTGTGAGCCACTTAAAGTGGTTGCTAGGAACCAAACTCAGGTCCCCTGAAAGAGCAGAGAAAGCAGCAGGTGCTGAGGCTTCTCGGGGAGGGCAGTGATGGTGGGGGCCTTAGTGGGGGCTTCAGTGGGGCGGCAGTGGCTCCTGCTGGGGAATGAGAAGCAGTGGCTGTGCTTTGTTGGGCAAGTGGAAAAGTGATTGATAAGTCTGTATACTCCTGAGATGATTACACCAAAGGCTACTTCTAGAAAAGTGCAAGCATTTGGGGAATTTGGGGCTAACTGAAGGTCGATTCCTTATCTGTACTGTCTCTTCCTGGCCACGGTGGCTGGGCTTTCTGTTTCTATAACCCTGGGGAGGAGCCTCCAAACCTTACTGAGTTACATGAGCTTCCTGACTTGCAGTTTCCTTTCTGTTACTTTGACAAAATATCCTGAGCAAAGGCGAGTATTGGAAGGAAGGGCTTATTCCTGTTTATAGGACATCATCCATCATGGGGGTTGTCGGGCAGGAACTCCATCCAGCAAGAGCTTGACACAGAAACTCTGGAGGACATCTGTTTGCTGGGTTGCTCAAAGGCTTGTGCCTGCCTAGCTTTCTCATACACCCTAGCACTACCTGCCCAGGGAATGGCACCCACAGTGGGCTGTGATCTCCTGAACCAACTAATGGCCCCCACGATAACCCACCAGTGGCTATGAGTCTATAGTATACTATCCATGGCAAAAAGACATTCCCTTCTATGATGGATCGCAGCTGACAGCAATAGTGTGATCAATAGCAGTCTGTCCCTCCATCCCCCTCCCAACCTGTTGCCCCAGAAGGTCTATGACCTCCCCAGTATCAGGTTTTGTCCTGGCTTTCAGTACCAGATGTGAACCCCCTCCTGTGGAGTCTCAAATCCAGTCAAAAAGCTGCTGATTTTAGCCATTATAATCATGCCACTACTGTCCAAGCAGGCATAGATTACCTGGCATTTCAGTACTGTAACACGAGACCCATAGCTGAGCAGGACTGTTCAAGACCACTCTTCCCACAGTACTCCACACAGCACCTGTGTGGGACACCATGAAAGCTAACTTAGCCTTAGCTTTATTTTCCTATGTCCTGTAACCAAAGGATGTAGATATCGAAGATGAAGATAGTCATCTAGAGGGTCTTTCTGTCAAGTTCTGGGAGGCAGCCAACAGCAGCAAACATACCTTTCATGCTTTGTGGGGCCTCAGGGGCCTCCCTGGCCAAGTATAGAAGTACTTGATACTTCTGGTACTTGGGTTTTTGATCTAACAACTTTATAGCCACTGGAGTCCCTGTTCTGGCTGGCACAGGAAAACCTCCTCTAACTTAAGCTCTTTAGTTGTCTTTTTATACCATTTAACTAATTGTGCATTTGAATGTTTGTGTGTGGTATAGACATGCAGGTGCAGGTGCCAGCAGAGACCGGAGGAATCCTCTAGAACTGGAATTATAGGCAATTGTGAGTTGGGGTGCTGGGGGTGCCTGAGAACCGAACTCTGGTCTTCCCAGAGAGCTGTGAGCATTCTTTCCTTATCAGCCCTGTCTCCAGCCCCCTTGCTGCTGTTTTAATAACCCATTCTTCCCCCTCCCTCCAATTAATCCAGTACTGGTATGATTATAAACTAGGAGGGAGAACCATTGAGGTTGGCTGCCTTCGGCCCAGTTCTCCACATCAGGGCTTGTGAAATGGCTATCCAAGTCATTGTCAATTTTCTGTGAGTCCCCATTCTTAACACTCAGTTGGGTGAGGACTTAATGGTGGCTTTGCCTACTGCTCACTTGCTTAGAAATGCCTGTAATAGGTGAGAGCATATTTGCATCCCTATAGCCCCTGTATGGTCTGTTTGCCAGTCTCTTCTGGGACAAGTTGATTTATGTATGTGTCACTTTAGAGCTGTGGTCCTTACTGGAGTAACGGGACACATGACTATTTAACCCATCTTACAAGGATCTTAGCTAGAGTTTCTATTCCTGTACAAACATCATGACCAAGAAGCAAGCTGGGGAGGAAAGGGTTTATTCAGCTTACACTTCCACATTGCTGTTTATCACCAGAGGAGGTCAGGACTGGAACTCAAGCAGCTCAGGAAGCAGGAGTTGATGCAGAGGCCATGGAGGGATGTTTCTTACTGGCTTGCTTCCCCTGGCTTGCTCAGCCTGCTCTCTTATAGAATCCAAGACAACCAGCTCAGGGATGGCACCACCCACAAGGGGCCCTCCCCCCCCCATTACTAATTGAGAAAATGCCCATAGCTGGATCTCATGGAGGCACTTTCCCAACTGAAGTTCCTTTATCTGTGACAACTCCAGCCTGTGTCAAGTTGATACACAAAACCAGTCAGTACACATCTCGATACTTTTTGTCCTAATCTGACACAGAATCCAACTATATCAAGTGAGACAGAGGACAGACAATTTGGGTAAGGTGGGGTATGGAAATCCATCAGTATCCCAGGGGTCCAAATATACCTGAAGCTCCTTTACAGACACTGGCTGTTGTAGAAGGTCCTGGGCCATCATTCCATGACAAATTGTGAGAATGTGAAGATTTCCTTAGGACAGTACTTTAAAGATGCATTCCCAGAAAATATGAACTGGCCTTGAGATCCAGTAGCTAAAGGAATAAAAAAGTATATTATCAAGGTCTAAAACAGCAGCAAAACAGTCCAGCACTTGTATTTATCTGGCTTCCCATCTGGGGCATCTCCAAGGGGGCTCTGTGCATTTCCTCACGCCAATGGGCTTGGTTGGATGAGCTCAAGTCGTTTGGTTTAGCGATGGCCTTCCTGATTGTACCCAGCCCAGGGTCTGATAGACTATTGGCCTGAACTGTAGGTGGGGTCACTCAGCCACATAGAGGAGGGCAGCACTGCCTACTGTGATGCTCTACAGTCAGTCAGACAGCTTCCGTTGATGTCTCGGCATCCACTATAGGGTTGGTGTGTCTACTCCTTCTCAACTCATCCTTGGTTCTGTTGGTCCCTGTTTGGATACCAAGTATTGTGTGTGTCATGTCTTCCCAGGAAAATTCTCTCACACGAACTTCAGTGAAATGGCAAGGCCCTGTTACTGAAGACACCACCTACTTTAGCTAGGAGACATGGAGGACTGAAGCTGGCACTGACCTGTAGGCATAATGTTTCTGTGCACCGCATAAAGGTTGTCCTTGCGTTATTCAAATGCTGACTTCTCTGCCCCCATGTGTTGTTTCAATCAGGACACAGCATTGTAATACTTATGTCTAGAATCTCCTGTCCCAAGTCTGTGTAAACAATTCTTATCATTTATTCTTCGCCTTGTCAATTAATGCTGACCACCCAATGGCTAGACAAAAGAGAGAATAGGGTGAAGCTTTCACCAGTGAGGGAAAAGGAGGGGAGTTGGAAGGAAAGCCATGAGGAGAGGGTCTGAGAAGACACCATAGGAAGAAATGTCTGAAGCAGAGAGATCTAGAACAGTATTAAACTACAAGTATCAAGGGGTGGGGGCTGGGAGGCAGCCCCATTAGCACAGGGGGTTAAGATAGATCATTTAACTGCCAAAGTATTAAGGTGCAGCTTGGAATAAATCTTAGTTTCTCTGTGTGGTTATTTGGGACTAGCTAAGGTGAAGAAATGCAGTCGCCATATTAATTCACTGATAACACTTATATTAAATTAATTTATTTCACACTGACCATGAAGTTTCCTCCCCAGTAGCTTGATTTCATTGTACTGGAAGGTCCATGCTGGCTGTCTGGAGAGGGACGGACCACAGTCTTATCTAGCTGTGAACCCTGACAGCTACCACAACAACACCTGGCAAGGTATGTCCATGACCATATGTATAATAGTGGCACAAAAGTTATGGGTGCAACCAACTGCTTTCTGGTTGGATTTAAGGCCCAGTTCACAGGAGAAAACACATAGATATCTATATTTATTACCTATACTATAAATATTGCAAAGAAACCATGGTTGGGGAGCTCATAAGCCTTGTAGGTGAATCTACTATTATCATTTTGCCATAGCAAACTGCTCTCGACATTCATGTCTCTTATATCTGGAGATTGCTGCAGCTCTTAGAGAAGTTTCTTCATGCAGTGGATAGCAGTTAACCCAGAAACTCACAACTGGTCAAAGTGCAGAGGAGAAACATCTGAGCGATGCTTAGGCATACATAGGTCATTCTTGCCATTCCCCATCTGCATCAGAGCTCCGGGACTACCTATACGAGGGAGTAGAAAGATTTTAAGAGTCCGTGGTCGGGAAGGACTGGGTGAAACAGTGTCTATTGGACACTGTAGGAAGGACCGTTGCAACAGCTGTCTTTGCCTGCAAAAGACCAAGGTACTCAGCAGTCCAGCTCAGAGCAGGCAGGGTTATCAAGCCCCCAGCCCTGGCTGAGGACCTATTAGAGAAATCATGTCTTCCTTGGGAGGGAGAGTCAATGTTTGCTAAGGTTTGTTTTAGGTCAGCCGTGCTCCAGCGGATGCCCCCCACCCATTGAATACATTGTGCTTTTATTTTTATTGTCAAAGAGAAAAAGAAGAGCTGGGAGGTGGGGAATGGATCTGGGAGACGTGTTAGAGAGAAGGGCAGAGAGTGAAAGACATTGTATATGGGCATGAAGTTCTCAAAGAATTTTTAAATTTTTATTAAAAAAAAAAAGAAAAATGTGTGGGTTCTTACTAAGATGTCGACCTTTGGCCTTCACACACACACACACACACACACATGCACACGCACGCACGCACGCGCACAATTTAGATTCAAGGATGTTGAAAAGGATGTTGGGCACTTTCTCCCTGTGTGATGATCCCTTGGCTTTCTGAATTTCATTGCTCAAAGGATGCCATTTACAAGATTTAGCTATTAAGTAAAGTTGACAAATTAAAACGACATGAGTCAGTTTTCCAGCAGTCCTTATCTTGAAAGAATTTTGTTTGTAAACAGAATGTCTAGGTGGTTTTGTGAAAGGGCATTTATTTAGACACAGAGCTCTTAAACCAGCTTGATTTATTTTTAGTTTATTTTTAACTTCTTGCTCGAGAGATCTTTAGGCAGACCAGCATTAGGCTAGTTCAGTGTTATCAGTTGTGATAAAGTTTTAAGCTCCAGTCAGATTCCAGTGACTGGCTTCTTTTCCCGCTCTTGTCTCAATTTCTGACTTGACTCAATGCACAGATGTGAAGCTCGAACTGAAAGCGGTTTGGGTTACACTATTCAGAATCCATCTACCAGAGAAGGGACGCGGAGCCTGAGCGAGATGATTGGTGACTTCAGCTTTAAGTTTTTAGATAAAAAAAAGCTGGATTCAGCGTCCGGCTTATTCCTGGTAAACCATTCCCTGGGGGAACTGGAAGGCGGGGCCAGGAGGTGGAGGGTGCAGAATCCTCTGGTGGAGAAGAGTGCACAGTCAGGAACGGCGCGGTCTCCAGAGCAGCCAGCCCCAACCCTTGCTGATACACTCCACCCCACCCCGCCCCCCAATCCCGGGATAAACCGAGGAAGTTCAACAAAGGGTGGAGGCCGGGCTAAACTGGAGGCCGCCTTCGGGGCGAGCTGGGGTCGGGGGTGGGGTTTGCCACGAGTTTCTCTTTAAAAGCACAGGGGCGGAAAGCTTGCCCCGACTGTAACGCGCGCCTCCCGGCATTTTCCCCGGCTTCTCGGCGGGCGGGCCCTAGGCGATCGGCGTGGAGAGGGGCCCCCGCTGAGAGCCCAGTCCCAGCCCGGCCACCACGGAGCCCAGCTGCCAAGTAAGAACGCTTACCCTGGTCACCCCGTCTCCCCTCTGGCGCGCGGTCCGAGGGCTAACGGGAGCATCCCCAGGCTCCCTCCTGCCCTCCTCTCCCTCCTCCCTTGGGCCAGCGCGGGCCAGGAATGCAGGAGGACGTGCAGGCTGACAGGTCCCCCTACCCTCAACCCCAAGCCAGCAGCCCCGCCCAGTCTCACTTTGCCCGTGTCGCGGGAGGCGGTAAATTTATCCCAGGAGCTCGGTGCTTGTCTTCTGGGCAACCAGGGCGCTTCCAGACAGAGGCGTGGGGCCTTGGGGGCGCAAGCTGCCTCCTTTGAAGGGTGCAGAATGGGGAAGGGGCTTCGGAAAGTTGGGCTGGTAGACAAGAGTTCTGGCTTTTGAGCTATGGAGCTTAATGGCGGGGAGGGGCCAAGGAAGACACTTCAGTGAGGCTGTGACTGTGGCTTTGGGCATCGTGGGGTCGAGTGCCCGGCAGCTGTGGAGCGCATAGCTTGCAACTGCAAAGGCTCTAGTGAGAGCCAGAGCTCGGTGAACAGAGTAGGAGAAAGGTCCTGGCGCCAAGTATTGATTCCCAAGTCTCCCTGCGAACTTCTTACTACCGTTATCCAGGAAAGACTGATAAATAGGAAAGAACTCGCACTAGTGTGTGGTGTGTTGAGTCCGGTGTGTTTGATGTGTTTAGTCTCGAGGTCCCCAATACTAACTGCAAATGCGCAGGCCTTTTGGTCCCTGTGTACTACTCCTACTCTGTTCCCAACTGGTGTCATCTCCCCATCCCTCCGACCCCAACTTTTGAAGTCACAGGGTGTAGTGGTCTGCTGAAAGTATCTCTATTCTGTCCCCCATAGAAATGATCGGAAGAAACAGACCATTCCTTTCTCTCCATCACTCCCTGGCCCACCCAACAGAGATTACTAACTAGTTCCTAACCAATTAATTACTAACCAACCAATACTACGACAAAACAATGCGCAGTAGAGGGGTGCCCCTGCGTTGACTAGGAGACTGACTGAGTTACCCAATGTGGCTAGGGAACCCCCCAGTTCAGATGGGAGGTGCACGATGTCAGAAACGCGCCCAAATTAATTTTGTTCCCCAAGCCCTCAGGGTTGAAGAGATGCTAAAACCAGCCCAATGGATACTCCCCCCCCACCCCCGCCCCTTGCATGGAAGGGCTGAAGCTCAACAGTCCCGGTTTAGTGCTCATGACTCTTGGCTGGAGCCCTCCCTTACATCACCACTGGATGTGAGCGCCTGCAGTCTCCAAAGCCCATTTGTCATCTTGGGAGAATCAGTAACGCGCACGCACGGTGTCTTGTGTACTTAGTTGGCCAGGGGCTGTGTACAGGGAGGATGCATTCAATTCCTTGGGTCACTTCACACATAAAAAAGTCTGACTCACTGGACTGACCTTACCTTGGAGAAACTGTAAGGTCTTCCTAGTCTCTGCCTTCCCCCCCCCCCGCCCCTCCCATCCCACTCTCTTCCCCTTGGGATGACTATGAAGCCAAAGGCTTCCTGATGGTTTCCAGGCTGTCCCCAAGAACACTGGGTCTCATTAATCTATATTTGCTTTTCTGCTATGACCTTTGTGTTAAAAAAAGCAAAATCACTTACACATCAAGGAGCAACCCAGGGAATAAAATCCAGGGTTAGAGACAGAGCCCACGCTGCAGCCTGAGCTGCTGAAGTTTCCTAAAGAGTCCGTGAGGACACTTCCACTGACCTGTTTCCTTCTAGCTGGGAGCCTCTCCCGGGCTCTTCCCTACCCCTCTGACCTTTGGATGGCCAGTTGGGAAGTACTTTGTGAGGGAAACAGATTTTCTGGGCTGTGGATGTGACCTTCTGAAAACTGACTAATGTCCTAGAAATTTCTAGATTGTTTGTTTAAGCTGTTCTATGCTGAAGATGTTCAGATCTGCTCCGGGGAGCATTCTGAAGAGTTCTGTTCTTCTCAGTAGTCCTAACATTTTGCCCCACTTACATTAGGACCCTTTTTTCTTTTCTCAGTGAAGTTTTTTTTTTTTTAAATCTTGGCATCATATGATTTATCCATATGTATATCCATAGATCATTGCAATCTTGAAAATGTTAACTATGATGCTATTGTTGCACTCCAGAAAGTGATCTAGGATTTTTGTTTTTACTGTCCTCTATTACACAGCTGTTTTATAGTTCTCTCACAACTTTCTCCCACATGGAGCTGACCTCCATCCTGTTGCACTGTGTAAATGCTGCATGCCTGTTGCACAACATTGCCTGCGACCAAGTCACTTTACTATCTACTTTTTACAAAGTCCCACTAAAGACTGGGATGGGTAGTGTTTAATTCATTTCACACTTGAAACTTGAAAATGCAGACATCGTCTGTAGCCAGTCGCTGGGCAAACTCAGCACCTGACAGCTTGACTTCATTCCTGGAATCAAGGTGACTAATCAGAGAATATCAGTGTGGGGTACCCCTCAGCCTCTCCTCGGCAGGCTGCTCTGGAGTTTACTGCTTTCTGTGGGAAGATACTTTGTAATCTCTTGGTAATTGGCCCTTTGGAGCTTGAGGAATGAGCTACAAGAAGCCTGGGTTTGCTGTAGGAAAGCAGCGGTCTTCTCCTGGTTGGGGGCAAGGTACCTGCCTTTTTGAATAGGAAGCTTTGCCTTAAGGTTCTTCTCTGGTAGGATGAAGGAAATGACTACATCTAGGTTCTAGAGAAAACAAAGGCCACAGTGGAGAGTTTGGGAGAGGACGATCATCCATCTTTGAGCAACATCTAGGTGTTTTCGCTGCTGTCATCTTTCACACTGGTGTCCCTAACTTCTATGGCAGAAAGAGGAAGAGGACTCTGTCTCCCTGCTAAAGTTGCAAACATCTTGTTTTATTTTGCAGTTGTCTAATGAGCTGGACTAGATTATCTGCTGTCTTGTTTCGCACTGAAATTGACAAGGGATGGATAGATCTTCCATAATACACCCAGCTTGTGTGTGTGTGTGTGTGCATTTACCAACTTGAGGATCTCAGAAGGAGTGTTTGTCAGCCTTAAAGATCTGCAACTTTAATTCCCTTCTCCCATAGGTACCAGCCTGTGTCCACCCAGGCAGACTCCTAAGTAAGATTGTATCTACAGCTGCAGTTACAGGGGTGTGATTTCTTTCCTTGTAAAGTTTTGGGGAAATTAGAGAAATGCCTTTTCTTCTAGGGATCAAACAGAACCCTGTTGGCCTTAGCGGAACAACTTACAGCTTCTACTGTTCAATTCCTTCTGTGGAAAAGCCTTTGTGGTCAGTTTGCCTGGTAGTTGTACTCTGGTTAGATCCTGAGGACTCAGATGAAATGGCTGGAGCCCTAGGACCACAGGGTCTGCAAGACTAGCAGTTGTATGCTGAAAAGAAAGAACCAGGCAGCTATCTATCCACAGAGGCCCGGTGACAGCAGCACATGTGACCTTGGACATCTCAGTCTTCAGCCATGTTCAGGCTGAGGCAAGGCCACGGATACTCCTTGTCCTGGTTGGCTTGTGTGCATCACCCTTGAATGTGGTACGTGCTTAGCAGGGAGGATTACCTGGCAGGGATGGATGCACCTGATTTGCTAAGCCTTAGTGTCAGAGAAGTCCCTAGCACCAAGCCCACCTTTTCAGAACGGTTTTCCCTTCCCACTTTCCCTCCTTTTATTCAATTAAATAGCCTAGGCTGACCTTAATTTCAGCATGTAGCAGGGGATGACCTTGAACTTCTGATCTTCTTGTCTTTATCTTGAAGGTCTGGGATAACAGGCACACAGCACTACCATGTTAGTGGAGTCTAGTTTATGTGATGTGGGGTACTGAACCCAGGGATTTAAGGGGTTTTGTTTGTTTTGTGATTCTTTGTCACGTTTTGTCAGGATGGGTCTTCTAGGGAGCTGCAAGTCCAGAGGCAGATAAACTTGAAAGCAACTAGGAACTTGGCCAGAGCTTTGGGCGCAAGCTGATGCTAGTTTTTGTGATGTTAAAGAGAGTGGAGGCTTGCTAAACCTGGTGCTGGTAGCCAGGCTGTTCCTTGAGATAAAGGAAGACTATTAGAATTCATCTTCGAAGGAGACTTGGGATTGGCACTAATGTTGATCGGCGACAGTAGTAACTGAGAAAGTCTATCCTGTCCAGTACACATGAGCACCGTCAGGCATCTGGGTACATGCCACCACCCTGTGGATGCCATTATCTTGAGTGAGCACTGGAGACTTGGTACCAGCTGGCTTTGTGCAGCCGAGCCCAGCCAGCTTCGCTGATGTGGCAGTTGGTGCCCGTTGCTAATGCTCTCTGGGTTCTCACATGGGAGCCAAGGCTGCCACGGGCAGCACAATCCCAGGTCTGAGACTTTTAAGCACTTGAAGTGCAGCACTCCTACTCTGGTACAGCCAGGCGCTTCCAGCTGAAGCTGTGGCTATGGTCTCCGCTTGTCACCGGACGCTCTCTGGGTTTGGCTGTCATGTAAAGAGCTCAAAGGGTGAAATGATGCTGGACCAAGCTGTTCCTCTCAGACCCTCCCGTGGTCTCCAGCCTCTGGCGGTGCCCAGTGTGCACAAAGGGCTGAGCCTCTCTGTGATGGTCAGGTCCTCTCTTAGATAAAGAGTCTGGGAAAGATTTCACTTCAGGAATGAGCCACCGACCAGACTCTGAATGACTTGGGCATCCCTCCTACCATCTCCCACCCAGTACAGTCAGCTCACTCAATGGTCTGAGCCCTTCCATAATTGAGCGTGCACCTAGACTGACCCCGAATTCTCAGGCTGCTGTCAGCTCCATCCCTGGAGACACCAGACCTGTTTGGAATGATAGGATTGCATCTCAAGCTTGTACATCATCCTGGTCTCAATGTTCATCTCTCTGCTACTTTTTGTGAGCTTCCATCCTCCTTACAAGAGTCGCTGAAGGTTAGACCCATCTAATTAGTTCCAAGATGTTAGTTCTAAGATACTGTGAGTCTGAAAGCATGTGTATAATGGGTAACACCTGTCTTCCATGTGGCGTGTTAATAGGAGGCATTCAAGCAAGAAGAGCTCCATGATCACATGTGTCATCTCAAGAACCCAAGTAAAAACTTGGGCATAGTGATGTCCTATAGGGAATGGGGTTCACTGGGTAGCTTGCGCGACTTGAACAGCTTCAGACCAGTGAGAAACCCTACCTCAAGAAACAATAAATGGAACCTTGAGAAACAACACCCAAGGTTGATATCTGTCCTCAACATGCATGTGTGTGTGTGTGTGTGTGTGTGTGTAAAACTCTCACACATGTATACAAACCATGCACATGTACACAACTACAAAATTAGTTTTAAAAATATAATACAAATGGAGTGATACCCTCCTGGATTTTGTCCAGATTGTTCCCTGTGAGATTATATTAGTCATCACCCTTTGAGCATTGGCTGTGAACCTGTCATTACTCTGGGTACTTTGGTCTTTTTAATATCACCCCAAGGACCTTATCACACTTTTCTACTTGCAGAATCTGAGACTATTCTTGGGTGCTGAAATCCTGTTCTTTTTAATTCATTAATTTTTAAATTAACTAAATTTAATTAATTATTTTTTTACATCCTGACCACAGTTTCCTCTCTATCCTTCCAGGCCCTCTCTCCCACTCCTCCCTCCCATCCATTCCTCATGCATTTCTCTTCAGAAAAGGTGAGGTTTCTCATGGATGGCACGGTAGCCATGTCGTGTCAAGTAGCAGTGAAGTCTAAGTACCTTTTCTCCTATTAAGAAGACTGGACAAGCCAATGCCGTAGATGGAAAGGATTTCAAAGGCAGGCAACAGAATCATAGACTCTGTCGTAGACTCCCACTGTTACTCCCTCAATCAGATCAAGCTACACAACTGTAACATATGTGTGGAGAGCCTACCCCAGTCCCATGCCGGCCCCTGGGTGGGCAGTTCAGGCTCTGCGAGCCCCTATGGGCCTAGGTTAGTCAAGCCTGTAGGTTTTCTTGTCATCTGACACCCTGTGATTATGAATTATCTTATAGCCACGCCATGTGTCCCCCTTTTGGTAGGAGTTATGTAGGTTGGATATGTGAACCCAGTGGGTATCCTTGTCTTGTGAGTTTCTATGTGTGGCCTTTGAATTGGATTGTGAGTTTTCCAGTCCCTTCACTGTGGGCAACATGTTGGAGAAATGAAGTGTATCACTTCACTATTATGTGTGTGTTATACATGTATGCACCCATGTATGTCATGCATGTATGTGGATGTGCTCACCCATGCAATGCAAGTGCATGTAGAAGCCAGAGGTTGACGTTGCAATGTCTTTCTCAATTGCTTTTATATCTTATATTTTGGGACAGGATATCTTATCACTCTTTTTTTTTTAATATTTTTATTTTCTATATTCTTTGTTTACATTCCAAATGATTTCCCCTTTCCTGGATCCCCCCTCCCCATATGTCCCATAAACCTTCTTCTCTCCATCCCTTCTCCAATCACCTCCCTCCTTTTTCTCTGTCCTTATATTCCCTTCCAATGCTAGATCGATCCTTTCCAGGATCAGGACCCCCTCCATACTTCTTCATGGGAGTCATTTGTTATGCAATTTGTGCCTTAGGTATTCGGGGCTTCTGGGCTAATTAATATCCACTTATCAGAGATTGCATTCCATGTGTATTCTTTTGTGATTGGGTTACCTCACTTAGGATGATATTTTCCAGATCAAACCATTTGCCTAAAACTTTTGTGAATTCATTGTTTCTAATTGCTGAGTAGTATTCCATTGTGTAGAATCTTATCACTCTTATATTCACAGTGTCAGAGAGGCTGGCTGACCACAGAGACCGCTGCTCACTTTACCCAGCGAGCTGTCTCCCTGACCCCTGGCTGGTTTTTAACTTTCCATCCGATCTAGGAGTTTCCCGTAAGCACATTTGAAAGTGTCTGAAATTGTTTCATCAACCTCCCCAGGAAACAGCCTGGTCAAAGTGAGATTCCACCCCAACCCAGAGGTGGACTGTGGGGAACCCTGATTGGTCACAACAAATCATGCCAACAAAGCCCTCATTTTGAAGGCTGAAAACTATTCAGCTTTGTACGGACACCTTCTTACCACCTCACTGTGCCCTAAACATTCCATCTCTGTAACCAGAAATAGACAGGACTGTGGTGGAATTCAGGGCCAGGGGCAAAATGAATCAGGCCTGGACCAGTCTGGTGTCTAAAAGCCTCCATTTGTATCTGAGGTATTCACAAGGACTTCCCTCATGCTATGAGTACACCTCGTCTGCCCAACACAGCCTCCCTCCACAAAGTGTAGCCAGACACAGCCCCAGACCACCTTTCCAGAGAGAGCCAAGAACCACTCGTCTCTCCTATTGGTGTCAACGGGAAGCCCAGTCCAGTGGGGGAGACAGCTCTCACCTCAGGCCCTGATCCAACATTTATATCTCTAGAGATGTCAACTAGGATATTTTTATGGGTGCTGAGTTCTAGTCCTTTCATTTGAGTGAGAGCAACATGGGCCAAGCTGTTCTTCTGTGGTGAGGTTATGTCGGCCGTGCTTTGTGCTATGGGCAGCAGGAAAAGAATGGGTTCTCTGCCACCCAGGTATCAGGATACAGGATGAGGAGATGACTCAGTGATTAAGAGCACCTGCTGCTCTTCCTGAGGCTCTGGGTTCAGCTCCCAGCACTCACCCCCATGACAGCTCACAACTGTCTGTAACTCCAATGCCAGGGAATCTAGTGTCCTCTTCTGACCTCTCTGGGTACAAAGACACACACGTGGTGCACAGACATACATGCAGAAAAAACACCCACACACATAAAATAAAAAAAATGAAAAATCTTTTTTTAAAGAATTATTTATTTCATGTATATGAGTACACTGTACCTGTCCTCAAACACACCAGAAGAGGGCATCAGATCCCATTACAGATGGTTGTGAGCTACAACATGGTTGCTAGGAATTGAACTCAGGACTCTGGAAGAGCTCTTAGCCACTGAGTCATCCCTCCAGCCCATGAAAATTCTTAAAAACAAAGTTTAATACAGATATACTGAGAGGAATGGATAATCTGACCAGTGACTTGGGAGGCCAGAAGCCACATAGAGTTAGACGCATAGAATCACACACAGTCTCATAGAATCACACACAGTCCCCATAGAGTTACACGCAGTCACATTTAGTGGGTGCCTACAGAAAACTTAGGAGACTAAGCCTGGTTGGAGGAGCAATTAGATATGAAGGTCAGACAAAGATCAGGTACCACAAGAACACTTTGAAAAGCCAAAAAGTACAATGCTCCAGGTACAGTGTTTGATTTTTATGTGATGTATTTCCCCTCATCTGTGCATGGCTGGAAATTAATATTGCTGTTGCCAAAAACAGTAGTTGATGCTTCCTAGACACTGAGGGAGAAGTGAACTTTGGGAAGGGAAGCCATTGTCAAGGGGGATGGGATTTGTCACATGCCAAAATCAGGGGCAGGTAACAGTGCCTAACAACAGATACAGGGTACCACCAGCCCCATGATCTTCCACACAGCTCATACAAGAGTACCTGTGCATGCCTGTACATATTTCCTTGGTTTATAATAAAGTTTACTTGCTATGATTTCTTTCAAGGATGGACTGTAGCCTATACGCTAAAGCAAACCTTTTCCTCCGCTGAGACGCTGAGGTTGGAGTGTTGACTTTTCATGCAGATGGCTGAGTTTCTCCTGTTAATGCCTTTTCTCTCTAGGGTTTGAGGTAAATTCATCTGCTTGTTTGTATCCTCTTCCAGATCACTGAGCATTTTTACCAGAAAACTTCAAATCTTGATCTGGCATTTTACCTATTTCAGTGTCTGAGTTTGGAAGTTGAGTGAGAAAGTTGAGTGAGGTTCTTGTAGACAAGACCAGACATGTTGTCCTCATTTCCATGTGTTGGTTCTCCCCTCTCCCTCTCCCTCTCCCTTTCCCTCTCCCTCTCCCTCCCCCTCTCCCTCCCCCTCTCCCTCTCCCTCCCCCTCTCCTTCCCCCTCCCCCTCTCTCCCCCTCCCTCTCCCTCCCCCTCTCCCTCCCCCTCTCCCTCTCCCTCCCCCTCTCCTTCCCCCTCCCCCTCTCTCCCCCTCCCTCTCCCTCCCCCCTCTCCCTCCCCCCTCTCCCTCTCCTTCCCCCTCTCCTTCCCCCTCCCCCTCTCTCCCCCTCCCTCTCCCTCCCCCTCCCCTCCCCCCTCTCCCCCTCCCTCCCCCTCCCCTTTTCTTCCCCTCCCTCCCCCTCCCCCTCCCCCTCTCTCCCCCCTCCCTCCCCCTCCCCCTTCTCTCTCTCTCTCTCTCTCTCTCTCTCTCTCTCTCTCTCTCTCTCTCCCCCCCCTCTCTCTTTCTCTCTCCTGATGTGGAGCAGAATCTTCTTTTTGGGCAGCCTAATGTTGAGGGCTCAATCCCTGGCACCAAACCCTTTTGGAAAGAGCTTCATTTCTCTTCACTCTGCTGGGGTACTATGGAGACAGAGTAGATGACGCTGTCTCTTTCCTGCTCATGTCCAGAATTCCTACTCTTTACTTTCTCCATAGGTTTCTAAGGTTCTTTCTGTATTTCTCTCTTGGGAATAAAGTTCAGTTTTTCTTTCTACATATCTCTTTTCTTTTCCAGCTCTTACAGCCTCTTGTGTAGCATCTCATCCAAAATCCCCCTCATGAATGATATTCTAATCCTGCTATCTGAACATTGTCAATCCTGGAATCAAATCAGGAACTTTAGAATACGTTGGAAAGTTTCTGGAGTGACAGATAAAGATATGATACTGATGTTGGGACAATTGAAGTATCACTGTTCATAGACATCCCAGATTGAAGATCTAGAGTCCCTTCCTACCCTCTAATTTCATCCTTCCTTCGACTCTGCAAGAGCAGCAAGCCTTGACTGATGCAGCCCCTCCTCAAAGTCTGACTGGACATATCCTGTAGCTCTTTGTCCCTTAGCACAGCTTAATACCATCTTAGTGTATAAAGCACAGGCAGTTGAGCTTCTACAATATAGTACGGTATATAAATGAGAATTTCTGGTTTTTTAAACAGTGGTTTATAAGAAGAGCTGGATCTAGAAGAACCTGCCGAGGTTCATCCACCAGCTCCAGTTCCTACTTGGAGAAATCAAAGTTTAAATTTAAGCCCAGCCCTGACGTGCACAGCTGAGCATCATCAGCACACTATCGTAGGCACTTGAACAACTTGACTGGAATCAGGAGCACCAGCCTCATCCAAGATACATCAGCTATTCATACTAGACCACCAACTGTGGGCCAGAGCGTCAAGCAGCTTTTCCTTTGATTCTTTTTACAAAGCGTCCCATGAAATGGGTGTTTCTCATTTTCATGTAAAGATTGTTTTAAGGAATGTATCTTTTCAAGTCCTCAAGGTTATTAAGTCTAGAAAAACCTAAGTACACCTGAGGTTCCCGAGCTCATGAGCAGTAGACATAGAGTTTGAACCAGTTGCTGTCAGTGAGGATGTAGCAGTGATCTGTCCTGTTGTGTGTGGAGGGAGAGCGTGGGGACAGCCACAAGTGGTCACCAACTGGTGAGTCACATACAAGGTCTTGGGGTGCCAATGTTTCTGGTAAAGTTCTGGGACCTGAGTCTTACTGTGTGAGTGAATTCTTTCTACATACCCTTCAGAGGGCCCTTGGAACCCAGCACCTCTTGTCGAGAGGGCTTAGAGGATTTATTAACAAGTGGATTAAATTGAAGGTAAGAATATCCTTAAGTACTTAATTGCAAGACAGTGAAAAAAAAAAGGGCCAAAATTTATCACTTTCTGATAAGCTCCAGTGGTGAGCAAGCCCTTTCTAGAAATCAGTGTTGTGTATTCTGCCAGTCAGATGCTTCAGCCCTTAGTCGTGTTGCTAGAAGCCTTTTGATGATGCTGACCTTCTCCTGGGCTCCACCATATGAGCAATGAAGACCATCTCCTGCAAAGTTCTGAGGTTTCACTCAGGTGACATTCAGTAGGACGTTCCTCAGGGAAGGTCTGCGGGACAGACCCTCAGAGCCTGCACAACCTCAGTGTGTGTAAACTGGGCTTCAAGGTCTCCACTGTCATTGGCTGCTTCCAACTGACCCAGTTGCTAGACACCCTCTGCTCACAGACCAAGGATTCCAGAATTTCCATGATGCCTGTGATGCAACCGCCCTGCTATGCACAGACCAAGGATTCCAGAATTTCCATGATGTCTGTGATGCAACCGCCCTGCTATGAAGTGTTCTGAGATTGCGGATTTAAAGAGACTCCTCAGAGATATTCAAAGGGATGCTGAGGATACAGCTTCCTGTTGTCTGACCACTCTCAAAATAGTGGTATAGAGATGGGACTTTATCCAGGCTTTTTGGACACCCCCATCTCTCTCTTTCCTCCTCCTCCTCCCCCTCCTCCCCTTCCTCTGTGTGGTGGTACATAATACTGAATACATGTAGGCATTGGGTGTCTCCCCTCTATTGCTTTTTTTTTTTTTGAGACAGAGTTTCTGGCTGAACTTAAAACCCTCTGTCTAGACTGGTTGTCCACCAAGTACCCAGAGTTCACCTGTTTCCATATCCAGTACTTGGGTTAGAGGAATACATGGACATGCCCAACTTTTATGTGGCTAATCGGGATTTGGACTCAAGTCCTCTTGCTCTCACATCAAGCATTTTTAGCCACAGAACCATCTCCTTTCACCCTTTTTTTCTTTCAGTTATTTATTTTATCATTTTTTATATGTTTGTCTGTCTATGTCTCTGTCTCTTTCTACGCACATGTGCAACTATGTGCCGGAAGCCAGTATGAAGTCCTGTGGAGCTGGCCTTACATGGTTATGAGCCACCTGACGTAGGTGCCAGGAATTGAACTTGGGCCTTCTGCAAGAGCTCTTAACTACCTTGTCATCTCTCCATCTTTTCCTGGCTTCTGTCAGGAGCTGATCTGAAGAAGGCAGACATGCTTCCATCCTTCCAGATGTCTCCATGTATCTAGAGAAGCAGATGGAGGAAGTTATCACGTTGGTTATGCTCAGTTGTCAGAAAAGGAGAGAAACAGTCACTACTGCTTAGAGAAAATCGGAAGCCGAGAGTCATGAGGTCAGCACAGCCGCACTGCTTTGGGTGTCTGGTCTTCTGAGATGCCTGGAACTTTTCCCTCTTGTGGGTTAGTTGGATGACAACTTAGAGATGAATCATACAAAGATGGAGAAAATAGAAAAAAAAAGGCACAGGGACATGACCACCAAAGAAAGATCCTGGATAGCCAAAGCAATGCTAATTAAAGCAAAATATTATGCTTGCATATCAGTGTAGGGAAACCTCAGTACTGCTGACTACAGTGGAAACTGGCCATCTTTATGCCAGGCAGTGAGTATAGTTTGCAGAAGTGTTGACTACTCTTTCTTTCCTAGCTATCTTTCTTGTAGGAATGCATTCCAAGGCTGTACAACATTTTAGCAATAAGAATTTTCATCTCAACAATGTATACAGTGGCGAAGAGATTTAGAAGCAGGATTACCTGTATGACGGAGTATTCTGTAATTGTAATTTGGGGTCACTCTATCAAAATACCAGAGAACTTCAAAGGGGAGACATTGGTGTTGGTTCATGGTTTTAGAGGGGCAGCTCGGCGTGATGAGGAGGGTGTGGCAAAGAACATCACGCATGGCAGTCAGGACGCAGAGATGGCATCTGCCCTGTGCCACTGCCTGTTCTTCATCCAGGGGACAGTCTACTGCCTGCTGTCACTCACCCCTCTCCCCGACTTAGGACAATCCTTCACAGACACCCCTGCATACACACATGCAGACGTGTTCTTTACAAAATTCTTAGGTATCTCACAGCCCAGCCCAGTCACAATAATAAACAATAACTATATAAAAGAGGAATCTGACATATTGTCTGTGGTATACTATCCAATTAAAAATCAGTTGTGTGGGGGCTGGAGAGATGGCTCAGCGGTTAAGAGCACTGATTGTTCTTCCAGAGGTCCTGAGTTCAAATCCCAGCAACCACGTGGTGGCTCACAACCATTTGTGATGGGATCCAATGCCCTCTTATGGTGTGTCTGAAGACAGCGACAGTGTACTCATCATATATATAAAATAAATAAAAATCTTTAAGAAAAAAAATCAGGTGTGTGTGTGTGTGTGTGTGTGTGTGTGGTTTTTAGAATTGGGGTCTCTTTATGTAGTCCTGGCTGCCATACCCCCAGCCTTAAAAAGCAGTCTTCAAGCTTTGGGGGTCTGGTGATTCACATCTTTCAACCCAGCACTTGGGAGGCAGAGGCAAGTGGATCTCTGTGAGACTGAAGTCAGCCTGGTCTTTATAGAGAGTTCTAGATCAACCAGTCAGGCTATATAATGAGACCTTGTAAGAGAGAAACAGAGACAAAGAGAGACAGATCAGTTGCTAAGGCAATGTGTAGAGGAGGATGCTGATTGGCTTAATCCCCCTGCTGGGCCTGAACCAGTGACTTGCATGTGCTAGGCGAGCCCTCTACCACTGGGCTCCATCCCCAGGGGTTTTGTTGTTGTTGATGTTTTGTTTTTGTTTGACAGTGTTTCACTATGTATCTCAGGCTGGCCTTGAACTTGCTAATGAAGTCCAGGATTTTTCAAACTCTCCATATTCCTGCTCCTTTCCGTTGAGTATGGGGGCTATAGGCATGCTCAGTGATTCAGATTTTTTTTCAAAGGCAGTTGATACAGAGGGAAGGTGGAAAGGTGAGCCCTGCAGATTTGATGGTGATTGGCACAACAGCTGCGTGACAAGTTTGCTTTCTCCCGTTTACACATTTGCATTTTCTCAGATTTTTATCAATAGATACAACTTTCCCTACACAGAGGGAAAAGCACATTAAGATTAGTTTTAAGAGAAGAAAAAAGTGGCTGAATTGGATGTAAGACAGTGGAGCAGACAAGGCAAAGAATCCAAGAGCCCCTGGCCTGCACCACACAGAGGACACACCCATGGAGTCCGGGAATCAGTCTATAGACATGCAAAGCCAGAAATTAAGAGTTCTCCTTTTAAATTACAAGATCATATTTTTCCCACTTTTTTTTTCTGGATCAAGATTAGAGGATCTCCAAGGCTCTGACGCCCTTAGTGGGGGGTGACAAAGGCCTGGCTAGGGACACACAGCACAGGGTGGGACACAGACTTGGCCACCTGGTGACCTACATTCAGATCTTGGCTTATAGTTAACCACCAGAACAGCCTAACTTACTGAGCCTCTGTGGCTTGGTCTCCTCCTTGGGATAAAGCAGCTGTTGTTGGCTTCCCAACAATACCCACCCAACCTGAAGTCCATGGGCCACGTATCCCATGATAGCTAATGAGCAGCTCAGAATGTTTGTGGATGACCATGTCGAAAGGTTGGTCAGCCCTGCCTGGAGCATGCTAGTCTCCCTTCAGCTGAAGATGACCTTTAAGGGTTCCTGCGTGGATCATCCCTTCTCTGTGGATACATTCTAATAATGGGAGTGTATTTGTAAATTAAGCCTGGTAAGAGATTCACGGTGTGTAATGAAATAAACAGTTACAATGATATGCTATAATGCAACGTGTCATGAATCTTCCTCTCACCATCTCTGCTATTCTGCTCTTCAGTTGTTGGCCAACTTGATACAATCTAGACTCACCTGGAAAGAGGGGACTTCAATCAAGGAATTGCCTACATCTGATTGGCCTATGGGCACGTCTGTGGGGCATTTTCCTGATTGATGACTGGTGTAGGAGGGCCCAGCTCACTGTGGATGGTGTCCCTTGTGGGATGGTGGTCCTGGGGTATAAGAAAGCAGACCGAGCAAGCCATGAGGAGCAAGCCAGTCAGGAGCATTCCTCCATACCTTTTGCTTCAGTTTCTGCCTTGAGTTCCCGCTTTGATATCCTCAGTGATGGAGTGTGACCTGGGATGTCTCAGCCAAAGAAACAACCCTTTCCTTCCCAAGCTGCTTTTGGTCACGGTGCTTACCACAGTGAAAGGAACCTCACTAGGATACTTTCAAAGCATCTTAGTGTGCTGGTATTCACTGTTCTGACTTAAATTTCTTCTGTCTTTCCAGTTTTGTGGAAGGTTCATTCTCCTGGTAGATCTTAGCCCCGTCAGCTTGTGAGTCTTCTCTTTACTGAGGAAGCACGCTGTGGTTTTTGTTCTCTTTCAGATCTGAGCTTCCAGCCTCTGGGTCCATCACTAGGAAAACAATGGCTGCTTGAACATAGATAGGTACTACACGCTGTGATGGGCCCAGGATCAGAGCAGTTATAAGCTAATGATTGACGGTGGTTGATGTTGACAGCCAAGATACGAAGTACAGTGTACAAAGGGTGATTGACATCACGGAGAGAGGAGGCAGAGGGAGGGGACATGACATAGGTCAGCATGAGATTTCATCACATTACTTGAAATGGCTGCACAATTTAAAACAAATTGTTCTTAGAATTTTCCACTCAATGTTTTTCTCATAAAATTGTGGATGGATAGCTGAAATTGTGAATGGGTAGCAATGACGGTGAGTGGGGGTGGGGGTGACTTCTGTATTGAGAAACATAAGGATCATTTTTTTTTAATGTAGTGACTGCAGATCACTTGGCTTGATCTTTGCCAGATCACTACTTTAGTTTCCAGAAAAAAAGAAAGCATAGAGAGCAGAGTGCAGTGATGGGTGCCAATGTTCAAGAGGAAGACAAGAAGACTTCTAGTTCCAGGCTAGCCTGGGCTACATAGTGAGACCCATTTCAATAACAAACAAACAAAAGCAAACAAGCAAAAACCAAAAAGGAAGTATTGAAGACAAATGCAAGACAAGACAAATCAAACCCCAGGATTCAGTCAGGTCGCCCAGGTCCATCTTGTTCAGCCCTTGAGCATTCACTCACCTGGGTCCTGGAGGTGCACCAGGCTAGGCTGTCAGATTCTGGTCATTGACACAGCCAATGGTTCCATTAACAGTTGCATTCACTCAGAGCAGGGGCTCACCTGAGAAAGATGTCTGAGAGTTAGCCAAACCAATAAGTATATTTGGCCTTGTGAGCTGGAAGGAGATGAACAGTATTTTGTTGTCAATCATCCCTTTGTGGATTCTCTAGCATCATCGTTAGAAGTGTGCGTCCAAGCGTCTGTTCCCTCCTTACTGCATAAAGCAGAAATGGAACCTGACTGTGTGGTGTTCAGAGGTGGGGCCTTGGGGATTTGGCCAGAATTAGATAAAGTCATCACAGTAGAGACCCTACTCTAATCCTGGTGGCATCATGAGAAAGCATGAGACACAAAGAGACACATGTATGCTCCGTGTCCTTTGTCATGTGATGCCCAGTGTTAACCTTTGACCTTTGACAGTAGAAGGTCACTGCTAGTTGACTTTGAATTGAACCACTAGAGTCGGGATCTAAAGCAGCCTCCCTTTTATGTTCATCGTTGCTTGCTTGTCTTGAAGAGTGTCTTATACAGCCTAGGCTGGACTTGCTGTGCAGCTGAGCATGGTCTTGAACTTGAAATTCTCTTGTCTCCATTTCTCAGGTGCTGAGACTTGATCCCCAGGTTTTGTGCATGCTAATAAGCACTCTGCTAACACCCCCAGCCACACCCCTCTTCTTCAGAATTTACCAAGTCCACGGTATATTTTATTAGAAATAGACAAATACTCATTAGGTTTTCAGCCTTGGCACATAATTAAATTCTCCTGTGGTCAGACAGTACACTCTGTGATTTCATTGGCTGTGTTGAGACTTGCTTGTTGTTGACTCAACTTGGGGTTCTGTTTGGCAAGTCTGTGTGTCCTTGAAGGGAATCTGCTCTGTGGAGTTGTTGAATCCAGTTTCCAGAAACTTGCGAGTTGTCAGGTGGTTGGTCTCTCTGTTTCTGTGGTCAGCGCCAGAACTGTCTTGTGTGGAGTCTTCACTGCGCCTGAGGATCCTGCTGATGGATCCGATTTCCTTTTCATTCTGTCAGTATTTATGTCGTGCGTGCTGAACTGATCCATGCAGATTTTACACAGTCGTAGCTTCCTGACAGGTTGGCTCTTGTTGGCTCTGGCCGTTTTCTTGTCCTGGAGTCAGTGTTCTCTCACTTTGATTCAGCTTTCTTTTGATTGAGCTGCACAGGGTGTGTCTGCCTCCATCTTTTCATGGTGAGTCTCCATGTCTTTTGTGAGAATATGTACTTTAATTATCTTGTTCAATCTGGTTTTGGTGGGTTTTGTCTTTTCATCGAAGCATTATTACGCTTTTCTAATGTTTCCCAAAGCCTATGTCTCTCCTTGCCACTGTTGAGAGGTAGTGGAACCTTAGGTCGATGGGATGTGCCTACAGAAGGAAGAGTGGGGGCTGGAGATGAATTTGTTGGTAAAATGCTTTCTGCATAAGAATGAAGACTGGAGTTGGGATGCTTGGCACCTAAATAAGAGCTGGGCGTGGTAGCATCTATGTGTGATCCCAAGGCTGGGAAGACACGGACTCCGTGGGGCTCGCTAGCCAACCAAGGAACTGAGTCGGGGAGTTCCAGGTTCAATGGAGAGATCTTGTCACAAAATGTAAGGTGGAGAGCAATTGAGGAGGGCATCAGGGTCTGCCTCTGGCTTCCACAAAAGTGCAGTCACCAGAGAAGAAGAGAAGGTGATGAGAGAGGGCCCCAAGCTCTCCTCTCTTCCTCTGTTCACCTGAGAGCAGCCTCCTCTGTCATGTGCTCCTTCCGTTATACGTTGGAGCCTCTACACCCCCAAATCAATGTGACCACGTGACCATGGACTGATGTTTCTGAAACCGTGAGCAAGATAGCTCCTTTCCCCCTCGTTAATTGATTATCCCAGGTATTTTGTTGTCACAGCAACAGCAAGGTCACAGATCAGGTTATTTCCTTCGCATACCCTTATTTGCCTGCTATAGTAACTTGTTCTATTTTTTTGTTGTTGTTATTTTGTTCTTCTGATGGTGAACACAAACACTGTTAAGGCACACATCTGTTAAGGCTCGTTTAGTATGTTAGAAAATAAACTTGTGTCATTTCTCAGACCACACAAGAATCTTACACTTTAATTCCCACTGCCTCCTTTGCTCATACACACACACACACACACACACACACACAGTTGTTACTGTTATTATCCTTGGGTTGTAACTCTGACTACCAAACCCAGGGTCTCACTAATGATAGGCAAGCGGTCTACCATGAAGACACCTCACCAGCTCACAGTACAGATAGTTTTAGAATGCAGGCCATGGTTATTGCTTTGCATGATGGGTTTGCATTTAGGTTTGCTTATGCAGCTTTCTATTCCTTCCTAAACCTCCATGCCATTACCTTTTGGTTAGTCCTGATGTTCTTATTTTATTTTGGTTTTCCCCCTCAGAGACTACAGACAGCTGCTCCCTGGTCAGCCCTTTGAAAATGTCACCCCCTTATCTTCTTGCTTCCTCATTTCTGTGGGGTGGCTTCCTGACGTTCTTTAGATATAGCATACCCATTATTCCCGGCTGTGTGTAAGATTTTCTGTGTCTCAGACTTCCGCAGTCCATGTGGCCAGAGGCACTTTCCTCTGTGAAGTGTACCGCTCGGCCTTGCTTCTGTTTGTCCGTGTTGGAAGGTCGTCGCCCCTGCTCCTCAGCTGTCTCCTCTGTACATTCGTCCTCCCCTCTTCTTGGGTTCCCAAGCATGTTATTTATACTCCATGTCCTAATATGTCTCCATCATTGGTCTTTCCCCCTGACTGATTTTATTTTCTCAGTCCTTGGAGGCTACTGAAAATCTCACTCAGCACTTCAACCTGCTAGCCACTGTCTTGGAAAAAGCAGACCTGTATGAGCACCTGCCCCTGAACGGCCTTTCCCTCTGGATCCTTGGCTTTTTGAGTCCATGCTGCCTCAGTAGCCTTCCAGTGTCAGGAACACGTGACTGGACTGTGTTTGAACGTCCTAGAATGTTCCCTCACAAATCTGGATGGCAGATGGCAGTCCCTCCTTGTGGCCTCTTGATACAACTAAGAGACTTGTAAACAAGTTGCATGGGGCTACTGTGGGCGTGACACAGCCCGGCATTTTAGATTAGACATTGATCATAAGTGGAAGGAGCGATCGCAAAGCAATGATGAGAAGTGCCTATAATCCCAGCACTTGGAGGCTGGGACAGAGGGATCACTATGAGTTTCTCTCAGCTTGAACTACAGAGTAAGACCTTGTCTCAAACAAAACAAAATACAGAAAGGCAAAAACAAACAAAAAATAAATACAACAAAGGCATAAAGTAGTAAAGCCATTATCATATCAGTATTTGATTCTTGAGTGGTACCAGGTGATAGAAACTTCTTCTCCATTGTAAGCTAGCTAATGGAATCATTTTCTTTCTTTCTTTCTTTCTTTTTTTTTTTTTTTGTTTTTTTTTTTTGTTTTTTGTTTGGTTGGTTGTTGGCTTTTGTTTTGTTGGGGTTTTTTGTTTTGTTTTTTAGTTTGTTTGTTTTTTGGAAGCATAGCTCTCTGGCCATCCTGGAACTCGCTCTGTAGACCAAGCTGGCCTTGAACTCGCAGATCCACCTGCCTCTGCCTCCCAAGTGCTGGGATTAAAATCATGTGCCACCACTGCCTGCCTTTATGGGGTCATTTCGACAGGCAGGGCTTTTTTGTTGAACAAAATTTTATGCAATGCATGATAAATATGTTTTTAGTCTGTTTATCTACTGTTTTATAGTTGATTGTAGCAAGGTTTAACTAATACAAATGAGTCTACTTAGCAGAAACAGGTGTGTCACATTGCGGAAACCCTCGGAGTTGGCCTCCTGTCACAAGCCTGATAGATAACAGACTAAAGCACAAGCAATGAGTGACTTGAAAGTGGCCACAAGGGACCTTTATTTTGCCTAATGGGACCTGGCACGGTCTCCTTGGGATTGTGTTCTTTGGAGGCCAGGGTTACAGTACTCTTCGGTAGGTGTCAAAGCCCTAGCCACGTACAGACAGTGGACGTGTTGCCAGATCCTCACCACCTTCTGGCCTTGTTTGAGTGTCACAGAATGAGAACTGCTGGGTCTCTGGCAGCAACACAGGGTTTTCTCTGTAGTAAACCCACAGGACACCAATATACAAAGGATTATGTCTCTTTAAGGCAGATCTCGGTAGCTCCAGCCTAGGGTCCCTCCTTGATAGGAAGTTACTCTGGACTGAGCGCTACAATCTCTGTCCCTTTGTGTGTGTTTAAGATGATGTGTGCATGCCCTGCGGTTTCCAACTGCAGCTCCTGGTGTCGCCTTTTGGGTTCTTACCCCTCTCAATCTGCTTCCTCCTTGAGACACACCCACAGCCCTTTTCCCATGATCCCCCCCAGTCTCTGAGTTATCTGAGAGACCAGGACACATGACATCTCTTGCACATAGCCTCACTCTGGAGTTACATGTAGGTTCCCACTGGCTGTGATGCCCATGACCTTGAAGAACATAGTTTTTCCCGTAGCAAATGCTCCTGTCTCAGTGCTGTGGGAGGCCATTCCTTTAGCTCCACAATGGTTCTGTGGGCTCATTTGGTTATGATCTGCCTTCAATGGATGAGGAATTTGACGCGCAGAGAAGCTAAGTGTTTTGCCCAACTTAAACATCAGAATGAGAATGAAGAACTCAGTTCTTCGGGCTCTGGCATGCTTTCCTCCTATGTAGACATGCCCTCCCTGATGTTGGGTTCATCAGCTCCTCTTCTGTTTGACCACAAAGGCCTCATCACCTCTCCGTAAGTTAGACCCCCTGCATCGCCTACAGAGAGATACTATAGATAAGGAAGGAAATGACACAGGGCCTTCAGAACATCTCTGAGGGTGGACTCTCTCTCTCTCTCCTTTCTTTTCTCTCTTCCTTCTTTCCTTCCTTCATTCCCCCCTCTCTCTGACTCTCTCTCTCCTTCTCTCCTTCTCTCCTTCTCCCTCCTTTTCTTTCCTTCTTTTTATTTTTCTTTGGAACTCAAACTCACAGAGATCCCACTGCCTCTGCTCCCAAGTTCTGGGATTAAAGGCGTAGTGGCACCACTACGCCCAGCTATAGTGGCACCACTACGCCCAGCTTGCTCCATCATTTTAAAAGGGAGTGACAGTGGCCCTCTGCCAACAGAGCACTGAGTCTCTTAAGCTACAGAGTACCTATTAAGGTCAAGGCCACAGTAATCACCTCAGTCACTGACAGCGGAGGATTTCACACACACACACACACACACACACACACACACAGTGGGAACTGTGCAGGCTACAAAGAACCCTGTCAGACTTCCCAGTGCAGTGCTATACTGGGGACCACTCAGACTCCACACTGCACTTGTGCCTCAGTCCCCGCAGCCAGATCTCCTTCCCGATTAGTAAATGTGTCTATGAAGCTATGAAACCTGGCGTGGAGAAACCAGAGAAGACTGAGATATAAACTTTGCCCTAAAAGACTTTGTCTTCCCATTAGACATGTTGAAAACCCCAGGGGAATTATCAAATCTTAAATCTGCCTTGGCAGGGAAAGTGGCCCATGTTTAGCTGGGCCTTGGGCTGTGAGGAGATTGGAGGATTGGAGCACAGGAAGGTGTTCTGAGAAGCCTGCACTTGCCTGTGGAACCCACTGTCTTCCCTTTCTGCCAGCCTCATATCCCAGGAAGCCAGTCCAGGCTCGTAACCTTGCTTTGGTTGGGTATAATTGGATTTTCCCATTAGAGGCACCAGGAAGAGATTGGAAACCAGAGGAGAGTGGCATCCTAGATGTGTTCCTGGGGCTCCTCCCCGCTGGTTGCTATAGGTGGCTCTGAGACCCTTCAGTGAAGAACCCAGATGCCGCTAGGTAGCCTTTTCGCTCAGCTGCACTCATTTGTGGAAAGCATGGATATCTCAGGGAGACTCTTTGAGCCCTGAGAGGAAATGGCTACAACCAGGGGCGTTTCCCCCATCCTTCGTCAGTCCCCCTCAACTCTGCCCACTTCTCGATTGGGAAAAAAGGAAGAGGGCTGGTGAGATAGCTCAGCAGCTGAAGGAGCTTGTTGCCAGGACTGGTGACCTGAGTTCAGTCCCCAGGACCCACATGGTGACATAAGGGAATTGACTCCCACAAGTTGTCCTGTGACCGCCATACCTGTACAATGGCAGGAAAGGAAAGGTCCGTGAGTTCAGAGTACTGATGACAGCATTTCGGAGATGAGGAAGGTGGTGGGTGACATCGGGAATTCAGACTGCTGTGGCCAAAACATGAGGTGGGAACAGAAATGGGTTGGAATGTAGTGCAGAAGAGCTTTGCACGCTAAGCCAGGGAGGTGATGTCCCAGACCCCTTCACAGTATCGTCAGCCTTTACGCTAGACTAATGGCCTCCCTTCCTCTCTCTCTCTCTGTCTGTCTCTTTCCAGAAAGTTCTTGCTGCCACCCGCCACCTCCCCTCTGCACAGGACAAGGATGGAGATCCATTTTGGCTTCTGCCTCTATGGCTGTGTGGCGCTGCTTGTCTTGCTGCCCTCCCTGAGCCAGGCGCAGTACGAGAGCTGGCCCTACCAGCTCCAGTACCCTGAGTACCTCCAGCAGCCAGCTCCCGAGCACCACCAGCGGCAGGTGCCCTCCGACGTGGTCAAGATCCAGGTCCGCCTGGCGGGCCAGAAGAGGAAACACAATGAGGGCCGTGTGGAGGTCTATTATGAAGGCCAGTGGGGCACCGTGTGTGACGATGATTTCTCTATCCATGCTGCCCACGTTGTCTGCCGGGAAGTGGGCTATGTGGAGGCCAAGTCCTGGACTGCCAGCTCTTCCTACGGCCCAGGAGAAGGTAAGAGACCGTGCTGTGGAGCTGAGTGCATGTCACATAGCAAGGCCAGGATACACTCTGAGGCACTGTAATTCTTCTTAAATAGGAATTTCCAAGAGTTTTCTAGCTGCCCTGCAGGCTGTGTCCTGCTGGAAGGAGGGGGCCCCTCCAGGGAATGATAGAGGGAGAAGCCACCATGAACTCTCCTGCTTCGAGCAGGAATGTCTCAGGGAAGCCAAGGTGGTTGGGGACCTCAGTCAGTAGATGAAATTAACTTGTGCTCACCTCACTAAGCTGCACTTCCTGTCTAAGAGTATCCATGCTCGCTCCAGATGTCTTCTTCCAAGTACAGATTTCACGGTTTCTCAAAAGCGTTCCACAGGCTAGAGTTCTAACCACATGAAGATCATTACTATTATTATCTATTATTATTATTATTTACTACTATTATATTATTTACTATTATGTCTACATGTGTTTTTTGTATACTCATGTTTTTGCGTGTATGTGTACACACAGGTGCACTTGTGTTCTCTCACTGATTTGTGTTTATGAGATCCAGAGGTGTTCCTCAGGTGTTATCCAACTGGGCTTTTTATTTCTTTCATTCTTTTACTTTCTTTCTTTCTTTCTTTCTTTCTTTCTTTCTTTCTTTCTTTCTTTATTTCTTTATTTCTTTATTTATTTATTTATTTATTTATTTAAATTTTTTGAGACAGGGTTTCTCTGTATATCCCTGGTTTTCCTAGAACTTGCTCTGTAGATCAGGCTGGTCATGAATTCAGATCCACCTGCCTCAATCTCCAGAGTGTTGGGACTAAGGTGTGTGCCAACACCACCTGGTTGGATAACAGACTCTTTCAAGAACTGATGTATCACCAGAGTCTGTGTCCCTGGCTGGGCATGCAGGTGTGGGTAAAAGGTAGCATTTGCAAACAACTGTTTTTCTTGGGGTTAGGAGGTGGCTCTGGATAAAGAGCTTGCTCTGCAACCTTAGTTTGGTTGTTTGGCACCTACATAAATGCTGGGAATGTTGGCAAGGACCTGAAGCCTCAGTGCTAAGGACATGGAGGCAATGGTTCTCTGGAGCTCACTAGCCAGCCAGACCAGCCAACTGGTGAACAGTAGGTTCAAAGAGAGACTCTGTCTCAAAAAACCTAAAATGGAAGAAGGTATCTGAATCAACCTCTGATGTCCACATGCTCTCTCTCTCTCTCTCTATCTCACACACACACACACACACACACTCACACACACACACACACACACACACACACACACACACACACACGAGCTTCACATCAACCCCAGCTGAGCTGCCCAGGCCTTGGCATGAATCAGACTGTTGGACTAGCGTGAGCTGTCCACACTCCTTAGACCACTGAGGGCTGCACAAAACTCCCCTGAGTCAAAATACAGAACATTTCTGACCCAACCCAGAATATGGTGATCTCAGAGTTCTGGGTGTGACCGGATCTGGGTCAAGGGGACAGTGGAGAGACAAATTAAGATAGACAAGTTAACCCTTCAACCCTGCTCTTTTCAGCTATTCTAGAAATAATAGGAAGAAAGGTGGCCCGTTTTTTGCACACCTCAGCTCCAGACAATGGGAAGCTCTCTGATGGAAGAGCTGGCCTAACAGCCCTTGCTTAGAGTCACGTGTTCCCAAGCGTGTTCTGGGTTACTTGGCAGCAAAGAGAGCCAAAGCAGCCAAGACCAATTAGCTGGGGCCTTTCGAACCACTTCCTACATCTGACTAAACTTCCAGTGTTCTTCCATATGTCCACATCTCTGTTTATTCCAACCAAGTGATCTAGGGCTTCCGTCAGATTTATATTCTCCATTCCAGATTATTGTAGCCTCAAAATTTTAGTGTAAATACTCTCCAATGATGGTGACTTTTACCCAGTGACAGCTTTATTTCTTATAATCAAATCGGCAAGAAATCTATCATCAGATGAGGGATTTGTGGATCTTTCTCCACAGGAGGCAGCACGGGCTGGCAAGACAGATGGACTTATTGGGTAGGACTCTGCTATGAAAGGGTGACAAGGATCCAAGGGTTCAGGAGAGAGGAGACTTGAAAGGCAGCTAGTAAAATGATGGTCTACAGAGTCCATGCTGCACAAGGGAGAGAGACAAAGAGAAGGGATCAATTCTGCATAACTACTTTAACCAATGAGACTGGAGTAGATACAGCTGCAGAACATGATGGTTGAGACAGAGACTGAGGAGGATACAAGTATTGATTACAACCAGGGCTGAGCTGTGAGCTTGAAGAGCAGCTGGAGCCAAGGGTAAGAAGGTCTCTAGAGACAGACCGCGTGGTGACCCAGTACTGAACTTCTAAAGGCCATCCGTGAAGACATTGAAGCCATTGAGGGTTATGACCCTGCATACATTCGTTCATCGGAGCGGGGTTCCTATAAGTGGAAAGAGTAAAAGATAATTTTGCTTTTGATTGAATGGCTTTTTTGTGTCCCAAATGTGAGCCTCATCTTATGTCCCAAGCACCACTTTCCTAGCATGCATATATCCCCTAGGTGCCTAGAACTCGCTCACATTCCCACACACAGACGTGGAAGCAGGGTGTGTTAGACTCAGGACAATCTAGCTGATGGGTTCTAGATATATTGGAGAAAGCATTGACATGAAACCAGATCAAATAGCAACCCATGGACGGTGGCACTTGCCTTAAGAAAAGTGTAGATTTGTCTATCCTATATCTGAGATAAGGCACCATAGTCAAGCACAGCAGAGAGAGCAAGAGTACCAGAAGGGAGCTGGAAAAGTACAGCAAAGTGTAGTCCTGCTGGGTAACAGTGTCCTAACAGATACCCCACGGCGCTGATTCCACACACTCTGCTGTTCCGTGCAGTTGCTTTAAAGATGCTCTGAATTTTCTCAGTGATGGAGTGATGAAAGTGAAGGACATAAGCTAGATGCCCATCAAGAGACGACTGGGAGCTGAGCACAGCGTGCACTCCTTTAATGCCAGCACTTGGGAGGCGGAGGCAGACAGATATCTGGGAGTTTGAGGCCAGCCTGCTCTACAGAGCAAGTTCCAGGACAGCCAGGACTACATAGATAGATTCTGTCAGGAAAACAAACAAACAAACAAACAAAGAGATAACTGAATAAGGAAAATGCATATACACACAATGTAATATTAATCAGCTATCACAAAAACAAAATCAAGTCATTTTGGGGGAAAATGGGTGGAACTGGAGACCATCATTTGAAGTGAAGCAAGCCAGGGCCATCCAGAAAAATACCATGTTTTCTCACATACATGAAATCTATATGTTAAAAGACTGACTTGATGCAGGTGGTAGTGTACACCTTTAATCCCAGCACTCAGAGGCAGAGGTAGGTGAATCTCTGAGTTTGCGACTAGCTTGGTCTATATAGTGAATTCCGGGACAGTCAGGGTCACACAGAGAAACCTTGTCTTGAACAACAAAACAAAACAAAAACAAACAAACAAGCCAACCAACCAAACAACAACAAAGGACTTGAAAGCAGAGGGGAGACTCGATAGGAAGAGGAGGGGATCAGCAGAACAATTGGGCAGAAGAAGATAGTGGAGGGTGAATAATATCAAAGCTCACGATGAACTCTCTCTTCGAGACTGGTTATTGCTAGGCATCCCCAGCTGGCCTCAAATTCATGGCCGACCCTCCTGCTTCTGCCTCCCTAGTGCTGAGATTCTGGGCATGAGCCACCATGCCAGGCTGAAACCCATATTTTGTGTAATGCATATACCCTAGGTGGGAAGCAGTTTGTGGGTGTCCTCCACGCCAAAGTAAGGGTGGCTTCCTTGGCTACCAATGGAGTAAGGGCACTGCTTCTTTTCACAATCTGCCCTTCAGCAGCTCAGCTCAGAGTGCCCTGGGGAAGAAGCCTCGCTGGCAAAATGGAGGGGCCCTTCCGTTGCTAGTACCCAGTAAAACAAATATGAGCCTGCTGTAGAAACGGCGGTCTATTAGCAACCATTGCGTTTCAGTGGAGCCTGACGTCTTGGAAACTCGCCCAGATTGAGAAAGTGGTTGGAAAACCCAGTCCAGATGTTTTCAATCAACTCATTGTTCCCACAATGAGTCCAAAGCTCTCTCCTTTGAGCTGCAACTAGCCAGGCATCAGAGTAGGCACGTTGTAGCCAGGCTTGCAAGTCAGGAGACTGGCCCCATGTCCTCCTTGGCCTCGAAGGACCTCAACTTCACACAGCAATTTTCTAATCTCTGCAATGGGAGTGCCTTGATCACCTCCCTGACCCACTATGAAAACCATAGAGTGCATTGAGTGTTTTTGTTTTGGGTTGGTTTTGGTTTTTACTTACAAGAAGAAAAAGAAGGTCAAATATGTCCCTGATCCTGTTCATTACCTTGTTGAGTCTTTATGCTTGGACATCACTCTGACTTTGGAAGTGAGGACAAGGTTTCTGTCAGTAGTTGACTGAGTTAGAGGATCACCCAAGCCTGTGGCAGATAAAATTCAAGCACAGGTTTGTAGGTCTGCTGTGCTGTAGGCCTGTAAAAGGACCAGTGGGAAAATGACAGGCCTGGTTTGGTTTGGTTTGGTTTGGTTTGGTTTGGTTTGGTTTGGTTTGGCTTGGTTTGGTTTTGTTGTGGTTCAGAGGGCAGAGTGATTACAATGAAGTATGAGGACCCGAGCTTGAATCCCTAGCACCCACATAAAAGTTCAACATGAAAGCTGTACTTATTAACACCCATGCATAGGGGAGCAAAGACAGTCGGATCCAGAAGGCGTTGGGCCAACCAGCAGGGCTGAATTGATGAGTTCCAGATTCAGGGAAGATGAACAGTGACCCTGTTGCAAAAAATAAGGTGCATATCAATAGAAGAAGGCATGGTAATGCCAAGCTCTGGCATCCACTCATACACATGCGGGCAATCTTATACATGTCTTCATAGATACACTACATATACACATATGTACACACATAGATATGTACACACAAGTATAAACACACTATTGGAAAAGCACCTGGTATCTTTCTTAGATCTTTATTTTTTCATCAAAGTAAAATATGTGTATGAAAAACTTACATTTTAACCATTTGAAATGCATATACAGTTCAGTAGTGTTAAATATGTTTTTCATTTTTGTGCAACTAATTTCTAGAACATTCTTGCAAAACAGAAGGTCCAGGTACATTAAATAACTTTCCCGTCATTCTCACAGCCCCTGGCAATCCCTGTTCTGCTTTGTTTCTCAAAGTTTGACAGCTCTAGGTAGGAATCATCCCATATTTGGCCTTTAGTGACCAACTTTTCCCACTTAGCAGAATGTCCCCAAGGTTGGATGCTGAAGTATGCGTCAGAATTTTCCCTTCTACAGTTTTGCCTTATATGTATGTAGTTTGTCAAGAGATGCCAGTTATGAATTGTGCTGTTGTGAGCATGAATGTGCAAACACCTACCCAAGGCCTGGCTTTCCATGTCTGTACCTCCCTCCTTTTCTCCCTCCTCCCTCCCTCCTCCCTCCCTCCCCTTCTTTCCTTCCTTTCTCATTCTGGGTCCTTGAAGATACTAGACAAGTAACCACCCACTGAGCTACACACACAGCCATACACACACACACACACATGAAACAAGATGTCCCTCCATAGTCCAGCTAGCCTGGAACCCACTTCCTTCCATCAAGGCCCTACCTCTAAAAAGTTTCCCAACCTTTTAGCAGTGCCACTAGCTGAGGACCAAGCACTCCAACATAGGAGCCTGTCTCACACCCAAGCCACACCACCACCCATATGGGATGGGATGGCCCCTCATGGTTAACCCTCTAGTGCTTTGCACATAGAATTTTCTGCTAATGAAAGGATCAGAGGTAATCCACATTCCGCAGTGACTCTGCTGGGCATATAATGATGACTGTGATGGATTAGCCTGTCTCTACCCAGACTCGGTGAAAGAAAGAATTGAGAAGTCACTAACTGGAGAACTGACTCATAGGCTTCTGGGCTCACAGGTGTCCTGGTGCCCAAAGACCCAGATATCTGAGTCAGGCTCTGTGTCTGTGAGGATAGAGCAATAGTGTCACCTAGGTCTACCTGAGGTCAATGTGGTGATGCATGTGGGTGTGCCCTAAAACCAGCAAACCCTTGATTACAGAGCAGATGAACTTTTCCCTGAGTGGCTACTTCTACAGTTGCTCCACGTGCAGAGGCAGGTGAGGCTGACTTGTGTTGTGGGGATAACTGGAACCAGCATTCTTGTCATTGTCCCCATTTTCAAGACCCTCTAGAGCAGCAATGAGCTATCTCTCGTCAACCCAGACCCCTGCAGCTCATCATGTTTTCCCCATCTTGCTGTAGGAAGGGGGCTTTGACCTGTGTTTCAAAGCTCAGAGAGACTGGACCTGACTTCAAAGCCAGGTTTGGACTGCATCTTGCATGGCATGGTCCTGGAAACCTGATTGAGACAGCAAGGGAAGGAAGAAAGGACAGAAGACACACAGACACACATATAGGGGAGCTGGGATTGGGTGTGCTGTGTCAATTCTGGTGGAGCAGCACCAACTACAACAATTTGTATCGCCAACCTCTGTACTATGTACAGTCCAGAAGGAGGGCTTAGATAGCCTTGGTAGGAGGAGCTGTCAGTGTCACGTTGCAGTTACTAAGAGAAGCTGTGGTCACTAGTATTTGCTCATACTGTCAGTATCCACACACAGAGGAAGGCTTTGCCAATTCCTTTGAGTCTGAGCCCTTGGTCCTTGTCAACAACACACATTCACTCGATGCTTCATCTCTCTCTGGTGGTTTGCCCCCTGCCTCCCATAGCTCATATATTTGAATGCTTGGTCCTCAGTTTGTGGTACTGTTTGAGAAGACATTGTTTGAGAAGGATTAGGAGGTGCGGCCTTGTCAGAGGAGATGTTTCATGAAGGGCAGGCTTTGAGGTTTCAAGAGCGAGTGCCACTCCCAGCTAGCTGTCTGCCTCATGCTTGTGTCTCAAGATGTGACTCTCAGCTGCTCCTCCAGCATCTTGCCTCCAGCCTGCTGCCATGCTCCTGACATGATGGTCATGAACTATGACCCTCTGGATCCATGAACCCCAAATTAAACACTTTCATTTATAAGTTGCCTTGGTCACAGTGTTTTGTCACAGCAATAGAAGAGTAAGTTAGACAGCTCCTTACACATTCACACAGGGCTCCTTTATTCACCACAAAAGCTCCTGTTCTTCTGTAGCACCACCCACAGTGGTAAAACGTCATTGCCAGACGGGTGGGATGGCTCAGTGGGTAAAGGTGCTTGCCAGGCAGGGCCACCAGAACTGGATCCCTGGGGCTCACAGAACCATGGAAGGAAAGATCCAACTCCACAAAATTGCTCTCTGATCTCCACACTTTCTCACTGTGGCATGTGCCCCCCAAATCCCCCCACACACACAGCATGCACACATATACAATAATAATGATAATTAAAATGAAACTGGATTGTCGAGTTGACTTGATTTGAAATTCCCTAGGAGACTTAGCTCCTATCTAGATGTTTCCTCAGAGAATTAACTAAGGAAGGAAGACCCACCCTGAATATAGGTGGTACCATCTGGGATCCCAAACTGAATAAAAAGGAGAAAAACAAGGAAGCCAGCTAAGCAGCAGAATTCACCTCTCTCTGCTTCCTGACTATGGGGCACAGTATGACCAGCCACCTCACTTCCTGAGGTCATGCTTTGCCACCATGACTGACTGTATCCCTTTGTAAACTGTGAGCCAAAATAAACCCTTCTTCTCTTAAATTGCCTCTGCCAGGTGTTTATCACAGCATTGATAAAGGCAACTGATATACCACACAACCTCCAGTGTAGAAAGGCTTTATTGGGGTGCCATGCCACCTGGTAGGCACTTGACATTGACCAAGGTAAACATTATTTCTGTCCTAATTGTACTCAAACTACTTTTCCTCTGATCACATCAGCTACCTGTCCAGGCAAGGGAACTCCAGTGATCTACAATGCAATGGACAACCTCACACAATAAAAACTAATTGATAGCTATACACACCTGCCAAAATCCAGGGGGGATTCCATGTAAGGCATTAGTGCCCTTGCCACCTGGCTCTGCCCTGACAGGATGCTTACTTTCTCTCCTCCTCTCCCTGCAGGCCCCATCTGGCTGGACAATATCTACTGCACTGGCAAAGAGTCGACCCTGGCAGCTTGCTCCTCCAATGGCTGGGGTGTCACTGACTGCAAGCACACTGAAGACGTTGGTGTGGTGTGCAGTGAAAAAAGAATTCCTGGCTTCAAATTTGACAATTCGTTGATCAACCAAATAGAGGTAAGTGCTATGCTTTCTTCTTTTTTACACTATTGTGAGTATGGAGCCCAGAACCTGTATATACTCAGCCTCCACATGCCATCAATAGCATCTTCACTTGAATATCTTTTCTTTTCCTTGTGTATAATATGCCTTGCCTGCTGGTTGAGGACTGGGTATATGTAGGGGCTCATACCAGCTAGATTTGATGCAAGGGCAAGGGGAAGGATTTCTGGAGAATGGATACTGTTACATGAATGGGTGTTTTGCCTGTACATATGTCAGTGTACCACGTGTGTGCTCAAGAAGGCCAGAAGAGAGCATTGGAACCCCTGGAACTGGAGTTACAGATGGTTGTGAGCTGCCATGTAGGTGCTGGGACCTGTCCCAGTCATCTGGCAGAGCAACTAGTGCTCTTAACTGCTGAACCATCTCTGTAGCCTCTGAATTTGCTTTTGAAAAGAGACTTAAAACTGCCCCCATTTAGGTTCCAGATGTCCACAGACTGTGCCCAAGTTGTTTTCTTTCCATGACTCCCACTGCCCTGCTCCTGTCTCCTGTGCCCCCAGAGCATACAACACACGTTGGAATTGGGTCCAGTCTGCGTGGAGCATGGAGTGAGTTCCCATCCTTCAAACATGCTCACTCATTCATGACACCAAGAGCACCATGGAGTCTATGCAATTCAGGGACTGAATACCACTAAGCAGGCTTTGCTTTTCCATGGAACTGACACTGAGGAGCACTGGCTTGTGCAACCCAGTGTCCCAGAACTTTCCATGCCCTCCCCACATCCCCATAGGAAACAGTATCCACTTGTATGTGCCTCTGCTCTCTGATGAGCCCAGAAGCTCCTAGAGGGTAGGTACTACACCTTAATCATGGTTGCATCCCACACACAGAGCTCTAGGTACCACATGTGAACTGATTTCAACATCTGCATTTCCTTCTCCCTAGAAATGCATACCAGCGATTCTTGTTCCCTTAGGCAGAGAAGCACCCAAAGTCAAACATTAAACTATACTGTAAAGAGACATACACGCAGAGCAGACACTCTTTCGTGGCACTGGCCTGCCTGGGCAGACACTGAGCATATTGATGGTATCTGCAGTGGCCTTGTGTGCAACTAGAAGCTCAGGACTATCCACTTGGAGTGTTGAGAGAATAGAGGTCCAGGCTTTGTAGCTAAGGTGTTAATGGTGCAAATAGAAAGGAATAGGCCAAAATATCAGCCAGTTTGGGGTTGTGAGAGAGTAAAATTCATTTGCTACTAGCAAAATAATAATAGCAATGGTAATACATAACTCTGGAAAGGGAACTCTGTGAGCAGCCCTTCCATAGGTAAATGTTAACTGAGCTCCTAGGGCTTCACCCATGCTAGCCCTTCTATCAACTGAGCTGCATCCTCATGCGTGAACCATGCTACATAGAAAGCAGAACCCCACTCAAGTGGAAGAGGCTTAGTCAATCTGGGGCAAAAATGCTGGAAAGAACTCGCTTTTTCTGGAAGTGCAGATGAGCATGTGTAGTACTCAGCTCTGACATTTGTTGAAGGAAATCACATCCATCATGATCTGAGGACTCCCATGAGAAAGACAACACAATCCTTAGTTGCTGGATAGACAGAGCATGTATCATGAGGGACACTGGAGCATCACTGCCGAAGCCAAGTGCACAGATCCTGGTGAATGTGCAGTCACCCAGAGGCTACCCAGAAGACATCTAATGTGAGGGGTTAGATGACAGGCACGGCTTTTGAACTGCACTTTCCTAAATGGTCATGCAGACCAGTTTGGTAACACAAGCCAGGGGGAGCCTACCTGCCCTAACCACAGACACACAAGAACAAACCCTCAGTCAGTGAGCTGTCCTCAGGGACCTCCATTCCACGCCCACCGAAAGTAGGTCATGTTGGCTCTAGATTCAAAAGGCCTAAGGAGAACCTTTGAGTTGCAAGAAGATTCCTACATGCTGGGTTTCATGGTTAAAGCTCATGCTTACGTGTAACTCTGGACTGACCAGGAGCTGCCCAGACCACCTACATAGGATGTTTGTGGGATGCTGAGAAGTTTCTCCAAAATGCCTTGTGTCAGTAGCTGAAGTCATGGAAGCATTCCTCTTTGCTAAAGAAACGGCCCCTATTAAATCATTGTGGGTGAGTGAGTGAGCCATCGCTTTGGTGGATATGCAGTTAGATGGTATTGTTGGACATTAAGGATTCCCTGAAGAGCTGGTGACTAATTTTGTATGAGCACAGCGAATGGTCTCTTCTAGTGATATGCCCTGTGTCTCTGTTCCTGTCTATACATGAAGCAAGCATGAGGAATCTGCCTGAAAACAAAAATATGGACTGAAAAAATACTGAAAGATATCAAGCTAGGAGGGACTGCTGGAGTCTATGAAGGGAAGATTTAGGAAGACTGCACTGCTTTGAAATAATAGATCCCAAATGTGACAGCTATCTACTTAAAACGTAAGGTGTGTTATAGTTTGGGGTCAAAGGGACTCTGACTGGACAATCCAATATCCAGGTGAAAGAAATTGGACTCAAGAGTGCAGTCACAGTGGGGTGAATGAAAGGCACTGATTTTTTAATCCCTGCAAGTGCTGTGTGACTGAACTCACTGGCTCAGTTCTGGGTCCATCTCTTAACCAGGTCACCCACAGCAGGGGCCAAGAGACATGTCTGGAAACCATATCGTAGGAGGGAATGGAGATTTTTCTGTCAAGAAGAGATACTGGGGGAGGCTCTGTCAGTTCTTTTCAAATATTTTGAGTGCTACCATGGAGACAAATGTTTACAGTTTGTTCCAACTCCCAGAGAAGGCTAAGACTGAGAGACACAGGTGGTGGATGGGATGCAGGCTTCAGCTGAGGCAGTCCCCCTGCCTCCAGACCCATCTTCCTCTGTGTGTAGTGAGCTTCTTATTGATGGTGGAGTTCAAGCAAAGACTCTCTGCCTCTCCGTCAGAAATACTGTAATCAGATTCTAAATGCAGAAGGGACTGGAACTATGTGATTACAAAACTCTAAGCTCCTTCGTCACTCTGAAGCTATGGGTGAGCATTCGCCTCATGTTAGAGGCAGCTACAAGCCAAATAGACATCACTGGTGTGTATGTGTGTCAACACATGCAAAGAAGTGATGGCAAACAGTCCGTGTGTAGTGTGTTCAGGCTTCTCCTGGCCTCTTCTCTGGCCCCTCACAACCTTGACTTTGGAACTAGATATTGACCTTACAGACTCACTGATTGCCTGGAGGTCAGGCACAGATCTCAGTATTACAAACCACCCCACAGGCTTGCATCTCTACAGGAGTGCTCCGGATATCCCCAAGAAGGGAATGGATAAAAACTGCACCAGTTTGGATGAGATCTCCTCAGCAGTGAATGTCAGAAGCATGCCTTGAGAACTAGAATTTGCTAGCTCCAACCCTAAGAACTCAGTGGTTAGAGTTAGGGATAAGGCCAAGATTAGGGGTTAGGGTTAGGGCTAGGATAGGGGTTAGGAGTTAGGGCTAGGGGTTAGGATTAGGGCTAGGATTAGGGTTAGGGCTAGAGATTAGGGTTAAGGATAGAGATTGAAGCAGATCTTACTTGTCTTCCCCAGACTTTTCTGTCAGCTTGAGAAACCCTTGGGATTTCTTGACAATGAACTTCTTTCCAGGGGAAGAAAAATAGCCCCTTACTTACAAAAAGACTCTACCAAGGACAGCTCAACAGATTTGATGCTGAGGGCCCTGATGACTGCAGCCAGAACAATCCAGAACAATAGAACCATTAGTATCTATGATAACAGTGCCTCTCTGTCATTGGCAAGGTTGTTCTCAGTACTCTTGGGGAGTAGGGGGAATCAGATGTGTTGAATAAGAAAAAGGCCTTGTAGACTATGAAGTACTATGGAAAAGTAGGTGACCAAAGTTCATGGGTCAGGAGGAAGATGCCAGAGGTGTGAGTCACTAAACCTAGAGCAATTGGTAGAATTTCTCTTACACTGTCTGTTTCCTTGGACACTGTGCACTCTAGACATTCTCTGGGGCAATGAATGATTATATGACTATTTTACTACAGAAACTCACTGAGCGGGTGTCTATCCCCCTTTTCAACATACACTGTACCATCTCAGCTTACTGTAGATCCTTAGCTTCAGACCCTATAGCTGAAGGTGAGAATTTCTAGTCTTATGGAGACAAACTTGGGACTGTGTCCAGAATGGCTGACCCTTTTTGGGTTACCTGATATCACACTATAAAATATCCATTTGGCTGAATTTAGAGACAAATGAATCATGGACCAGTCATTAAAATAAGGTAGGTGGGAGCAAAAAAAAAGACATATGCAATAGAGATATTTTTAAATTCAGAAAACAGAGCCCCCAGCAAACTTCTCAGGACGTCAGAGCCTCTTAAACCAGGACACTTTGTTTCCTGTCTGTGGTGGCTGGAAAAAGCATTAGATAAGGAGAGATGGTAAATCCAGATGTCCTTCGGAGCAACCCTGCAGCTGGTACAAGTACCTAGATCACATGCTTGTCCCTACAAGGCTTCTGCTGGGGCCTGTTAGATAAGAAAATGTGTGTCTGCAGTGTTCATTGCCTGCTTTCCTTTCTACACATTTCTTAAGGGCTCTTTCCCCCAAAAAAGCAAACAAGAGGTTGGAGATATAGCTCAGTAGGTAGAGTGTTTGCCTAATGTGCATGAAGCCCAGGGTTCGACCCCCAGCACCACATAAAACTGGGTGTGGTAGTAACAAAGTAAGCTGGACAGACTGGAAATGCCTATTTCCAGGGATGGTGCTTATTCTGCGAGGAATTCCCTGAGCCTAAGTCAGTAGGCAGCCCAGGATATCCTGAGTTGTCAACAGAGAGACACTGCAAAACCAGAAGGCCGTTTATATCCCTTGACTCTACAGGTCAACATCCTTCTGGAAAGATAGTGGGGCCTGAAAAAGCCCCTCCCCATTCCCTCCCCCCACCCTACATTCCCCCACCCCCCTCTGTGACCACAGGGACTGGGCAATGAATCCAGGTTTTTATTAGTCACTGTCAATGCCAGATGTTTCCATGTCTCCCTCCCAACCACAGCCTTATCTGCCTGCATCTGGAGGTCCAGAAAAAGGTCTCTAGAGAGATGTTCTGCAAGTGGGGCACTTCCCAGCTGGGCCTCTGATCTCAGCACCAGGGCAGAGGGGCAGATTGTGTTTAAGAAAGGGTATCAGTTTCCATCTGGGTGTAGTTTGGAAGATTCTATGTAGCTTCCCAGCTAGTTTTGGAAGAGCTGAACGACTTCCCTCCTGCAAAAGAGAGAAGCTGACAATGGTGTCTTGTGCCTAACTCTTAGGAGAGGAGTAGAAAGGGTTAAGCAGGGCATCCTCTGAGGGCTGAGCTGGCTGATCAGAAGTGGTTCTCTGGGATATCTTTCTTTTCCACCACTCTGTGAGCATGCATAGGCCTTACTCTGTGTTCATAATCTGCACTCTATTGGCTGAGAACCTCTATGTAGCTGGGACTATTGGCTACCATAAGGTACACAAGAGAATAAGCTGTAAGGTGCCCTATTTTTTTTTCAACCGAAAATAGGTCACCATGTCTGAAAAGCAGAGAGTGTTTATGTGGCAAACAGAACCAAATATTTGAAATCGCACAAATCCCAGCAACTCTGGAAACTTGGTTCAGGCGGGTTGCCCATGCGGGCCTTTGCAAAGCATAGATGATACTGTTAGAAAAAGCCATGAGGTGAAACAAACGGACAGCATTGTAGTCACTAGACTGTGCAAACATTATACTGTGCGTTAGATGTAACGTAAGCAGTAAATACTCTGTCTTGGTGCACTGTGGATTGGACTGGTACATTGAATGGTGGTTTGGAGAAGAAATGAATGGGAAAGGTGGTGGGGAGGTTTGCATCTGTGGGTAGAGAAAGCCACTCAGAGTCTGGGTATGTAGCTCTGTTCTCTGAGCCTAATGATATAAGTATAGCAGAGCTAATGAAGCCCAAGCTGGCTATGCATGTGCCCTAGGGTCCAGGTGCATGAGCTATGCTGGGAAATGGATGCTGAATCTCTCCCTTCATCCCCACGAGGCTACTGTCACAAGGATCTATCAGCTCATTCATTCTCTGAGCCCAAGGCTGGCCATGGGGATGAATGGGACTGGTGGATAGTCTTGCCCTTCTTGAGCTTACTGTCTAGCAGTAGAGAAAGCTGATTTCAGAACTCATTGCTTTGTTGCCATGGTGATTATTCCTATGTACAATCAAAAGGCCAGCCTAGTCTGTGTCTGGTTGCTGAATCTGTGGCCTCAGAGCCCAGGCAAGGCTAGAGAAGCTGCTGGGCCACAAGGGGTTGGTGGCTGGAGCAGGTGTCTCGCCGGCTTCCTGCCTGCAGTAGGGCTGGTCTGCTCTCTAAAGAAGCCTCTGTTACCTGCACACATTCTTCCAGGCTGGAAAAATGAAAGCATTTTCCAGCCGTGGTGCAGAGCTCCTGATTTATAGGAGGCCCAGCCAGACAGCCGGCTTGTTTCTCTAGTGGCGTCAGTGTGAGTTCAGCTCTCCACACTGTCCCAGCTACATCCCCTTCACTCCCAGTTCAGTCCAGCGCAGAGGTGAGCAATGGAAACCACAAAGCAGGGCTGGTGATACAGGCCTGTGATCTCTGCTGCTTGGCAGGCTATGGTAGGAGGATTGCAAGTTCAAAGTCTTTCTAGGCTACAACGTGAGTCAAAAGCTGGCCTGGGCAACTTAGTGACACCCTGATTCACAAGAAAAAGTAAAAGGAAGACTAAAGATGTAGGTTAGTGGTGAAGCATTTGCTCAGAGGGTCTGATGTGCTAGATTCAATCCCCTAGCACTATAAAATGAGAAAAAAAAAAGAAAGAAAATCACAGGTGGGATGGTGTATGGTTATAATCCCTAGTGAACTAAAGCAGGAGGGTGGTGAGCTCAAGACCAGCCTGACTCATATAGCAAAAGAGACCATGCCTCAACATAGATAGATAGATAAATAGATAGATACATAGATACATAGATAGATACATAGATACATATATACATAGATAGATACATAATTACATAGATAGATAGATACATATATACATATATACATAGATAGATACATAGATAATTAGATAGATAGATAGATAGATAGATAGATAGATAGATAGATAGATAGATACATAGATACATAGATAGATACATAGATACATAGATAGATAGATAGATAAATAGATAGATAGATAATTACATAGATAGATAGATACATACATACATACATACATGCATGCATGCATGCATACATACATACATACATACATAGGCAACATCACAGAGGCAACTTTCCTCTTCCTTTTTGTTCCACTATCCCAGTCAGAATGTTACTGGCAATTTCTTAATATCTGAATTTCTGATTCAATTTTAAGTAATGAATAATTGTACTTTACGCAGATTATTCTAACATTCACAGACATTACCCATCTCCCTAGTCTGTCTAAGCCTGTGCTAACCGTCAGATTTTGTGGGATAATTCAGCTCAGTAACTCTGTGTACGATCCTGGGAGGGGAATGGAATAAAGAGGTGTGTGTGTGTGTGTGTGTGTGTGTGTGTGTGCGTGTGCGTGTGCGCGCGCGCGCGCGCGCGTGCGCATGAATATGTGGGGAGGGGGTTGTAGAGGATAGATGACAACCTTAGATGTTGTTCCCCATAAGACACTGTCTACCCTGGTGTTTTGACAGTCTCTCGTCTTGGTCTTGCTAGTTAGGCTAGATCATCTACCCAGTTAGCCCTAGGGATCTGCCTGACTTCACAGTATGTGCTTCAGACACGTGGTCTGGGAAATCAAACTTGGGTCCTTATGCTTTCCCAGGAAACACTTTGCTAACTGAGCCACCTCTCCAGCTCTTCTGTGTCAGATCTTAGGAGAAAAGGAGATGAGATGTTGAACAGCTCAAGTACAAGAGGTGCAGATGTTCTGTGTCTGTCCATAGGTCCCACAAGAAGTGCTTGTGCTATGGCAAGAGGCAAGGACTGACTGACTGTTAGAAGTTAAACAAAGACTAAAAAGAGTCTAATGATTTTTTTTTTTTGGCTTTAGTGCCCAACATATTTAACTAAGTTACTCTCTTGTTACATCTTTTTAAAAAAAACATCATTGACTAATTGAAAAAAAAGCTTTTTTCTGTTTATTTACTGAGGGCCTCATACATGCTAATCAAGTGCTGTACCTCTAAACTGCAAGCCTGCTGCAGCTGTCTCCTCTTCCTCCTTCTCCTCCCTTCTTTATTTAATTATTAAATTTTTAATTTTGAGCCAGGGTTAGTTGCTCAGGCTGGCTTTGAACTCTCTCTAAAGTCCAAGCAAGCCTTGAATGTGCAACTACCCTGGCTATTAGGATCACAGGTCTCTATGAGCTAGCAGGCCTTCACCTCATCATCTGGCTTCTAAGTCTTTATTGGTAAAATCAAACATTTGGGATTCTGTTTTTTTTAAAAACAGCACCTTCTTACCCTTCGGCTTCAACTGCTTCTGCTGACCTGCACTGAACTGTATGAACTCATTAACAAACTCAACTCCAGTGCACTGTGCTCACTTCACTGACTCAACTCCCAGCTCACTGATGAACTGAACTGGGCTCCTTCACTCTCCCCGCAGTGCTCTTAAACAGCTTTTTCCTGAGAGTTTGGCTTTTCCTATCTCTGACTCATCCTATCAAATCTTTCTCTGATTCATCACCTTGTCTGCCTGTCAATTAGATGTCATTGTTTGAGATTAAAGGTATATACCAAAGGGTTCCAGGCAGAGATTAAAGGTGTGTACTAAGGGCAGCTCTGCATTCCAACCAGCTCACAGTAGACCTGGATGGTCTTTGGATGTGATCAAAGCAGCCATGTTGCTGGACTAAAATTCCTCTACAGTAGCCAATATAAACCAAGGACTACTAGCTTAGATGAGGGCATCAGAAAGCAGATACTGGAGGAGTAAAAGAAAAAAATCAGATCTAAATGGGTGAGACATTTGGGGCATGCTGAAGAGATGGCTCAGCCAACAATTACTTGCCTCACAAGTCTGGGGACCTCGGCTTGATCACCAGCGATCACATAAAAACGATAGAGAGGGAAGCCCATGTTTATAATCCTGTGCTGTGGGGTCCCTGGGTCTCACTGTCCAGCTGTTATAGATGAATCAGCAAGTTTCAGGTTCAGTGAGAGTTTGTCTCAAAAACATAAGATGGAGTACAAGATGCCAGACTTTGATCTCTGGCTTTTATACACCTGGCAGCAAACATGTGCGAACTCATCTTTACACTCATGCAAATAAATGTTCTTAAAGACTGAAGAGATATTTGGGGCAGAAAAAAAAATGCTTCGTGGAGAATGTGGTAAAGCTTCTACTAGCTTTATGACAGCAAGCAGTTTGCATGGCCAGTTGACCTGTGTATCCCAGGATCTTATGCAGGGATTGGGACATAGTACCACTCTATAAACACATATGAAGAAATAAATGTGGGTTAATCAAGAAATCAATGTTTTTTTGCTTTTTTATTAATTATTTTATTTATTTACATCCCAAATGCAGCCCCCCCCCACCCAATCCCTCTTTCCAGAGTTTTTCCCCTATCCCTCTCCCCCTTTGACTCTGAAAGGGGCATCAAGTATCTGTCTACAGGATTAGTTGCCTCCTCTTCCACTGAGCCAGACAAAGCAGTCCTCTGCTATATATGCCAATCAGTGGGGTCTTTTTGAACCTGATTGGTGGTTGGAGAGAAATGAAGGGGATGACTGAAGCGTCTGAATGATACATGGTGGTCATTGTGAATGAATGTAGCAATGGATTAGATCAGAGACTGGCCATGGACTGGACTAGATCTCAGAAGACATGTAGTGGATTGAGGTGGTAGAATTTTAATGGCCTGTTTAAATATTTACAATTGCCCTGTGTGTTACTTAGGGTTTTACTGCTGTGAACAGGCACCATGACTAAGGCAGCTCTTACAAGGACAACATTTAATTGGGACTAGCTTACAGGTTTAGAGTTTTGGTCCATTATCATCAAGGTGTGAGCATGGCAGGCATGGTGTGGGAGTTACTGAGAGTTCTGCATCTTCATCTGAAGGCTGCTAGGAGAAGACTGCCTTCCAGGAAGCTAGGATGAAGGTCTTAAAGCCCATGCCCATGCCCACAGTGACACACTTTCTCCAACAATGCCATGTTTCCTAATAGTACCATTCCCTGGGCCAAGCAATATACAAACCATCACATCCTGTATACCTGTTTGGGCCATAGAAGTGTAGGTGGGAAATCAGTAGAGAAGATGAGATGTTGCTAGGACCAAATGTGACACAGGAATGAAGAAGAGAGCAGAAGAAAGGATGCAGGAAGTACAGTCTGCAAAGTTGGGCAAGAGGGACTCACTTGATGGCCCTGTCTGTATAAGGAAGAACTGTGGGCATCTGGGTTGGTTAGTATGAGATACTGAGAAGGAGCAAGAGAACATGGGTCTGAATGTGACTGCCCACTTCAAAAAGAATAGTCAAATAAGGTATGCTGCAGGTCTTTCAAGCAAGATGCAGAAATGCATTAGCAATGGAGGATAGACCAAGTGAGCAAGCTTCCCCAACCAATGATACATCTTAGGAGGATGTTGGTATAATGACATTTCCTCCACTCTCTGTAGCCCTGGAGTGAATTCCAATAAGAGGTTAAATTATGGCTTCTAGAACAAAGGGATGAGATAAGACACCAAGCTAAGATTTGGCCGGATCTGTAAAGAAACCATTTGTTCACTACAGATTTTCTAGTCCCTCTAGAAAGGAGTTGGCTGCAAGCTGTGTGCTTCTTGCTTTGCCTCTCCTTGCCTCATACTCTGAGGCAGCTAGCCTTTCAAAATGGGTGACTCCTCATGGGCAGAGATCCCAGACTGCCACATTCCATGTTTGCAAGTCACCAATAGATACTGTGCCTGTTAAATGGTTCAAGGCATAAGCCTGGATGCCCACTTCCTAGTCATTCATTCACTGTACCCTCTTCCCACCAGCCCAGCATCTACAGCATGCCAGCCCCCTGAGCTCACCCTAGTTTGGTTTCCTCTGCTGAGAATGTGTGTTGGCTACTCCCAGGGCCTCCTTGAGAGGTAGGAAATTAGTTCTGTAGGGGAGAAGAGGAGGGGGTTCTGCAAGGCCCTGGAAGGAAAGTTTGCTGGAGCTCTGGACACTTTGTTCTGTGCCAGAGGACCAACATTTGGGTAAATATTAGTTAGAATTCAAGACATTCCAGGTCTTTAATCTACAAATTGGATCATCGAGATGGCTCAGTGGTAAAGATGCTTTCCTCAAAGCCTGATGACCTGAGTTCAATCCATAGGGCTCTCCTCTATCCTCTACACGTGCTGTGGCATGCACACCCACATACATGTTCTCAACACAGACACAAACAGATAAATAACTGTAATAAAACATTAACATATCTACAGGGGGTAAAAAGAACTACTCATTTTGATATTTCAAACAAACATCTTTGGGAGCTGAAGTTCTGGGAAAAAGAAAATCCTTGTGGTTATGGAGGGATTCCATAGCAGTGAAGTAGGAGGGAGGTGGTACGTGCAGCCATCTGCTTCCAACCCTGAGGTTTCCCAGGACCCGAGGCAGCTACAGAGCTCACATGAGCCCTGAGTCTGTGCCACCAAAGCTTGCCTGCCACTTCCTTGGCTTGAGGGCAAGAGCAGCTCATCTGTCACGTCCACCATCCCCTGACTCATAGTCCTTCTGGGGACAGTCTTGAACTTCTAATATACACAGTACCAGCCAGCCCCGAGGGGACCACCCAGAAGTCAGAGCTGGAGGCTCACCAGTGTTAGAGTCACTACAGTACTGGGCAAGGAAGGTGTGTGAGGACAGATAGTGCTCAGGGGCCAGTGGTCTCTAACCCCGCAAGCTGGAATAGAGACAGCTCCATTTTTACCTGCTTATTAATAAGACTATAAAGTTGAACAAGCTGTCCAACCTCACCAAATGTTTTCATGTTTTTAACCTATAATTAGGGACATGCCGTTTGCTATCCTGTAGGTTTTGTGGGAGTTGTAGAAGGGAAGAGATGTAAGATTCTGTTCACAGAGCCTCAAATGCAGTTGGCTGATGCTTGATTTGCAATAGTCTTTGCCATTAAAGAAGAAACAGGGCACAGAGAGGGGTGCAGAGGAGTCTGGTAAGGCCCGTGGACAACAGACTGTATTTTGTTGAGTGATTCATGAACGAGTGGATGACACGGGTGGTTCTGGTCTTAATTGCTTCTCTATTGCTTTGACAAAACATCACACCAAGATAACTTACAAAGGAAAGTGTTTAATTCAGCTTACGGTTTCAGAAAGTTATTGTCCATGATGACAGAGCAAAGGGACAGCAGCAGGACAAGCTGAGAGCTCAAATCTTGGTCAACAAATAGGAGACCAGAAGGAGACACAATGGGAATGGCAGGAGTCATTTGAAACCTCAAAGCCTGACCCCAGTGACACACCTCCTCCAAGGAGGCCACACCTCCTAATCCTTCCCATACGGTTCTACCAATTGATGACCAAGTAGTCAAATGTGAACCATTCCCATTCAAATCACCGCAGTACCCGCTGGAAGGACTTGATTCTACAGGTAAAGATGGGTGTTCTACCTCAGAAAAAAATGAGTGCAGAGCCCATTCTGACTGCTTTCTTTAACTGTAGGGACTGTTTCTCTCTTCTCCGTCCCTCAGGTACACATTCCATACATACAAAGACACATACAGACCATCATATACCACCATACACATATATAAACAAAGACTCACATGACACACACATGGCTCTGTACTATATAGATATGCACACAAATTCACAGACATAGTACTAGCTCCCAGATACACAAAGACAGATTTAAATTCATGGATACATAGACACATAGGAAGATATGTGTACCATACATGCATACGCATGTATCATTACGCACACATGTGGCCATCACACAGACACATATGTATGGATTCAGCTGGGAGAGGAATGAAGGCAATGATAGCTAAGGCTAACCCTGGGGCTCACTATCTCTGCTGGTCTGCCAATGGGTTGTGTCCTGTCCTAAATCAAGGCAAGAAAGGGGATAAACGTTCCAACAAGTGTGACTGTTTGTGGCCTCAGGCCCTGTGCAGATCCCTTGTCAGGGTGGCTGCCAAGCTTCCCAGACAGCGATTCTTTACAGTACTGTGGTAGGGTCCATATCTCCCATCCATATGGTTCTACAACTGCTGATGGCCAAGAAAAGATCTGTGAAAGGACTATGTCAGCTCTGCTTGCCATAGGTGAGTGGGACAGCCGTAACTTTCCTTCTGAGCATGGGGCATCCACACTGAGTGCCAGGAGCCTCCTGCTGTGGGAGAGGCAGGCTGTGGGCTTGGATTAGACCTCAGGCCACTTCTTGGCTCGTCACTGCCCATGTGTCTAGGCTGCACGAGTCCTGTGGGCTGATGAGGCTGTAAAGGATCCAGTCAGGAAAACATAATCCTGCCCGGCAGCTCTCCTTCCGCTTTGTGTGGAGGGAGCTGGAGCCAAATGCCATTACTCTTCGCCACATACTTTCCACTGTTGTGCAGAACTGTGGAGTGAGGCCTGGCTCTGGACTCTGAAGCCTGTGGCGGGGGACATTAATCCCTGGGCACCCAAATAATGGCTCTGTTCAATCTCTGATTCATTTGCATTCTGGCTGGACAGGGCACTTGGGTCACTGAAGTCTTCCTTTGAGCTTGGCCCTTCCCAGTCCTGCCTTTCCCTCCCTGGTCTTGCTTAAGGTGTGTCTCACAGCACACCTCAGGGTGGTCTGAGGAAAAAATTAGGATTAATAGCTTTTGAATCTGTAAATTGTGGACAGTGGCAATAAACCACATTATTTTAGTTAAGGGTTAGATAAGAGGCTGCATAGGAAGTGTTTGACATAAACATGCTAAGCACATTAGCAGCTGTTGATATTGTATGCTGTGGTCCACAGTATCAGGGTGAATTGGAGCTGGAGACATTGATCAGGGAGGAAGGCGTAGCCAAGAAAGATTACGGACATCTTTAACTTAGATAGCTGTGTGTTATAGAAAAAAGGATGTATATATATATATATATATATATATATATATATATATATATATATATATATATATATATATAGAGAGAGAGAGAGAGAGAGAGAGAGAGAGAGAGAGAGCAACAAGTAGAGATAAGTACATTAGACAGGACCGTGGCAGACAGACGGAGGCAGGGACTCCATTAGGGACTCTTGCAAGGTTTGCAGCCGGCTCCAGGGGGACAGGGAGGAGCTCAATGTGAGACATTCTGGATTTGCACACTGGTGTGCTATGCCTTGGAGAACAGGAAAAGTATCAGGGTAACTCCAGGGACCCCCTCCCCTAGTCGTTTCTCTCCCTGTGGCTTCTGAAGGCCTCACTTCTCACACAAGGCAGTTCTACCTGGTTGTCATGGAGCAGAGGACATGCAGGAGTGGGTACTCCCCCTCCCACCTTCCCCTCTAGTCTGTTTCCTTCAGAAGCATCCAGACAATGAGTCTCTCTCAACCCAAACTGCTACCCTCACCGACCCAGAAAGATTAGGAGGCAGCTTTCTAAGGAACTCAAAGCATGTAGAATCTTGCCCTGCCACAGCCAAAAAAAATCATCCCCAGCTCTATTTAGCTCACAGCTCCCCAGGTTCGAGGCTCCCCTACACGTGACATGCTCAATAGTGGGAGGCTTTGCTTATTTTCCCCATAAGCCCTGAACCCTCGTTTTGAGATTATGAAAAGACAAAGAAGACTTTCTCCTTTCTGCTTTCAGATCTAAAGCCTATGCAGGAAGAATCTATTACCTGCCTGTGGCTTCCCACATTTTCTTATAGGAAAAACTGGAACTGGGGGTGGGGTCGGGGTGGGGGTTCTCAAGACTTCTCCGAGCACTCCAAGTCATCAAGCGTGGGGCCTGCTACCAAACCACCTCCCAATGTATAACAACTAGTAAGGGTGCTCTGTTCCCATTGGGAGAATGTGGGTGCCTGTGCAGAGCCGGGAGAGACATGGGCCAGCAGAAATCAGCCCGTGGTCCCTGAAGAAAGGAATTGCTGTCCTGCCCCTGTCCAGGGCCAGACTCCTGTCATAACCCCTGACCTTGCACATCTCCTTCTTCCCAGAGCCTAAATATCCAGGTGGAAGATATCCGCATCCGGCCTATCCTTTCTGCCTTTCGCCATCGCAAGCCTGTGACAGAGGGCTACGTGGAGGTGAAGGAGGGTAAGGCCTGGAAGCAGATCTGCAACAAGCACTGGACAGCCAAGAATTCCCACGTGGTCTGTGGCATGTTCGGCTTCCCCGCAGAGAAGACCTACAACCCCAAAGCCTACAAGTAAGAGAGCAGGGCCAGCGGGGGCGGGGCTTCCTATTCCTGTGGGGTCAGTACAGTCCTAGTAAGAGGCGATTTCACTACCTGCTTAGCCTTGCTTCTAAGTAACGCACACTCCTGTGGGAAGCCAGCCAGATGATGGAACTAATGTAGTGCATAGGAAGGCTTACCCATAAGACATCAAGTGCTCCAGCCCAGGGAAATCCCACCATCAGTTCCAGCAGCCACTGGGGAATGCATAGACTGTGTGAACGCAAGACTGTGTAAGCTAAAGATCATCTCACGCGGACCCAATCCCTTCCCTGGGTGATTTTTCCCCCAGATTTAGAAAGTGTAGCTGGAACAGACACATTGAGCCCCTGGCAGGCTCTCACAAAATCTAACTTCCCCTTGGCTGGAGGGAAGCCACTGGGACTCTCTAAGCTTCAACAGTAACTCAAACTCATTAACTGCTACAGTCCTGCTGGCTTCTAGCTTGGCAGAAGGCTGTCCCTAACCTCAGCCATCCAGGCCTGGGGGCGGCCTGTGCTTCCCTTCCCCTCGCCTCATCTCCTCATCTCTTGATTCTCTCGGACTAGCTCAGCCAAGGCATGAGTGACTCAGATGGGGGTGGGGTGGTGCTCTAGCAGCTGGAGGCCTGTGGAGGGTCATGGTGGGCGGCACATTCCTGAGAGCTGATGTAAGACAGAAGCGGGCTGTCTGGGGGAAGACTGGAGCAGGTCTGAGGCAGCCCTATATGTGGGGTGACGGAAGGAGGTGCTCACCAACAGCTGGAAACAGACGGGCTTTCCTAAGCCAGCGGTGGGTTCAGTGTGCTCTGACCTGGAACAGCTCATGCTCCACTGAGCGTATTCTCCTGCACATGTGTGGAAAGGAGGTGAGGTTTCTCAGTGCTAGGGGCCTCACAGGAAGTGGGGAGGGAGAGCTGCTCTGGAATTATTAACAGCCCCCTCCCCTCGTGGGCATTTCTACTGGATGATGTCATCGGGGTGAACACACATCCTGAACTATCAGATACACTGTGTATTTTAGATATTTGAGTGTTTGTACCCACTGCTGTGCTAGCATTGTTCCAAGGCACACATTTTGGTAAAAGGGAGAATAATGACATCTAAAGAATTTGTTCTTTCTCCGTGTTCAAGTACCATTCACCCCAAGACAAGGCAGATGTTTCTGCGGAGGCTGGACCAGCAGGGACAGACCTCACCTCTGTCCCTTCCAAGGTCTCTTTGCCACGGAGCCTCCTCTGTTAGGGTAGCAACAGTCAGCTTCCTCAAGCATGTCTTGAGTTTTGCCCAGGGGCAAGCACACAGGCTCTAAAAAGCTGGACAGCTTCAGAGGACAAGTGTCCTCCCGCATACCCTCTTTAAACCCCATGATTGTTCATAGCCTAATGCTCCATCAGGCGGTCCTTACCACTTCTGCAAGGATTCTCTCTCTCTTTTGTAATTTATTTATTTTTGTTTTATGTGCATTGGTGTTTTGCCTGCATGTATGTCTGTGGAGGGTGTCAGATTCCCCCTGGAGCTGGAGTTACAGACAGTTGTGAGCTGCAATATGGGTGCTGGGAATTGAACTCTGGTCCTCTGGAAGAGTGGCCCATGCTCTTAATTGCTGAGCTGCTGACTGACCCTATCTCTTACCACTTTTCTTTTTCTCCTTTAGCCATTCTCTCTCTCTCTCTCTCTCTCTCTCTCTCTCTCTCTCTCTCTGTGTGTGTGTGTGTGTGTGTGTGTGTGTGTGTGTGTGTGTACATGTCTGCAGAGGACAGGGCATCTGGTTCTCTCTAGAGCTGGAGTAACCGATACAGTGCTAGAAACCAAATTCAGGTCCTGTACGAGAGCAGTGCGCGTCCCTTAGCCTCTAAGCCATCTCTCTGTCCTCTAACATGTCTCTTCAATATGACAAAATACCAAAGTGCTACAACTGAAGGGAGGAAGGATCTTTTAGCTCACAGTTTGGGAGGGCGCAGTCCATCCTGGTGGGGAAAGCATGGTGGAGTTCACTGGCAAGGGTGTGAGGCTGGGTCTCCTCACATCCCTGAGGCTCAGGAGCAGAGAGAGCGGAAGAGAGTCCAGCTTATAACTCTGACCGCAGAGACGCACCTTCTCCAGCTAGGCTCTACCTCTCAAAACAGAGCCACCAGCAGGAAACCCAATGTTCTAACACATGAGCCTCTGGGGGGCATTTCACGTTCAATCTGCATCACCACTACAGTTTTTATTCGTTTCAAAAACTGCTTCTGAATCCTTGAATCTGTGCACTGTTTTAAGTGCTTTGCCGGCATTCGTTCAGTTAACTACTACCATGCTATGATAATTCCTCCGTCTGAATACTCACCTGCACTGAGAGATTAACCGACTTAGTTACAGTTTTGACCAAAACTAAGGAGAGAGAAATCCTTACCTGAGTTTTAATCTTTCCTACAACAGTGTTCCAATTCACAGAAAAGATAGAGCCAAAGCCAGGGAAATATGCATCTGAAGGTTTACCTGTGGGCCCCCCCCGTTACCAGAATTGGGAGATGTCTTTGCTCTGGAAAGTGGGTCTTTCTTGTGGTACCAGGGCTGTTGCCAGGAGCCATCAACTCTGTCAGCATAGTTCTTCCTCCAGCAGACCCAGTCCCTAACCTTCGCCTATCATTACAGTAATGCTATGGGCTGACTGTCCCCCCTCTACTACAAACTGTACTGTAATTAACAGTCTTAAGAAGTGGCACCTTAGCCTGGCAGTGGTGGCGCATGCCTTTAATCCCAGCACTTGAGAGGCAGAGGTAGGCGGATTTCTGAGTTCGAGGTCAACTTGGTCTACAGAGTGAGTTCCAGGACAGCCAGGGCAATACAGAGAAACCCTGTCTTGCAAAACAAACAAACAAGCAAACAAAAATAAAGAAGTGGCTCCTTTTGGAGGTGGGCAGGAGTTAGGTTGTAAGAATTCTGTCCCTGAACACACTGACCAATGCTATTTTCATGGGATTGGCTTAGGTACTTTATCATTTGTCTGTTGCTTTAAGAAAGGGGCTCTTATAAACCACTATCCTTTAACTGTTATACTTTTAAAATAAAAATAAAGGCAGGAGTGTTGTTGCCTGCCTATAATCCAGCAAGGGGTGGGAGAGGGCAGGGAGACTGCATTGTGGGAAATGGATCTGCTAGGCAAGAAGGAAGCAGGTGACTGCTGGGATGCCCTGGTTGCCCATCCCTTCCCTTCCCCTGCAGAACCTTTGCCTCAAGGAGGAAGCTGCGTTACTGGCCATTTTCTATGAACTGCACGGGCACCGAAGCACACATCTCCAGCTGCAAGCTGGGCCCTTCGGTGTCCCGCGACCCTGTGAAGAACGCCACCTGTGAGAGCGGGCAGCCAGCTGTGGTCAGCTGCGTGCCTAGCCAGATCTTCAGCCCTGATGGACCCTCAAGGTTCCGGAAAGCCTACAAGCCAGAGGTAAGGGCCGGGCAAAAGGTACAGGCATTTGGCCACTAGCAGGGGTCATGATTGGATAGGGAACAGTAGTGTGTGTGTATGTGTGTGTGTGTGTTGGGGATATGTATGTATCGGAGATGTGTCTATGTGTGTGTTTAAGATGCACACATGTTGTTAGGTGTTGGATGTTTGTGGGGCGTATGTGTTCTAGAAATTGCTAATACAGGGTCACAGGGTGGGGACAACACATGGAAAGAGAAGGATTGATCATAGATCAGGATTTGAGTCACAGGCTTGATAAAACTTCCATCATGGGCTGAGTCTCCAGGCTATTTAAGATCTATGTCTTTTTAAATCTTTTTTTGGGTTTTTGTTGTTGTTGTTGTTGTTTTTGGTTTTTTGGTTTTTTGTTTTTTTTCGAGACAGGGTTTCTCTGTGTAGCTCTGGCTGTCGGCTGTCCTGGAACTCACTCTGTAGACCAGGCTGGATTCAAACTCAGAAATCCACCTGCCTCTGCCTCCCAGAGTGTTGGGATTACAGGCGTGCGCCACCACCGTCCGGCTAAGATCAATGTCTTAAAGAAGACATCATGTTGGCAGAGTGAGTTCCATGCCAGGGAAGAGGAGGGAAGGAAGGAGCCTGAAGCGGGATGGAAGTGGGGAGCAGTAGAAATGCCTCCTCTCCCTTCCCTTCCTCCTGCCTACCCTTTTCCTCAGCTACCTCTGAGGTGCCCCACAGGGAGAGGGAATGAGAAGGAAGGATGCCTCCAATACACCATCCTGGGTGCCTCACTCAGGCTGGGAGTTGTTTGATTGGAAATCCCAGCAGTAAGAGAGAGGAGTGAAATGCATGCTGGGAGCCCAGGCTTCTGCCCAGGCTTCTGCCCAGGCTTCTGCCCAGGCTGTGGGAATGACTTCAAGGGGCCTCCTAACTTTCTGGTATTTCTGGGAAACACTGAACTTGGCCTTCTCAATCCCCTCAGGGGTCACAGATATGTGACTACTTATCAGATACCTTAGCCCTATGTCACAGGCATAGCTGGACACTGCCCTTTCTAGGCCCAGTCTGCCCCTGCCTGAGCCTTCACTTCCCCCACCCCTCATCCTTCCTCCTCCCCATACCCGGCTGGCCCCAGCTTTCCCTGTCACCCAGAGTTCCAGCTCCTACTGTTTTGGAATTCCTCTGCTGTTCTGTGCAAAGGAAAGGAGTCAAGTTCATACCAAACCAATGAACGAAGTGGGGGGCTGACCTCATATTTTCCTTGGTTTCTGTCTTGACTCCGTGGCCAGCTGGATCGCCACCTGGCCACTTCCAGGGTTTGTGGCTAGGCTATCTGACATTCTGTCTCCATCTAGCTGTGGTCAGGATGGTGGTTCCACGTGAGTGTGGTGGGCTCTGTATCCCACTCATGAGCTTGGGAAGGAGGTCACGTTTTGTTGAGAACAGAGGCTGTGGCCAGCCGTTTTCCTCACTGTGCTCTGCTTTCTGAAGTAAAACTCAATGTTTCTGAAGCCACTCAGTGTTTTGTGCTCACCCATGCTCCCTTCCTTTCCACACTAGTGCTGGGCTCAGCCGTCCCTGGGGGGCTCTGGGTGGTGTCACAGCACCCTCCCTTGCAAGGCTAGCCCCAAGACACCATTGTGGGGAACCCAGAGGTGACTGGAGAGTAGAGAGACGGGCTCTTACTTGGTGCCTTTCTCCTCGAGGTGGCAGAGGGTTTGAATGCTTGAAATGTACCACCTTCCGGCAGGCCTGGCTCATCCTGGCCATCAGTACTTGGGCTGAAAGAAGTCACAGGCTGGGGACCACACAAGGTGCAGTTAGAATAAGGTGTCTGGTCTGATCTGCCTACAGTGACTTCATTGCCCTCCATTGAGTATCACCAGTAACTCAGAGCCTTGCAGACATACACACACACACACACACACACACACACACACGTATACATACACACTGAGTGTGCACAAATGGGTATGTACATGTGCCCAGAAACTGAGGCAAAGCTGCTTTGTAAACAGGTGAGGCCAACTCCTAACCTTTTAGACATAATCCACAGGCTTCATGAAACTTGCAGGGAATGGGTCTTATTCCTGGGTAATCCTGAAGTCCCAGAAGGAGGCTGAGGCATCTATACAGTGAGTAAGATTAGGGGCATTGAAACCACCATTTCCTCCCTCTCTGCCCTCTGTGAATGCCTGGACAGTCTCCATCTTTTAAACTGGACTTGCATGGCTGTGGGTCTTAAGTAGGAGGCTCCCTGTCCCTTGCCGCTTCCCTTGCTCTGAGTCACGTCCTGATTAGGTCTGTCTTTCCTGGTAAGGCCTCATTTTTTCACTCTGTCTTGCTATTTCCTGTGGGCTTCCCCCTTGCCTCCCTCTCTATGAGCAGAATTGCTGCTTGCATTTGGCTCCTCACCAAAGGGTCTCCCTGTAGGACTGGGCTGTATGACTATTTCAAGCAGTGGAAAATAAAGATCCGCTTGTAATCTGTGGACTTGGAAGGTAGAAACTTCTCTGTGTAGTTCTCACACTGGAGGTTCCAGAACTGGAGGTAGAAAGATGCTGCTGATGGTGGAACCCAGGAACCAGGCATGGGAAGGGATGATGAGCTGATTGTGGCCTCGGTTGGCCTCCTAGACAGAGGCCCATGAATACCTACAGAGGGAACCTCCCCTCTCCACTGCCCCCGCCCAACTCTCAACAGTCATTGCTTTCCGACTCTGAGCTATGGGGATCTGGTAGGGCTATGGGGCAGGAGTGGGGCACTGACAACTCGAAGGATGTATGTCACTTCTGCACTCAGCAGGACCATGTGTCTCTCCAGCAACCCTTGGTGCGTCTGAGAGGTGGAGCCCAGGTCGGGGAGGGCCGAGTGGAGGTGCTCAAGAATGGAGAATGGGGAACCATCTGTGATGACAAGTGGGACCTGGTATCGGCCAGTGTGGTCTGCAGAGAACTGGGCTTCGGGACTGCTAAAGAGGCTGTCACAGGCTCCAGACTGGGGCAAGGTAAGAAATGGGATAGCTGAAGGTAGGAGCCTCTCTTTAGAGGAAAATATGCCTCTAGGAACCTAAGTCCAGCTGGTGGTCACGACCCCCCTCAAGGTCAGCTTTCTCTGCTCCTTCCCTGAAGCAGCCCATCTGTTAGGGAATCCTGGAACACCCTGGCCCCCTGAGCCAGCTCCTCAGAGAACACTAAATCCCCATTTGATGGGTTTGGAATTGCCTCCTAGAGAAAGGGTGCCTAGCCAAAGCAAGATGGTAGAAGAGTGGACAGAGCAGCCCAGGTCTCCAATGCCCCGTTCTGCACTCTCAGCTGCTCCAATAGGAAAGCCAGAATTCTAGGTCCTTCCTCTAGGAAAAGACCTCAGAATCCGTCAAGCATGGCTGTACCCAAAAGAACCATCACCTTGGCTTTTCCACCATGCTGCTACCTTGCCAATATTGGGCTCCTCCAGGCAGCAGAGAAAGGAAACAGGGCAGCCCCGTCTGACGTAATCAGACAGTCGTGAGAAGGATGCTGGTTTCTATCAAGTATCCCAGACAAAGTCACTCCTGTGACTACGGAGCAAAAGAATGGGGAACATTCAGTGGGGAACCCCAGGAGAGATGCTGTCCCCTTGACCACAGAACAGACCACAACCTCTCCCGGGTGAGTCCATGAAAACCACTCAGCCTGTATGCACTCACTAATAAGTGGATATTAACCTAGAAAACTGGAATACCCAAAACATAATCCACACATCAAATGAGGTACAAGAAGAATGGCCCCTTGTTCTGGAAAGACTCAGTGAAGCAGTATAGGGCAAAACCAGAATGGGGAAGTGGGAAGGGGTGGGTGGGAGGACAGGGGGAGAGAAGGGGGCTTATGGGACTTTTGGGGAGTGGGGGGCTAGAAAAGGGGAAATCATTTGAAATGTAAATGAAAAATATATCGAATAAAAAGAAAGAAAGAAAGAAAGAAAGAAAGAAAGAAAGAAAGAAAGAAAGAAAGAAAGAAAGAAAGAAAGAAAGCAAGCAAGCCCTGGTCCATCAGGAGCTTTCCCAAGACCAAGCATCCTCATGAGTGCCCAGCCTGAAGAGCTGTGCTTAAAGGAAGACAGTCTTGGTCTTTCCTGGGAATCTGTTCAGCACTGACCAGCAGAGAGGCTGCTGTGAGAGTGAGGATGGGGCTTGGGCTACAGACAAGGATGGAATTTCCAAGCCAGTGCTCCTCAACCTGTGGGTCACAACCCATTTGGGGGCCATGCATCAGATATCCTGAATATAGGCTGGGCGGTGGTGTTGCACGCCTGTAATCCCAGCACTTGGGAGGCAGGAGCACTCGGATTTCTGAGTTTGAGGCCAGCCTGGTCTACAGAGTGAGTTCCAGGACAGCCAGGGCTACACAGAGAAACCCTGTCTCGAAAAAAACCAAAAAGAAAAAAAGAAAAAAAAAAGATGTCCTGAATATCAGATATTTACATTACAGTTCATTACAGTTGCAAAATTACAGTCATGAAGTAGCTACAAAAATAATTTTATGGCTGGTTGGGGATCACCACAAGATGAGGAAACTGTATTAAAGGGTCACAGCATTAAGAAGGTTGAGAATCACTCTCCTAGATTGAGAGGAAACCCATACTTTTGAGAGTGGAGTCATCACCCCATGGAAAGGAATCTGGCGAGTTCACTGGTTGCTGCCTGAGGGAAGAAATAGCCCTCCCTCCCCCAGGCCATGAACACCATGTCAGTGGCTCCCTCTGCTAGGACTCAGCATCCTGGCTGAGCTTCACCTGCAGCTCAGTTAAAGAACACAGAACTCTATGTCTTAACAAGGCAGCTCGTCTGCTTGACCGTCCTGCAGTGTACCATGCCCGCAGCTGCCCTGGGCATGAACTGAGAGAAGTCCTGTGGTCATAGACCCGCCCTGCTAGAGAGGAACTCGGTTCCTCGGGTCCATCATATGAGGAATTTGAGGCTCAGGGAACCCCAGTTGTTGGCAGAAAGACTGAAGTTTCCAAACTCTTAAATTGTTGGCTTCCTTTTTTTTTTCTTTTACACACTATCTCCCTCCGTGCCCAGTCTGAATTACATTTGCTCCTTTCTCGTGCCAGTGTTCCAAGTGTGCAATAATGGGGCAGATGGTTTGGGGGCAGCAGCAGCAGCAACAGCAGCAGACTGTGTTACCCAGCCATCTTTACCATGCTACCCAATAATAACTCATTCTCCTTCGGTCCCAGTGAGACAATCGTGTTCTTCAATGTTCCCACAATCCACTGTGCCAGTTGGTCCACATGCAAAGTCTGTGCTTTCCTAAGGTTCCTGAGGCATAAACAAGCACACATCTGATGACACGGACATTCCATGGGTCATGAGTGGGGTCTGTATGACCTAAGTCTTTCACCACCCAGAGCAGCCAAAGGTTTACAAGTGCCTGAGGAATTTTCGGAAGAAGAGGCCTCGCGTACCTTTGATGTTGGCCTTGAAGGCACCGTGGAAGGTTCATGTGCCTTCTGCCACGTTGAGGATATGACGGTAGTAGTCGGGAAAGGAAAAGTACCACATTCAACACAAGCCCCAGAGCAGATAGGGTCAGCTCCTGAGTCCTGGCTCTAGCGAATGGAACAAGTAACCACACCCACACCCATGGGTAGCGAGAGGACAGAGGCTGAGTCCTCACCCTGGCCTGGCTATGTACTTGTCTGGTGACCTTGGAGAACCTTCTGGTCCTGAGATTCTTCACTGTGAAACAAGGTAGCTGGATTGGTGATGCATGGCTCCAGTGTCACCTGGATGGATGCTAGGGTACAGTAGGCTCTTCCCTCAGTGTTTCAGGACCCAGTAACAAGGTCCCAGATGTCTGCTGACACACTCACTTTCCCCAACAGCTGAATCATATATGAAGGCTAGGCCTGTGTGCTTTAGCTCCTGTCCTTAAAGTCTGTGCCCAGCAGATACTGCTCCAGGGAGGGACTGAGGGAGGAAGGCACCCCTGAAAGAGGAGGCGCACTCCAATTGAACAGATATGGTCAACTGAACAAACACTCGGCAAAACATTCCAGCTCCATAGACCAGTGCTTTCCTGCAAAAACATAATACCAACCACATATATAATTTTGAATTTTCTAATAGCCACATTAAAAACTTACAGGTGAAATTAACTCTAATAATACATCTTGTCAAACCCAGTAGATCCAAAATATTACAATTTTAACATGTCATTGATAAAAATGCTATTAACAAGATTGCTCGCATTTTCAGAATACAGCTTTGTCGTCCATCGTATCTTTTATGCTTACAGCTCATAGACTTGCCCTGACTGTTTTGAGTAGCCACTGGCTCCTGTGTATTGGGCAGGTTAAGGCTAAAGAGGCGGCTGTAAAAGCCTTCTGTCTACAGCAAGAAGCACATATGACAGGCCTGTTCCACGGGTAGCAGTGGATTCCCCGCTGTTTAAATGAGTTGAGATAAACTGGCGTTTAGGATCCAATCCAGTAAACATCAGCTATGAACATCTCTGCCATCATCCTCACATTTATGACCCAAGCCCTCATCTATGGCTCCGGCTCACTTTGGAGGATCTGCCATTTGTCTTAGCCTTTGTGCTTTGGATCCTTGTAATCTTCTGGCAATTTTTCATGGAGTGTTTTCACTAATTTGTAAAATTCCAAGGAATTGGAAACATCTTCCTTCATAAATTTCTGTGGAAGCAGAAACTTGGCCCTTTCCTTCCTCAGGACACCTAGATGGTGGACATCTCCAGACACTCTGCTTCCCTTAATAGTGGGCCAATGCCCTCCTGGACCCCAAGGAACCTGTGACCATCCCCGTCTTTGTTTCTGACTGCATTATGTCATAAGTATTCCTGTGACTTCTGCCTGCCTAGGCCCTGGGAACTTTTCAAGGCAGATTCTGTCTTTTCCTGAGAACATAGCCCATGGCTGATGGGTTACAGGTCAAAGGCACTCAGTGATGTCGGCTGCATCTGTGTGGACATTGTGGAAATTTCCTGTCATGCAAGACACTAACTGGGAATGTACAGAAGGAAAACATGGGGTCCCTGCCCTCTTGGTGGGGGAGGCATCTTCAGGGAGTGAGCACTCAAAGCAGGGCTACAGGAATGAAACACAGGTGTGGTGAAGTGAGGGCCAGAAAGACTTTATGAAATTAAGGATGGATGGGTATCAGTGATGGACTGTAGAGGAGTGTGGCCCATGCAGATGGAGGAGCACCAGACTCCATGATGGAATCCCAGAGCCCTGTGTCTGAACTGGGAGGAACCTAAGGCTCCTGTGACTGAGCTGGGAGGAGCCTGAGACCTCTGTGGCCGAGGTGGGAGGAGTTGGCAGAACTGAAACATAAATGGAAGACCTCCACATGTAGGATCTTCCAGATCATTTGGTGCCTGTAGATCATGGACACTGCTCCCCTAAGGGCAGTGATAAGCTGTTGAAGGCATTTAACATGAATTTAAAACCCCGTGGGGATCTGGGTGGTGGTGACACACCTTTGCCTTTGATACCAGCTGGCACTTGGGAGGCAGAGGCAGGAGGATCTCTGGGTTCGAGGCCATCTTGATCTTCAGAGTGAGTTCCAAGGCAGCCAGAGCTACACAGAGAAACCCTGTCTTGAAAAAACAAAACAAAACAAAAAACAACAACTCATGAGGTTTTTATGTGGGGAAGATACTAGAAAAAACAGGCTAGTGAAGATGGAAGAGGCAAGAGCACAGACCTTCAAGGTCAGTGCTTAAAACAAAGACTGCCAGTGTGAGCAGAGGGGCCGGAGGGGCCGGAGTACCCTCTCTCTCCAGTCTGAGGCTCACCCTTACCACACCACCCCCAGAAAGCCAAGCCTCCTGGCACGGTCTCCATGTCGCTGGCAGCATCTTTCTTGTCTGCCCTTCCAGGTCTACTCTCCACCTCACCATGATGCCCCTGCCTCAAGGCATAGTTGGGTTTGACCAACACAGGACACTGGTGAGAACTGGAGGCTACCAGAGGAGAGAGGTTTAGGCAGTTCCCATAGGCACTGTGTCCCTCCATGATGGGTGACAATTATTTTCTGGGGTCTTCTCCTCTCCACGCCTCTCCTAAGTGAGTTTTGGCTCTTCTCTCACTCTTAGGGGTGTGTCTGAGACCCACCTTATTCACCCTGGCTTCTTGACTGCCCTGGAATTCCTTACATCCCACCCTTAACTGTATTTTAAAGCACCCCCTTCCTAATTCAGACCTTATGGTTTGTATAGTCTACCTGCTTCCTATGGGGACTTACAAGTACAGTCATAGTTATTCCTTTCAGACTACCAAATACACAGAATGTGGTAGCTACAGGGTGAATTAGTAGCATCTTCTAGTCTGACCCCTTTATTGAAGAAAGAAGCCCAGTTATTACTGAGGCTAGATGTATGAGCTACTGTTCCCACTCATGTGACCTGGCAAGAAAAAGATGTCAGGGAAGGCATGGTGGCCAGAGCATGAGACAGCTGGTCACATCTCGTCCATCCAAAGTCAGGAAGGAAATAATGGACCAGAAGTGGGGCCAGCCCTTCGAGCCTCAAAGCCCACTCCCCAGTGATGCTTCTTCCAGCAAACCTCGGAAAGTTTTCATAGTCTTTCAATTACAGCGCCACCAGCTGGTGATCCAGCATTCATGAGCTTGCGGGGAACACTTTACATTCCAAATCATATTACTATGTGATCTGACCAAGGTCACATGGCAGTTTGGTAGCGAATTTTATGTGTGATTATGGCAAAATATGCACCCTCCTCCCCCAGTTCTCTCCAGGGAGAAGGAGCCTGGGTTGGGAGAGTTTTGACAATGGAAGAGGAGGCAAAGTCTGATTTCCAGGGTCTTTCTTGCAGGTTCTAGGAAACTTCCTGGATGATTTTATAGCACGCATCTTAATTTTCCTTCCTAGGGATTGGGCCCATCCACCTCAACGAGGTCCAGTGCACAGGGACCGAGAAGTCCATCATAGACTGCAAATTCAACACGGAGTCTCAGGGCTGCAACCACGAGGAAGACGCTGGAGTGCGATGCAACATCCCCATCATGGGCTTCCAGAAAAAGGTGAGGAGGTGGGATGCCCAGAGGGATCTGTGATGCCACGCCCAAAGAATACAGACCAGGTAGCCTTACTCCGAAGGACTCTCCAGGATAAGCACTTAGATGGGTACACTGAAGCTCTGTCTAGACGCACCAGAAGAGGGCATCGGATCCCATTACAGGTGGTTGTGAGCCATCATATGGTTGCTGGGAATTGAACTCAGGACCTTTGGAAGAGCAGTCAGTACTCTTAGCCACTGAACCATCTCTCTAGTCCCTAAGATGAACTCTCGACCTCAGCTTTGCCACTGCACACTCAATGTCATTGCCACCCAACATTTTTAAGTGCCACACGATCAAACACATAAATGCTGCTCTTGGTGTGGCAGATATCTGATCTCTCACCGTGGGATATTCTTTGGTACAGTGGCAGCTCTGAATTATCTATAAGGAACTCAAGGTCTACCATACCTCTGGCACCATTTGCATAGGTTCTCTGTAAGGATTCAGAGGGGCCACACTGATAGACGGCAGGTCTACAGGGCACCGAGTGAGCACAGAGCTGTAAACAGAAGAAAGTAAGAAGTCAGCAGAATTGCAACTGGAGACAGACTCCACCCTTCCTGAAGCAGGGCTTTACGAGCTTGCTCAACCTTGCTCACCAAGTAGAATCTCCAACCCCCTTGTTCTTCAGGAAGTCTAACCAATGCTACAAAATACCCAGGATCTCCTACACAATGCTCTTCAGCAGGCCTTACATTTTTGGGGTGCTGTGTGACATATGTCATAGAGCTATTATTGTCTGATTATTTAAATCGACACATCATGACAGCAGATGTGGCAGGCTCCTGCTTAGACAGCACTTCTCGACCTTAGCACCAGAACACCAAGGCACTCCTAATGCAAGTCGCTATCCTTAACCAGGCCATAGGTGGGAGCCCGGCATCAGGCAGCTGAGCTGTGTGTTCCCTGGGGGTGAGCAGGAATGCAAACACAGGGAAATGCCATCTGGAACTGCCAGAAGTATTTTAAGAGATTCCTGGTAAGTCTGCAACCCATGGCCAGCTGTAAGTCCCCAATGTGCCGGGTCATTCTCCAGATGAGTCAAAGTTCAGTGATGTCACAGACCTTCAGCCAAAGAAATGAGGCTTTCCAGAACCTTCTGGTGGTCAGTAGATAAAGCTGAGCCAGGTCAGATGCCTGGATGTGATAACAGAAGTGCTGGATCCCCACTGCCAACAGTTCTCACCTTTCCAAAGACCCAGGGTCAAGGCTATGCCTCTTGAGTGCAGCCCCAATGCGGGAGAGTTAGTGTTTGCCACAGTGGCCAGCCAAGCACTGCCTGGCCTGACATGGGGCTCCCAAGGATGTCAGCAACCATGCTGGGCAGAATCAAAGCATCTGAATTTTATCACCTAGGTTTGCTGCTGCTGCCACCCTGCCCCCTCCCCAATGTTTCCATCTTCACCAATGGGATTGGTCCCTTCCTGATTCCCCAAGGAAAATACAGTCAAGCCAAGGCATTGCAGGCTCCGTGTCTGCTGAGGCTTCTTTGCTCTGACCTGTTTCCAGCCACCTTCTTATTGTCCTTGTGTTACCTCTTCCTGTGCCTGCTGCATCCCTAGGGGCTCCTTTCTCCTTAGAAAGACATCATCAGTCTGGTTGAATTGTAGCATTCCCATATGGTCTCATGTGGCCTTAATTGTCCCCTTAGAGACCACACCTCCAGAGTGGGTAGCACTGGGGCTCATGTATAAGCATTAGGGAATGGGATCTGGGATGTGGTTTAGTGGTCAGTGGCCACTGGTATCTCTTAGTGAATGGTCAGATCCAGCAGAATCCAGATGCTATACACATAATGCATGTTACCTCTTGGGAGGTGCTACATTCCCAAAAGAATGGTGTTCGGGAGGTCCAGACACCCGAGTGAGGTCTCACTGAGTTCATGCTGGCATAATTTGGAATCCACAGGGCTTATAAGGAGGTTCTGAATCCAAGGGTAGCCAGGTACGACCCCCCCCTGGCTTGGAGCTAGTGGCAATATGGCGAGACCCTCCCTTTCATCCTCACGACCCGTGTTTCTTGCTGTCCACAGGTGCGCCTGAATGGAGGCCGCAATCCCTATGAGGGCCGAGTGGAGGTGCTAACAGAGCGAAATGGGTCCCTTGTGTGGGGGACTGTATGCGGCCAGAACTGGGGCATTGTGGAAGCCATGGTGGTCTGCCGGCAGCTAGGCCTGGGCTTTGCCAGCAACGCCTTCCAGGTAAGTGGTCCTAGCCTCACAGCCAAGCCCACCCTCCATCCAGCCTGGCCTTTCCCATTGTCAGTCAGCTCCTCCCTTCAACTAACTTTCCCCAGCCTCAAAGAAGGGATACAATCAAGCTAACCCTGGGCTAAGGCAGGAGACTTCATTTTACCCGTCGCCATCGCCATAGCTCCTTCCTTGACATCCCAAACTCTGGAGCAAGTCTTCCCTGTCCCAGTCTCAGTTTCCAGCTACAGAATAAGGAGTTCCAGGTGTGTCCAGCTATTTGACATTGTGACACAATCTTGTCAGTTACAGAGCTCATACTGTACCTTCCAGTCACAGAAACATTACAGAGAAAACTCATAATGTTTTAAGTAAGTTTTCGGTTTTGTGTTATGTGGTATCCATGGTTACGCCGTGCTCCTTAAGATCCTTTGGGGCCCACTCACTGCAGGTTGGACACCTCTGGGTCACTTACTTCGGTCTGTGGACCACTGCAGTCTGCATGTTTGGGTTCTCTCTAGGCTGAGGAATGAGCCTGAGGTGTCCTGTATGCTGTTTGTAGACAGAAGTCATCCTGTCTTTGAGGAGAGTGAGGAGACCTCAGCCCCGGGATCAACACTCTAATGCTTTAGTTCACTCCCTTGAAACCCTCTTCGGCTGGGCCCTTCCTCCTCGGTGTCTCTGACTCTTTTTTTTACTGATATGCTGCCAAATCTCCAGGCTGTGCTCTGGACTCTTGTCACATTGGCTACACCTTTCTCCCAGGGCCACCCTCTAATGACCTAAGGACTCGAGAGAGCCACTCAGCTCACCCTAGTCCCAGCCCTCTGTCACAGACAGCACAGGGCAGCACATCCGGGTTATTCCCAATGCCATTCCTGCATGATAGTCTGTGGCAAAGTACCCACACCTCTGTGCCCTAGGTATCCCACCTGTGATAAGGAACAAGGGGTCCATAATCCTCAGTGTCCCTACTCTGAGCATTTTCACAAATCAGGACAAGACTTGTGGTCCATCTTGTCTGCTAATCTAACTCTATTTCCTGGTCCCACATAGCCTTTCCTGGGGCCTAAGGAAGGCTCTCAGCATCCTCGCTGAGCCTGTTAGTCTCCCATGGATTGATATGGGCTGAGACAGGAATGCCTGTGTCCTCCATCTGCAGCTCATCATTCTAGTCTCCAGGAGAGATGTGGCTCACACCATCTGGGAGCTTAGCCTCCTGGGGCAAACTGGAAACACACACACACACAAGCACACATGCACATGCACATACGCACGCACGGGCATGCGTGCACCCACGTACTCATTCACTCACTCACTCACGCATGCACGCACGCAATCTGATTCTCCACGTAACAGATCTACTGACTGGCTGATTTTCTTCTCTGACAGTTCATTCCCAAGACACCGAGCCTCAGCTTGGAGTCTAAAACAGCCTCCCAAGACAAGCTCTCTCTCTCTCTGCTCAGGGCCCTGAGTTTTTACTGTGAAGAATTAGAAGGATTTTGAAAAAAATCCAATAGGATCTAGATACAGTCATCCCTCAGTATGCCTGGGGGAGTAATATGGGACCTCCATTAGAACATGATGATCCAGTTCGCTCGTGAAATGGTGCCACGTTCCTTTAGAATCTACCCGTGTCTCCCCTGAACTTCCTGTCTTAGGTGGTCTGCATCCCTAGTATAATGTAGACATTATGCTTCTTGCTGGGAATTGTACTTCTTGGAGCAAAGTGGCCCCAAAACGTCTATACATGTTCAGCATAGTCTCTATTTTAAAATATTCTTTTTTTCAGTCCAAGGCTGTGAATCAATGGCTATAGAACTCAAGGAGAGAGGGCCAACTCCCCACCTCTATAACTTACCTAAAACTGTGCATCTGCCCATCAATCAGTAGACGAAATTTATTTATTATTTATCTATGTATTGTTGCTGAACCAAGTCGACGCATGACTAACCTTTGGAAACTTCCGGAGCACAGGCACTTATGTTCTCTTGCACACCCTTTACCTGAGCCCTCCACCCTTCTCTGGTTTTCTCTATTGAATCTTCTTGAAGTGTGAGAGTGTATGCTAACAGTATGTTTGAAGTTCTGTTGCTTAAAAAGGCCCAGTAAATCTCAGCATCATAAACCCGGGGGCTCCTCAGTCAGCATTCTATAAAGTACTTTCCCTAGAATTAAATCCAGAACTTGAATTTTATAAGACAACTAATTATTGACATACGTGAATAGATTTTTCCTCTCCTGCAAAGCCAGGGTTAATCCTAGAAGTTCATGCATTCTGTCACCAGCTAACCACATAGCTGGGAAAAATGACTCTCTGTGCCTTGGCCATCTCCATCTGGAAAATGGGATCATAAAACCATGAGGGTTTTGTGAAGCCATTCAAGGTGACCTGCTAATGACTTCTTTGGTTGATTTCTCCAGGAAACCTGGTACTGGCATGGAAATATCTTCGCCAACAAAGTGGTCATGAGTGGGGTGAAGTGCTCAGGGACAGAGCTATCCCTGGCACACTGCCGACATGACGAGGAGGTGGCTTGCCCCGATGGCGGGGTACAGTTCGGTGCTGGAGTCGCCTGCTCAGAAAGTAAGGAGGTCAAAGGGCTGCCTCTCACTCTTCCCACTGTTCCAGTTCTGGAGGAGTTCAGGGAACCGTCCGTCCCTCTTCCCAAGACTCTGGGTTTCACAGTGTGTGCTCAGGGTGGGGAAGCACCAAGGATTCTGGGATTAAAAGGAACATATGTCACTTACTCCCCAAACGCAGGACTCAGCTGATGATATGGCAAAGAGGAAACAGGGAAGAGCTAGTTTTAGGAATGTGTATCAGTTACTTTCCTCACTTTTAGTACCAAATGTCTAACAAAAGCAGCTTAAGGAAGGAAGGGTTTATTTTGGTTAATAGTTTGAGGATACAGCCCATAGTGAGGAGGAGGAGATTATATATCATACATTATACATTATATCTACATTCTGGAAGCAGAGAGAGATGAAGGCTAGAGCTGCCCTTTCTATGGGGTCCACAACCCTAGCCCATGGATTAAAGCCACCTCTGTGTAGCATAGGCCTTCCCACCTATGGTGATTTGAATAAGAATGGCCCCCATAGGCTCATATATTTGAATACATGGTTCCTTGGCAGTGGATTCTCACTGCCCTACACATACAATCCGTTTTCCTCTTTACCTTTCTGCATTTTTAGCTGCATTTCCTTCTACATCACCATTACTGGATGTGTACACTTGTCCACCTTCCTTCTATACTGTACAGATTATGCAGACTCATGTGGGACGCGGGCACAAGGCTCTTTGGGTTTCTCCCCCCAAGCCAGGCGAATGCTGACGTCACTTCCACTTGCCTGCTCAATTTCCAGTATTCCCATTGCACTTGAACCCAACATCTATATCTGCTACTAGAATATTTGGTAGCTCCATATCTGCCTAATTTACCTCCAGGGTACCAAGCTCCGTGTAAACTATGTATAGTTAACCTATCCTGAGTTCAAGGGAAGCTCACCTCCTCTCAGAAGGAGCAAACCTGATGGGTACCACCTCTCTGCTCTGTTCATCTCAGAGTGCCTAGGGAACCAGGTCCTCGGAGCTAACCAAGGAATCTACATCTCAGAAGAGTTACACCATGGTGTTGAGAAAGTTTGGCCACTGAGCATTGCCACGCATGGCATGCCCTTGAAGGGAAGGCTTTGCCAGATGATTGGGCCCCCTGATGGGAATCCTCTCTATGCCCACATCCCACCTGGATGCCCTCCTTACCTACCCTACACCCCATGCCTTATTCAGTTGAATGCATTCGTTCAACAGGCTGCCAGCTCCCGGAAATGCCCGTGAGCTTGGTACATTCCATGCCTTATTCAATGGAATGAATTTGCTCAACAATGCTCAATGCTGCCAGCTTCAGGAAATGCCGTGAGCTTGGTGTTCACTGAGACCCAGATATGGGGGCAAGGTCGCTAGCAGAGCTGCAGATACCATGCTGGGCTCTCAAGAACTTGCAGAAGTATAGGGATAGTGGGGGAATGAAGCTGTTCCCCATGTACATGGTCAAGAAAGACTTCACTGGGGAAGTTAGTTGTTATTTGTTTCCTCTTTGAACTTGACAAAGCAAAGCTCCAGACCACACACTCTTGAGACAATTAGGTGTGCTCTAGTTCCATTCCTGTTACTGGGATAAATGTCCTGATGAAAAGTAACACAGGAGAAGAGTGTGTATTTGTTTCCTAATTCCAGTTTATATGTTATTATTGCAGGGAAGTCAAAGCAAGAACTTAAAGCATCACATTCGTGGTCAAGAGTAAAAATAGACAAATTACCTTTGTTGCCTAGCTTGCTCTCTGCCAACCCTTTCTACCCAGGGAATGGTACTGCCCATCACAGGGTGGACCAACTGACAATAAGGCTTCCCCTGATAGACATGTTCAGTGGTCAGTCTGATCCAGGAAACCCCTCAGCTGACACTCCCTTCTCCAATGATTCTAGGTTCTGTCAAGCTGTTAATTAAAACTCACCAGCAGCACAACATGCAGCTGTCAGAAAACTGAAATCAGGGATTTCTGCTTCTGTTGGAAATCAGTCCTAGAAGACTAGTATTCTTAAGCCTTTCCATTCAAGACGCCTGAGACAGTTTTACGTGACTTTAACTACAGAGGTCTATAAAATAGGTACACAAATCAAACCTTTGCTGCTTATAAATCACACATTTGTTATACAAGAGTTCTTTTGTATGCATATAATTTTATCGTTTATTAAGGATGAAATCAAGTTTGCATGGCTATGGTTTCTATTGCTATGACCAAAAGCAACTTGAGGAAGAAGGGGTTCATATCACTTAAAGGATTCCATTCATCACTGAGGGAAAGAAGCCAGGCCAAAAACTCAGGGCAGGGACATGGAGGCAGGAGCTGAAGCAGAGGCTGTGGAGGGGTGCTGCTTACTGACTTGCTCTCCATGGCTTGCTAAGCTTGCGTTCTTATGGCGTGCAGGACCACGTGCCCAGGGATGGCACCGCTCTCCATGAACGGGGTGGGACCTCCCACATCAATTATCAGTCAAGAAAGTACACCCACAACAGGCTTGCTCACAGGTTAATCTGGTAGGGGCATTTTCTCAGCTGAGGCTCCCTCTTCCAAAATGATTCCAGCTTCTTGTGTCAAGTTAACATAAACCCTAACCAACACACATACTAAGAAGATGGGTGTACTTTTTATGTTTGCATAAAGAAATAAATCTTGATAAATAAGAGTTGATCAGGACCTTGATATATAATTGTTGATGCTAAGAACACCATTTGCATAAATACATAACACAAAGCAACAGAAGTATGTTTAGGGCCATCTCAGAGATGATTGGTAATCTGTCCTTATCCCAAACCAAAGTTCTTTTAATATTTTTTAAAATGAAATTCAAGTCAGCATCTCAAGCCACATGTTTGAAATGGAACATTCTAATACAATACAATTAAAGGCATGCTGATGTGACATTTATTTGCAAATAGAAAAATATTAAAAGTCTTTGTTCCTGTCATTGAACCATGTTTCTACAAGAATAGAATATTTATGTACAGTAAAAGCACTGTAACTCATAACATATGGAAATCTTGAATATGCACCAACTTGTTTCTGGCCATGTTGTCTGTGTGACATATACAATGTTGTATGTTCAAAACCAAGACTGTGGTGAAGTCACGCAATGTAACATGTGTTTCTAGCAAGAAACACCTCAGATTCATTATGCATTTGATTTTTGAATTAATTTCCAGATACTGTGTATTCAGAAACCTTTTACTGTTCCCAAAATTCTCAAGCACCCCTCCACAGCCTCTGCTTCAGCTCCTGCCTCCAGGTCCCTGCCCTGAGTTTTTGGCCTGGCTTCTTTCCCTCAGTGATGGATGGAATCCTTTAAGTGATATAAACCCCTTCTTCCTCAAGTTGCTTTTGGTCATAGCAATAGAAACCATAGCCATACAAACTTGATTTCATCCTTAATAAACGATAAAATTATTGTTTATTAAGGATGACCCCCACACTACTTACACAGCTTTGTATGGGGGTTTCAACCCACAATTTATGGAGCTAGGCCTAGATATTGTGACTTGTTCTCTGACATGTATGCTTTAAGCCCATGTTTTTTAGGAGCCCTGAAGTTCACATCTGTAGAAACAGGTTCACACACACACACACCAACACATACACACAGCATGGGCAACATCCTTTCTGTCTGTGTAAGCTCTGTGCTATGCTGTGACAGAAGGGAATGAGTAAAACTCTCAAAGCCTTAAAAATCAGGCAGCTCTCTCTCCTGGAAATTTCTCTGCTAGAAATTCATCTATGGTAGAGATACAGTCTAAAAAAACAAACACACACACACACACAATTTAGGTCCAGATTGATTATAGGATATTGATCACAGGCTTGTCTTTAATTAAAAAAATGACCTAGTATCTGATGTATAACAACCCTAAAAAATAGAAGTCAGTGGTGAGGAAAATATTACAGAACCATAAAATAAATGTCTCAGTGTTCAGACATCAACAGTAAAGGTACATTTTAAGGGGAATGGCATTAGTAGACCATAAATCTACATCCATGGTAGAAGAGATAGAATCAGAACAGATGATCTGAGGAGCCCTTGGGTGCCTATCAACCTCTGTGTCAGCATTTTTGCCCACACATACTGGGAACTGAAAAGGAGTATTAAGAAGACCTCCAGCAAAATGAAAATGTAATTGAGGGTGACAGGAAGGTTGCAAGGGGAGCCCTAGGCCAGCTCCAGAAGGACATGTAAAATGAGGGCACTTTTCTCATTTCCTGTCTGACCCATGTCTGTCTTGCCCAGCTGCACCTGACCTGGTGCTTAACGCTGAGATTGTCCAGCAGACTGCCTACCTGGAGGACAGGCCCATGGCCTTGCTGCAGTGTGCCATGGAGGAGAACTGCCTCTCAGCCTCCGCTGTGCACACCGACCCCACCAGAGGCCACCGTCGCCTTCTACGCTTCTCCTCCCAGATCCACAACAATGGCCAGTCTGACTTCCGCCCCAAGAATGGCCGCCATGCATGGATCTGGCATGACTGCCACAGGTAAGTCACCCCTCTCTTGGGTAGTCAGTTACCCAGCTTGGTGTTCCAGACCTGGGATCTAGAGTCAGCTCAGGGGAAGCCAGTCTCCATCCCCAGCTCGCTGGCTGCCCCTCCCCCTTTCACCGAGTCCCTGCCTCTTGGCTCCAGTGCCTTTGATCCTAGGAGATATGCTAATCTGAGTGCCAGTGCCCTCCGGGGGGCCTTGTCAGCAGTTTCCAAGCACTTGCACAATACATTTGTGTTCTACAGGGAATGTTCACATATGCAGCCTTGGACCCTGTGTCCATATAGAAATATATTTTGCATACTAATATAGGATTTTTTTTAGGTTAAAAATTAAAGTTAGCCTACAAAGTAATGGGTTTCAATTTTTATTCACATGGCCATACTTTTAATGATTCCCCTCCCCCCCCACTGCAAATCTCCCTTGTTCTTCCTTTTTACTTAGTAGTTTTGATATCTCTAGAAGACAGAGGGTAGGGAGATAGGAGCTCCAGGACTGAGAGTCATGAGACCTGGTGTAAGCCTGCTAATTCCCTGACCAGCAGCCTGACAGTTGGCCAACTGGGCCACATTGGGACTTCTGGAGGGCTTCCTTCCAGCTCATCTGTGGCTGTGATCCAGGTGCTGTGAAGACTGGATCAAGACAGTAGAATAGAGGGAAATCCTACAGCCAATCCCACCATGGCCCATAGAAGCTCCCCAGACCTCCTCCCTCCTGTTTTCCTTTTGCTCTTCTTGACTTGAATGCAGACATTTTGTTCTCAGTCTGGACAAGTAGAGGATACTGGATGCACGTGGTTGGAACAGCAGCTGCCGTTCCTTGCACCAGGGACCCCTCTTCTAGAGGTCCACAAGCTTCTAATAGATCTTGTTCTCTGGGCTCAAATAATCCATTTGGGACAGGAAATGTTTGCACTCGATCACTGCCTTTCAAAGCAAGGCCCTTGGACTGTTGTATCCACCATCATGGCGACGCCCTGGGCATGCTCAGTGCCAGAGCTGGCTGCAGACTCATGAACCCATGTGCATTTCAGTAGGACCCCCAGAGGTCTGGGCACACATCAGAGCCCAGGACGCTCCATCTAGGCTTCCATCCAGCTCTAACACTGTAATGACGTCAGAGGCAGTTGCAGTCCCATTTGGCCACTCCAGGTAACAGGTCATCATATTCCATATAACTGCCCAAGATAATGTAAGAAGTTTCAGTTCAGAGGTCTCAGGACGGCCCGTTGGCTCTAACCTGTGCTGCTTCCCCTGCTGGCTCTTCCAGATGTTCACCAGGTACCTCCTTATGTTTCCTTCTTCTTCATCTTATAAATTATGATCTACTCACATTTAAATCAGTCTGTGGATAGAGTTATACAACTTATATGAAAAGAAAACACTATGACCCCATGTAGGCTTCTGGTTTTCCTTTGAAACATCTAGCTGGATATTATAAATATACTAAAGCCCAAGGAATCACTTGTCTTTGCCACAGTCTAAGTTGGAGTATAATTAAAGTCTTGACAGTCTCTTTCCCATGTAGTGGGAAGCCAGGACAGCAGGCAGCTGAGGCTGCCTATGGGTCTATAAGTGGAAGGTAATTATATCCCAGCCTTGCATATGGTGGCCCACCCAAGATTACATGGTAGGAGCCTCCAAGTACCATATGCTTACCCTCAGAGCCATCAGCGTGTGCTCTAAGAATAGTCATATGGTGACATCATGGCGGCGTTGCGATCTGGAGACCCGGGGACACTGATACACACGCACGCGCGCGCGCACACACACACACACACACATACACCACCTCAAACTTTTCCTGTGGTCTCTTTTTTCTTTTACTTACAAATATTCCTATCGATGTTTGGGAGAAAACATTGATAGGAATATTTGAAAGAACGGTAGAAAACATGAAGCCAGGCGGTGGTGGTGCACGCCTTTAATCCCAGCACTTGGGAGGCAGAGGCAGGCAGATTTCTGAATTCGAGGCCAGCCTGGTCTACAGAGTGAGTTCCAGGACAGCCAGGGCTACACAGAGAAACCCTGTCTCGGGAAAAAAAAAAAAAAAAAACCATGAGCTAAGCATATGACCCTTCAGGCACCCCTGATTTCTTGCCAATTGGACAAGGTGTTGGGGGTAACACCCTCAGGGTTGTTTTCTTACATGCATCATGTCCTTGGTCAGTGACCTTGATATAGTCCCTCTTCTGTCCTTGTACCCAGGGAATGGCCCCATATCTTCTTAACTAACACAGCATGACACAGTTTTGGTGTGAACCAGACAGTTAGACACAGGTATCTAACAATGACCGTAAGAGCCAAGGAACTTCATGAGACCCAGTGCACACATGCTCTCAGCCCCCAGAGCTCTAGGTCACTCCTCTAGGCTCACAAGTATTGTGTTGCTGCATTTTCTGAGACCGTGGTGACCCTGGATTCCCTATCTAGCCAAAGATGTCCTTGAACTCCTGATCCTCCTGCTCCCTGCTGGGATTACAGACATGAGACCCTCTGCCGAGTACTCTGCAGGCTCACTGCGAAGACCTTTCAGGGAACTGCCTTTAGCTCAGTTGGGTCTCTTGCGGAGGAGAGCTAGCCTGCCCTTCCTAACTCAAGAAACTTGTTTCTGAAAGGATCAGCATTCCATTTCAACAGGTTGACAGGCATTCTGAAGCCACGAATGCCCCCCCCCCCAGCAGGAGAGCCTTGGCTCAGATTAACTGGAACAGGGGAAACAGCCACGCCCACATTAATTAATGCTACAAGGAGGAGCAGAGCTCTGCTCTTGAAGACCCTAAGTTGAATCACAAAGGTTAGCACTCTTGAAGGTTTATACCATCTGGACACAGAGGTATAAACCTTCAAGAGTGCTAACCTTTGCGATAAACACATCAGTGGTGTCCTCTTAGATGCATTTATTGTGTCCTTGCAGCCTCAGAGCCCTCAGTGCAGTCAACTACATCCCAGGGGTTTGCCCTTCCCTCCTTGGGAAAGTGAGGTGGAATGGATGGAGCTGGAGGAGCAGGGAAGTAGGCCCCCAGCACAGACTATATCCCTGGGAGTCAGGAATGGCACAGAGGCAGAAAGGGGAGTGCCAGTCCAGCCAGTCTGCCTCCCCTGGATGCCTAGCAGGCCTCCCTGCCCGATACCAGGTCAGAATCCATAGATGCGGTGAGGCCTCTGAACCAGTTGGAGGCCTCTCCGTAGGCCTGCTGCATGCAGATGACAAGCTGGATTCCGCTGCAGAAGGACCCCTGCATTTATGGCTGTCCCTAATAAGATTGGAAAACACAGGAGTCTCTCTGAAGTGAGGACAGGAGCTTTTCCTCAATCTATAGTAACACTGTATCAAAACATATACCATTTCCTCTGAACACACTGTGTCTGTCTTCCATAAACATTTCCGCCCAGCATGACATACCCCGAGAGGAGTGTCAGGTCTCAGGACACAGCGAGAGCCCTGGAGTCCTACAGTAAAGGCCACCTTTCATTTTATCTAGATTACAAGGACTTCAAAAGCTGTGCATGGTAGCCCATGTCTGTAATTCTAACATTCAGTAGTCAGGGTAATGAATTTGAGGCCACATAGTGAGTCCAAGGACAACTTGAGCTAGTCTGTCCCTGTGTCGAGGAAAACACGGAGTGTGATATAGCTCAGTGACAGAGAGAGCACCTAGTATTCCTAGTGCCACAGGAGGGAAGTCAAACAAATACAAGAATTCTATCAAGCACCAGGCCACACTCCCCTTTTTAGTATTATGAAATTTCTTCCCAAGTTTGCAATGTCCAGTGTCTACCCTTAGACAGATTGATAAGGGGCCAGTGTGGTACCTAAGTCTTTTTCTCTCTTGCCTTCCCAGTGCCTATCCAGCATCTTGTGGCTGGAAGCCTGTGGAAGGTTAGCTTCTGTTTCTACCTCAGATCAGTTAAGAGGGACATGTGGCCTCCAAGGGTGTCTAAAAGATAAAGCAGACACTCTCCAGGACAGAGTCAGCAAGAAGCAGGGGGCCATGAAACCCACGGTTTCCTCCCCAGGACCCATTTCTAGGAGGAAAACTGAAGCTAGCGAAGACTAAAATCCAGACTGAAGGCTGTCTGACTGCAGGAGGCCGCTTCACAGCGGGCCGTCTGTGGCTCCATCGGAATCCTGTTTAGACAACGGAACATAAACGTACTTCCCTGCAATCTTTCCAGCCTCTCAGCGAGTCACATAAGCCCCTCTCTGAGGGAGCAGACATTTTTCATTCCGTGAGTCAGACACATGTCTCATCCGCTCCCTGCGGGGAGCCAAAATAGACTCCCTCAAAGTCATCATTTCATCTGCTACAAAATGCTCCTTGTAAGGGCTGTCCGCTGGCCCTGGCCCAGCACCATTTTACCCACAAACATGAATGACCTGGGGAAGTCCAACTTAGCAACTTCTGACGTTATTTATATAGCACGAACAAACATGGGAGAAAGAAGAGAACCTCTCATTTCCTCTCTGGAAATCCTTTGCAGCACCGGCTCCCCTCCTCCACACGTGGTGCGGAAGCTCCAGGCTACTACAGCAATAGTCAGGCTGGGTGACAGGACCCCCAGAAACACTGATGTGGGGAGCAGTCGTCCAGTGGCCAATACCGAGAATGAGAGAGAACGTCCTTTTGTATAGCCTTGTGTGGGCTCTCTCTCTCTCTCTCTCTCTCTCTCTCTTTGGGTTTTTTGTTTGTTTGTTTGTTTGTTTGTTTGTTTTTTGGTTTTTGGAGACAAGGTTTAGCCCTGGCTGTCCTGGAACTCACTCTGTAGACCAGGCTGGCCCCGAACTCAGAAATCCGCCTGCCTCTGCCTCCCAAGTGCTGGGATTACAGGCGTACCTGGGTTGGCCTCAGACTCATTTAGGCAACTGAGAAGGACCATGTTCCTCTTGCCTCCACCTCCTCAGTGCTGGCTTCACAGGCCACCATGCCTGGTTTTTGTGAGACCAGGATGGAACCAAAGGCTTCCTGCTTGCTAGACACGCATTCCAACAACCGGGCTGAATCTACAGCTCTGTGTCATTTATCTTATCTGGTCCCCACCCCGGAAATTGGCAATAATATTCTTGCTTTACCCAAGAGGGAATTTAGGCTGGGCATAAATGAAGCTAGGGCTTCTGCCCCCACTGTGCTTTGGTCTTAAGGGTCTTTCTTTACTAAATGTCCCTGCAGTGGTGGAGACGGGTGTGTTAGAATAGTCGCAGGTCTAACATACACATGACAGGTGGAGTTGGAGCTAAAGCCAGCCTGAGATCTTCTGTCCTGGGCCTGCATAATGAATAATTCTGGAAACCCCTCGGCTACCCTCAGAAGCACAGTTCCTTTGGTTGTCCTGAACCAGATGCGTCACTCTTCAGGACATCTGTTCCCAATTTCTCCCAAGTGACGGCATGGTCCATTGTAAACAATCGGCCAAGGGAACTGCTCCCAGCTTGTGCGGGCGACACTGAGCTAGCTCCCTTCTATAAGGAACCCCAGAGATTTGCTCTCCTGAGCTGCTGCCACATCCCTCCCTGAGAACCACCCACTCTTCATCCCAGAAACCGTCTAATTTGTATCCTTCCCTTTCCGGTTTGATTTGCTCAATCTGAGGAGCATGCTCCACCCCCCTAGGCCAGAGTGCGCATGCGCCCCACGTACCCTTCTTTGGGAACATGGCCTGTTTCTTAGTGACTCTTGTTTTTCTGTAACTGCTACCCCACCCTTCCCCCTTTTTATCTTCTTCCTTCTTTCTATATTCATACTTTTTTAAAAGGGTGATCTTAAAAATTAATCTGTTGTAATAGTTTTATGCAAGTAAGAAAAAGCCAATAACCAAGGAAACTAATCTAGGAAGGTTTGTTTAGCTTAAAGTTTGGAAGGTTCAAAGTCCTGGTGTCCAAGGGCAGTAGGTGGAAGCATATCTGTGTGGGGTAACACTTGAAACAAGGAGGCAGAGAAAGAGAGAAAGGAAGGAAGGAAGGAAGAAAGAAAGAAAGAAAGAAAGAAAGAAAGAAAGAAAGAAAGAAAGAAAGAAAGAAAGAAAGAAAGAAAGAAAGGAAGGAAGGAAGGAAGGAAGGAAGGAAGGAAGGAAGGAAAGGAAGGAACCGTGGTCCTGAAATCCCCTTTGAGGCCCTGTTCCCAGTCACCTAAGACTCTCCTCAGAGGCTGCACCCCTGAATAGACCATAGTGTCCCAATAGCGCCCCCCACAGGAAAGAAGATCTTAATACATGGTCGCTTATCAGATCTGTAGCAAACCTGGAGAAAGATTTCCACGTGGGAGTGGGCTGAGAGCCACTGAATATTCAGGAAGGCCCCTGTGTACTACAAAGCTTATTTCTTGGGCTGATTGAATGCCACACACTGGGCTGTCTGTCAGCTGGACTCACTGACACCGCAACACGCCCTCATTAAGTTATGTCATTGCCGCACAGCCATAGGGGATCAGGGTGTGACAAAAAGTCTGACAGCCCTGCCCGGAAGTCTTCGATTTGGCCATCCTTTCTCTCATTTCTTTTCCTCACCCCTCTCCTTGCCATGGTGGCCCCTGCTACCCTGAGGTTCTTCCAGAAGCAAATCACAAGCTAGGAAGTCGCTTGCAGGCAGCCGTGGTTCCAGACACTGACCTTTGGCCCTGTCTCTGGCCCCCAGGCACTACCACAGCATGGAAGTATTCACTTACTATGACCTGCTGAGCCTCAACGGCACCAAGGTGGCTGAGGGCCACAAGGCCAGCTTCTGCTTGGAGGACACTGAGTGTGAGGGAGGTATGTGTGAAGGGGACGGGCGGGGCTTCACAGAGCTTTGAACACTCCTACTGAACATCTGGATAGGGGCCACACCCAATAACTCTATGTTATTCTGTCCACTACTGGGTGTTCATGTGGCTTTTTTTTTTTTTTTGCCATTTTTGACATCTTTTATGGCTACAGATTGGAGTGGGAGGAACGTTGTTCTAAAGTGATCTGTCCCCCAGAGCAGCTCTCACCGACAGAGAGAGGGCTGTGCAGCCTCCAGGTGAGGTCTGCCCACTTGGCCATGACTCACATGCCTCCCTGTCTGCTTGACACAGACCACTCTTCCTGGGTGTTCCAATACCAAGCTCTTCTCCTCTAACAGCCTATAGAGCCCTGTGATGTCCCCAACATCTCTTCCTGACCCCCCTACACATGCCACTCTGCTTCTACCTTGGCTAGGTCATCCATCACACCTTACTGGAATTGCCTGGCTTGCCACTCTGACACACCAAGGGACAGACATTTGCCCTCTACCTATGGCCCACATGAGGATCTAGATGCTGGCATGGATGCATAAAATCACATAGCAAAGAGGTTTTGAATGCCTACTGTGTACAGACAATCTGTGAGGGACCAAGAAGGCAAATCAGATATGAGCCCATAGGCCAATAGTGACCTCATCTTAAGATAAACAGTAAACACAGATCACTTCTCCCTATCCCGAGGCAAAGGATTTCACAGAAATGCCAACGTAGTCCAGACTGGTCAGGGAGTACTTTGTGGAGGAAAGAACTTGAGTCAGAATTGGAGGGGTTGCTGGCTTATTGATCGGGAATTGAGGGAGGAGGTTCTGTTGAGATGAGAAGGTACCAGAAACCCGCATGAGAAGGCTGGGATAGATCAGGGTGGGAGGCCTGGGGATTGGAAGAAGAGGTGGGCACTGTGTCGAGTGGTGATGCTCTCCTCTGCCCGCCTACAGACATTCAGAAGAGTTACGAATGCGCCAACTTCGGAGAACAAGGCATCACCATGGGCTGCTGGGACATGTACCGCCATGACATCGACTGCCAGTGGATAGACATCACCGATGTGCCCCCTGGGGACTACCTGTTCCAGGTAAAGTGGGCAGAACCCAGGGCTGCTGGGAGGAGGGGCAGCAGCTTCCCCCAGCCTCCTTCCGGTGGGTGTCCAGAAACGAGGCCAAGTGCCACATTCAGAGGCCACCCTATCTGTCAAGCAATGATCATGAGGCCTGAGGGACAGAGACTGCAGGGCATACTAGGAACCTATGGTGCAACCGAAGATAGAGACAGTCATGCATAACTCAGTTAACCTCAGGAGCTTGAAATCAAAATGCATCTGTGAGCTGATTTGAATTTTAAGTCAGGAGTTGGTTCTGTGGCCTCTGAGGCAACCCCCATCTCCAGCTTCTCCTTCAGCCGCCATCCTGATTTCCTCTTGTCTTCTCACCTTGCTTTGGTCTGTTCTATTGAAGCTGAAAGCAATTGCATCATCCTGGGACGGTGTGATTTTTTTTTTCCTTCCTTGGGAGGATCTGCAAAAGGATTATTCTCCATGCATGTAAATGAAACTGTAAGGCTAGAAAGTCAAACTAAGGACAACCTGGCCAGGAGACTATTTTGTGAAGCCTTCCAACAACCCTGGCTGGAGGAAGAGCCAGGGAGCCCTGGCTTCGACCTTCCTGTGGACAGTGGTGGCCGTGTGGCAGGGTGCATCTCCCCTGCCTACAGAGGACTCATTTCCACATAGCCTCACTCTGTTCCATGTCCTGCTTGATCTATTCGATGGCAATGTGTGTGACTAGAAATGGGTCATTCTGCCTTGAAAGCATTCCTGGTGGGGCGTTTAGCCAGTCCATGTCTAGCCCGCAGTCTCTACTGCTAGACACGCCCCTGAAGAGCCAACACCTGCAGAGCAGTAACCACAGGGTGCTTTGAAAGGAGGCCTGAGCATCATGAGCTTGAAAAGCAGACAGCCAGGCACTTTCCAACCACAAGTCGAGCCCAGAACCACAGCTGGCCTGGGGGCAGAACTCTCTTATTTAACAAATGGACTTTCGTGGCTACGGCTGTGTAGACAATGCTTGGTGGCTCCCGTTGGTAGCTTGCGTCCCTAGGTAACTGGGTATCATCATATGTGCTGAAAGGGTCTAAAGATCTCTGGTAGCCCAGGCTGGCCTTTGCTCAGGCAGTGCACTGACCCATTGACTCTCCCAGTGAGGGGACACTGCTAGTACACTCATGTCACCGCTAGGCACATGCAGGCCACAAGTCTCTACGTGGTGTTCTTATCCCCTACACTGTATAATCAGTATGCCGTGCCTCTAATGACACAGAGCTATGGATGGCCTAGACTGTAAGTCAACAGGACACAAGAGCTAGCCTCTGTGGCAGACTGTAAGGACTGGACGAGGACTCCGGAAGGGAAGACGTGGCCAGGGGTACACAGACTCAGAAGCAGGAATGGGTGGGCAGATAAGTTTCTGGTGGTCCTTGCTTTGTCTACTCCGGTTTCAGAGACTTCAATCCACTTCCTCATATGCTCCTGGGCTTTGCAATCTTGGGCCTGAGTGCAGAGAGGGCTATGAAAAAAATCATCTAGTTCACCCCAGCCCTTCCTCCTGCATGGGGCATACCCACCCTGAAACCCTGACTTGAACCCAGGTTGTAATCTGATGCACTCATGTGCATCCATCAGGGCACTGCCTGGACCTCAGTGTGTGTGTGTGTGTGTGTGTGTGTGTGTGTGTGTGTGTGTCATTATTTACTTCATCTTGAGTGGGTGAGGTTGTAGGGTGGGTACAATTAAGATTTAGGGAGACGAGAGATCAAGAAAAGATCAGGCTGCCCCAGAGAAGGACATTTAACAGTTCATCTGAATGGACAGTGCCACATGACACATTCCCTGGGCACGTTGTGGTTAGCAGGCCAGGCACAGGCTTCCAGAGTGGCCCCTACCAGGCCAGGATACAGCATCAGACCCAGTTAGCTTCATTCTGCCACAGTCTCCCTTAGGGAAGACCCAGCCAAACTGTTAGGGACACCCGGCCTCTGCCCTGGAGTGGAGGGCAGCCAGAAAGGCAGTTGCATCATTCTCTGTGTTGATCCTCTCCAGGTTGTCATTAACCCCAACTATGAGGTGCCAGAATCAGATTTCTCTAACAACATCATGAAGTGCAGGAGCCGCTATGATGGCTACCGCATCTGGATGTACAATTGTCACGTAGGTAAGTTCCCTCAGCAGCCCCACCCTCCTCAGGAGGCTAGGATGCAGGACACAGCTGCCCTACTTTCTCTGGGGCCAGAGGCAGCTACTCTGGGAGAAGCTGGGAATGGGGCCAGAATCAAATTCCTAGCTCGGAAAGAAAACCAGAGATGCATGAAGGCCTGGGTGGGGACTGGGTGTTCACAGCCAGCCCTGGCCAAGGAGAGAGGGTGGCGCAGGACTGGCTGGCCTAGCAAGAGCAGACCCCAGGTCTATATAAGGGCTGGAGCTAAGGACATCAACCCACCACTCATGTGACCACAACTATGTGGGCATCAGCAGTTCCTGGGCTCTGAGTATTGGGTTTTGCTGTGAACCACTCTCCTGCCTTGTCACCAACAAAGAGGTTTTTCCTTAGGGAACAAGGAGGAAAGCAGCTTTTGTCCCTGTTGGCATATGACAGGCCTTGTCCCTGATAGCAGTGAACATTGAAGGCACTGTGTCTATTTAAACGCCCTCTGAACTTTGGCAAGGTACCTGTGAAGTGCTTGGCCCCAGCGCTCACCAGCACCACACTGGTGGGCCACTGCTGAGACTGTGCTGAAGTCTGTCTCCTTGACCCCTGCTTTCCAGGTGGAGCCTTCAGTGAGGAGACAGAACAGAAGTTCGAACACTTCAGTGGACTTCTAAATAATCAGCTCTCTGTGCAGTAAAGAAGATCCTGGGCCAGGCATGATGGATGGCTCATGCCTGTAATCCCTACACTCGGACTGAGGCAGGAGGATTGCCACAAGATTTCCACTCTGGACATTAGACCAAGCTTCAGTTTTCAAAGAAAGGAAGAAAGGAAGGAAGGAAGGAAGGAAGGAAGGAAGGAAGGAAGGAAGGAAGGAAGGAAGGAAGGAAAAATGACTTAATGGTCACTTACTGACTCCTGGGGGAATACTGATTGCCACCTCTTTGCTAGCCAGATCCAGCTGAGAAGAAAGGTACTCATTCACTCCCCAGACACTGCTGCATGTCCCTGTCCCGAGGCTTTAGGGGCGGGGCTCAGGCACATGGCCATGAGAACTTGATGACAAGTTTGAGCAGCTTACCCCATCCGAGCTTTGGCACAACCCAAGGGTGACGTCACCGTGTGCTGCATAGGTGGGCCATCTTCTTCTGGGAACACGGCAGGTATGAACTCAGCAACTGCAGAGGTGGTCAAGCCGAATTCCGTTTTTCCCCCTTCTTAGGTCATTTCTGGAAAACTTGAATATCAAGACCTCTGTATTAAGTTTTTTTTTTCTTCTCATTTGTACAAACTGCTTGGCAAAAATCAACTTGAGGAAGGAAGGCTTTGTGTGAGCTCGTGGTTTGAGGAACCAATCCGTAGTGGCAAAGAAGGCATCGCATCAGGAGCAGGAGGTGTCTGGTTCCAAAATTCACTATATAGCTGAGGATGACCTTGAACCTCCGAGCCTCCCGCTTCCCTCTCCAGAGTGCTGGGGATCGAACCCAGGACTTCACACCGTAAGGCAATGTGCTTTCTATCAGTTGTAGCTGCTTTCTGAGCACTTACCTTTCTCAGTTGCTTTAAGCGTGTATGTACGTGTTCTTTGCCTTGCCAAGCTGCACATTTTCCTGTGTCTCTCTGCTCCACTTGCTCATTTTTGACTGTAGGTCTGAGTGAGAGCAGTGAACAGAAGCATAGCACAGCCCGAATGCCAGCCTGTCTTAAAACGTCCTCCGCCGCCGCCGAGCAAATTCGTCCATCATTCTTGAGTTAAGACTCACTCGAGGGCTCGGAACACAGGCAGGATGCGGCTGGATTCTTGCCAGGGTGTAACACGACTGGCAAGTTCAGTTCCAGATAGACAAGAGATAGTCCTTGGTTCTCACTGAAACCTCAGGTACCAGGCCTCCACTGCCCACCTTCCTCTTGGCGTCCTGGTCTTCCAAACTCGCACCCATTCAGCTCTGCTCTCAGGGCTCCAGGGCTTTTGGACCCAAAGTTTTAAGCTCTTCCAGATTCCTCCCTCAAGCCTACTCCCGAAGCTCAAGTACTCCACGACCGCACGTCTCACCTCAGTGATCGGTGATCAGTCACAGTTCTAATCTTCTGTATTATACTTGACAAAAACAGCTTAAGGGAAGGCTACTTTTTGGCTTATAGTTCCAGAGTCCAGTCCCTCGCAGCAGGAAAGGCATGGCGGCAGGAGCAGCTGGCCACGTTGCATCCACAGTCAGGAAGCGGAATGAGGAAAGCATGGGCTAAGTTTGCTTTCACCTTTCTATTCAGCCTACAACCCCAGCCCGTGGAATGGTGCTACTGGTGTCTAGGGTGGGCCTTCCCTCTTCTGTTAAAGCTCTTCTGGAGGCACCGCCATAGACCCACCCGGGGGTGCTTCCATAGTGGTTCTAAATCCCATCTAGGTGATAATCAAGATTATCTATAACAACCTCTTCCAGTTAAACCGACATCTGTAGTCCATGCATTTATAGCCACAACTTAAAGTACAATAGCAAGGCATACATCCCAAGGCTTCAAGGGATGACCGAAGCCTTGGATGGTTCTGAGACAGGATAGGAAGAGAAGATCATTGGGGAACATGCAAGGGGCCCTTCACCTCAGAGTCTGGCTTTTGTCAGCTGAGAATCCCAACACAGATATAACATTGTGAATGGTGCTAATATAGGGACAGTATTCAATTTTGTTTATTTATATACGATTATAGATATTTCAAGTAAGAATGTTAAAATAGCAAGGAATTATGCTTAAGGCCAAATTATAAATGGTCTTTTTTCTTTCCTAGCTGTAAACATACAATTTCCTACAACTTTGCCAGAAACCCCATTTACAAAAAAAAGGCATATCTCAAGATCCCTATGCTACCCTTATGACCCATGGTTTTGTCTTAGCCGGGCTCAGTCCTATCCAAGGGACCTCTAGAGCCACCTTATAATCTTACTATCAAAAGGGGGAAGAGATTGGGGGTGGGACTTAGAGACCAATGAAGCAATACCAAAGGCTTTGGGACTCCTGTGTGTAGCTAGTTATCGGCACGTAAGGACTCTTGTCCTTTGGGAAGCCCACACCTCAGCTCTCAGGTGGCCCTTACCCGTTCCCTGAGCGACCCGTGTAACTTAAATTTATATTTAAAATATTTTAAATAAACGTTTAACTCTCTGCTTCATTCTGTCTCATCTTCAATTTCTTCTTTGCAGCAAAGTCAAAAAGGATCCAGAGGTCCCTAAGGGGGAAGGGTACTTGAGGCTGCTGTCTGTGGTGTTCCGCCGTCTCCTGCTGCCCCGCCAGTAACAAGTCCAACTTGTGCTACCTGTCTTATGCTGCGACCACATGTCCAACAGGAGACACTTAGGGGAGAAAGGCTTTAAGCGCATGGTTTGAATCAGAAACAGTTTGAAGCTATGGCCAAAGGAGCAGGGAGCTGCTTGCTCAGATCTCAACGGACCAGGAAGAGTCAACATCCCCCTTCCATTCAGTCTAGGACCCCAAACCCTGAGATGGTGCTCCCCACACTCAGGGTGGCTCTTCCCTCCTCAGTGGGAAATGTGTCTTCCGCCAGATTCTAAATCCAGTCACGTTGATGGCAAGTTAGTCATCCCACAGCTCTAAGGAACAATAGCGTTTTTGTCTATACCTATGTAACTAGTGTGCAAGGGTTTTGTTGTGACAGACATCCTAGACAGACAGTAGACACGGAGGAAAGTGTTCTTTTGGGCTCAAGGTTCAGTCCACCGTCGGCTGGTTCCCATGGTACTGGGAAGAGACTATGTCAACCGTAAATTATCTCCTCAGCGGGGCTATCAACTGGGTCCTAGGCTATGCTCACAGTCCACCTCACTGCACATACTTGTATGCTAGAGCCAAATGTTCCTGAAACATACCTAAGTCCCATTTGGACCGCTGCCCCTGGGCCCAGTGCTTCCTATACCCACAAGTGTAGCACACATTTAGTTTGACACAGGAATGGACCCAGTGCCTTCCAAAGTCCCCTGTGACCTGAAGGGCTGCACCAGTACAAGCTGCAGCCTGGAGAAGCAAGGTGAGAGACCTGAACGGCAGCAGAGGGTCGACCGGGGCCCTTCTCCAACAGTTCTTTAGCAAAACATGGGTGAGGACACAAGTGTGTCAGAACCAGGCAAGACAGCTAGCCACAGGGCAATTTCCCTAAGGAAGAGGGGTGTGCCTTAGCAGAGCAGGCCTCCAGCACTCCCTGGGATCTCCTGTGTTAAGAGTGTGCTGGCCTTAGCAAACCTGATAGACCATGACCCCCAAACTCCAGTGGGCCACGGTGCCTCCAACACTACACTCAAAACTCAAGTAAGGCGAGCACTGTCTTGTCCTAGACTGGCAGGTTCACTGTTATCTGTCAGCTTTGTCCGCACTTACTTTTCAAGGCTCGCTTAAAGAATACCCAAGCACTACCACATCCACCACTCTCGCATGGCAGGATGGCATTCCTGAAATGGGGGAGATTGAGCAGGTGGCATGGAGCAAGTAGCACCTGCTCCCCAAACAGGGCCACCTGTGCACAAATGCCCCTGAAGTTAAGATGGGATCCTCCAGGTTCAGTAACCACAGACCCACAGTAAGAGATGGGACAGCACCCCCTAGTGTCCCTCAACACCGCACTTGGAAGCAATCAATACACCAACTTTAAATTTTTATTTCTTCTCAATTTCTGGGAGCAGACCAACTATAAAGCCTGCTGTGCCCCATGGCAGCTCCGGTGAGGCAAGGGGCTATCCTGGTATCTGTAAAGGCGTGTGGTGTTGGGGCCCAGCCTAGTCCGGACAGCTGGGCCCAGGGCCTCAAGATGGCAGGAGATTTGGAGTAGGCAGCTCTTTCTTTCTGTTGTGTTGGAGCCCCAAGGCCCGGGCCACCAGCCTGCGGGCCACTGCCGAATCTGTCTGTGGCCTCTCCTTCGCTAGTCGCAGGAACTCTGAAAGGAAGACCCAGTGGGTAGGACGTGGATTCAAGGCTGGGCTGAGCCCGTGTGTAATGAATGGTATGTCGCAGAGGCTGGGGCCCATTGTTCCCATGGCAGCCAGGTGCTGGTGAGGGACCCAGGAGGACTCCAGGCCCACATTTCTGCCTCCCTGTGGGACCTGACACAAACCCACCCCTCCTGTCACCCTGGCGCATCTGTGCAGTGGGGGTGAGGTGCTCCTCAAGACCCTTTGAGAGGAAACACTAGGGATGGGACACCTGGATCATTGGACATCAAGATGGGCTATTTCTTGTTTCTAAGAAGTCAAGGACACAGCCACGTCACAATTCGCGGTGACATGGATGGCTCTGGCAGGACTCTCCTGGACCCATTCTGCCCACCTTTGCTATCACAAAAACTGACCTCTTAGAGCCCTTCCTGTGCTTTCTGGAAGAGGAAGGGGAGGGGCAGCCATTTGGCATCTAGCTCCAGTTCAAGTGACTCACTCAAGGTCAAACAGGCAGAACCCAGGTCCCATCTCGGGCTGATTGAGGCCCAAGCACTTTTGACCCTTACAGAGTCGTCCCCATGGCTCTCTAGAAGGAAACCTGGGCTTTTCCTAGACCAGTGACCAGAAGGTGTGCGCCCGAGAGCAAATATAGATGGTAGTGGACCCTGGGCGCTCTCCAGGCTTAGAGGAAACTGGCTGCTGCAGCCCAGGCTCTTGAAGAACAGAGGGGCGAAGGGAATCAAACCAAACACGAGCCCAGGCAGCCTCCCTGCAGAGGGGCGGGCTTCGCCTTACTTGGCCTCTGCAAGGCTTTCAGCTTGGACTGCCTGGTTCCCCGCGTGAGCGGCCGGATCTTGAGCACGGAGAAATCCTTGGCCAGTGCCTCGAGAGCTGGAGAAAGGAGGTGCGAGCTGGGGTGATCCTTGTGCAAGGTGGAACCCCCAGGGCTCTGGAGCATACGCATCGCATCACCCCAAACTCTCTTACACACCCGGTCCCAGCTGCTCTGCCTCTGCTCTAGCTCAGTAAAGCTGAAAGTCTCTCCTCCTGCTCCCGATCCCTACAGTACGGTACAGTACGGGGTGGGGGGTGTGGGGAGGGACAGATACCACCGCCTGCGCTGTCAGATGATGCCCCAGGCCGGTTTGCAGATTCTCAGAGCAGGAGGGGCAGGTTCTGCCTCGAAAGCCAGAGCTTAAACCAGACTCTCCTTGTATTTCCCAGGAGCCTCAGGGAACACCAGAATGCCCTGCACCGCCCATACTAGGCCAAAGCATCCCTGACATCAGGACCTAGCAGACATATTATATGGACAAGGAAACTGAGGCAAGGACATGACTCGCCCTTGCTACCCTGGCCAGAGCTTATCCTTCCATGATCCTCAGTGGTCACTTGGCTTTTTTTCCCTCTAATCTCCCCTCCAAGGACTCCCTCCTGGTGCTCCTCCCTACCTCCCACTTCTGGCTTTCTAAGGACCAGGCCAAACCCAAGTAGGGTGCTCCCAGCTCTGATGCCCAGAAGGCTCTGATGCCCAGAAGGCTCTGATGCGCACATGTGGTTCAGGATGGGAGGGTCTTATTTATAAGTATTCCCACAGTGACGGTGGAATGGCAGGGACGGGCATGGGATGGTGGCTCGAGGAACAAGGACTGGAGTCACAGTAAGGAGGCTTCGCGGCACTCAGCTTCCACAGTGAGACGTCTGTAACCCAACACAGACCCCAGCACTCCGGGAGCCTCGGCCTTCTGTCTGAGAGGGTGTGATGGCCCTACATATAAGGCTGAAGTGAAAAATAAACGAGATGGTACCCGCCTGAGCTGTGCCAAACACCCATGACCCTGAGCGACAGCACCAGATGCTCGCACCAGTGTCAGTTTGGGAAAAGACCTATTGTTTGGCCTATGCCACCTGTCCAGTAAATGTCGCCTATCCTAACGCCTCTGCACTAAAGGCGCTGTTTCAAAGAGAAGAGGCCTAAGACTTTCTTTCCTGAGCTTCCCAGCCTATAGCCCCCAGCATCCAGACCGTGCTTCAGGCTGGCTGAGAACCAGGCCCATGAGCTCAAGGTAGCCTATGACTGGATATGGGTGGCCCTCCGCCCAGGGAACCCAGGCACCTCTGGCCTCAATGGAGGCCAGAGAAGGAGCAGAGCCCAACAGGAAGCCTCCTTACCTGAGGCAGAGCAGGGAAAGATGCCGATAGCGTGAGTGTCATCCACCCACTGGATCTTGAACCCCTTCTCTCTGTGTGGGGAGAGGACACAGTCGCTCATAAAGCCAGTGCTCAAGACCCTTCCCCCTGGATCCTGCAGACTAGATCATGGATCCTTTAGGCGAGGTCCCTCCGGACTTGAACCCCAAGACCAAGCTATGGCCTCATTGAGAGGATCATTTGACAAAGCTACGGCATCCAAGGGAGGAAGGATTGTTTGCATGCTCGCCAGAGCATTAGGTCAGCTTCAGAACGACCAGTGTCACCCTGTAAACAGGTGAGTCACCAGTCAGTGTCTAGAAAAGAAGGTACTAATACTGGAAGGCTCATTTAGACAAAGAGTGAAACAGGCTCCCCAGGTTCTGCCGTAGCTAGCCTGGACATGGGCTCTGAATAAGAAAGCTAAAAGGCTTTGTGGTAGGAGAAGGGATGGGTCCAAAGAAGCACGGGGGGGGGGGGGGGGGGGGGGGGCGCGGCTCTGGCTGGCTTCTCCCTGCTACTCAAGACAGCGCCAGGGACTCAGCGCCTGTTAGAAGTGAGGAGCAGCTTCGGACTGACCCAGATCCTTGTCCACCTGGCAAGGGGACAGTGGTGGCCCTGTGTGGCCATATAGTTAGAGACAGAGTTGAAAACGTGCCACCCCCTCAGCTGTCCCTTCAGCACAGGTGCAGGGGACAAGGAACAGGAGTCTAGGAAGCAGGGTGAGAGGGGAGGTGCAGGGAGAATGGGGATTTCCTTTTCCTTTCTTTAGACTTCTTTTATTCTCCGGGCATGAGCGTTTTGCCAGCTGCATGTGTCAGAGGGCACCACATGAGTGCCCGGTACCCACAGATCTCCTGGAACTGGAGTTACCAATGATTCTGAGTCACTGTGGGTATTGGACCCAAGGCCAGCTTGTCTGCAAGAACAGCAAGTGCTCTTAACCTCTGAGCCACCTCACCATCCCCAGAAAGGGGCTTCAGAAAGCCCACACAGGTAAAGCAATGATAACAGAAAAAGAAAAAAAATCAAATTAGAAAAAAGAAGAAAGGCCAAGCAGTGGTGGCTCACGCCTTTAATCCCAGCACTTGGGAGGAAGAGGCAGGCGGATTCCTGAGTTCGAGGCCAGCATGGTCTACAGAGTGAGTTCCAGGACAACCAGGGCTATACAAAGAAACCCTGTCTTGAAAAATAAAACAAAAATAAAAAATGAAAAATAAGGAGGAGGAGGAGGAGGGAAAGGAGGAGGAGGAAGAGAAAGAGGAGGAGGAGGAGGAGGAGGAGGAGGAGGAGGAGGAGGAGGAGGAGGAGGAGGAGGAGGAGGAGGAGGAGGAGGAGGAGAAGGAGAAGGAGAAGGAGAAGGAGAAGGAGAAGGAGAAGGAGAAGGAGAAGGAGAAGGAGAAGGAGAAGGAGAAGGAGAAGGAGAAGGAGAAGGAGAAGAAATGGCAGAAGACCGGATCCGTGGAAAACTGGGGAAGTCAGGAGATCTGGGCTCTGGGAGTATCCCTCCATGCTATGTCAGACCTGCTCAAGCCAGGATGACCCTCAGGCTACTGCAGAGGACTACCCAATGACCCACTGGTAAATGGACGGCTGTGGCCTAAGGCTGATGGAAGGCCTAGTGGTCCCAGCAGGGGTGTGCACATGCAGATCTTAGCCAGGTCTAGGGCTTTGGAAAGTATCAGAGCTCCAACACCAACCCTTCCCTTCCCTCAGTCAGAGCCATCAGGACCTGCCCCTGAGTGAGAAGCCCAGACGTCACAGCTTTTGTTTCTGAGGCAGGCAATCATCCCCAGCAGGGAGGGGCCCTGCTTCTCCGAGCCTCCCCGCTCCCAACCTTTAATACTCACTGGAACTCAGAGAAAGTGGCCAACAGGTCCTCAGTCTTGAGTGTTGGCTTAAAGTCATAGATCTCCACCAGGTGGGCCAAGTCCCTCTCCCCGGGTAGCTCTTCTGTGAAGGCGGATGTGTCCAGGTGAATCTTCTCTATTTCGATCTCCTTTTCAGTCAGGTTGGCTGTGATCTGGGAGCGAACAGACCTTTTGACAAGGGAGAGCTCAGGCACACGGGGCCCCGCCTATGCTTTCCAAAATGACAGTTCTGGGGGAAAGTCTGCTTGGAAGGAATCTGGGTATGGCGGCTTGGTTATTCAGATTGTGGATGTTGTAGGGGAGTGTATTTGGTTTTATGGAGTCCCCACTAGATGACTGACAACTGCAGACATCGTGTTTCACCTAATCTTGAAAAGTGAATTCTCTATACCCTCTTCAGACGGAGACACGGAGGGGCAGAGAGTTAGGTAGTTTGCTTAAAACTGCATAGCCTTTTAAAATAAAAAGAGTTGGACAAAGCCAATATCTTCAGTTTCCTTACTAAAAATGTAATATTCTCAAAGACTACATATAAAGCAGCAATCGAAGATGCCCACGCTCCCAACTGATCGAAGTCAACCTCAGGGGCAGGCACATGGCTCCAAGAAATGCAATGCCTCCTACAAAGCTCCAGGCAGGAGGCTGCTTTTCTCCAACCGAGAAAGGTCCCTGCACAGACTGTTTCTACTGTCTTGTGATGTGTGTACTACTTTAAGCTTAACCAGACTTTAAACTTAGGCAGAAGCATCTCCTAAGCTGGAACCCAGATACACCGTTCCTTCTCCCTAGTGGATTCCTATTACCCAACACCCAGGCCTGCACTGCGCCATTCTACACATCCCATTACCACACAAACCCCCCTCCGCCGTCACCTCCACCCCAAGGCACTTCTCCCATACACCCGAGGCCACACCCACCTCACCTCCGCCCTCCCTTTTCTGGGCTCAAGAGCCTTATCACCTCCTGCAGCAGTTCACTGAGATCGTGGTCAGCAGCCTCTTCGTCCTCTTCCTCCCCATCCACCTGGTCTTCATCTTCATCCATCTTCTCCTCCTCCGCATCCACCTTCCCATTCTGCACACCAGTCTTCTCTTCCTCCTCATCTGCCCTCTCTTTCTGCTCGCCTCTATCTTCTTCCTTCTCGTCCACCTTCTCTTTCTCCTCTCCCTCTACCTTTTCCTCCTCTTGGTCCACCAAGCTCTGCATCCCATGACTCCCATTTTCCTCCTCCATGGCCAGTTGTGGGCTGGAGCCCTGCTGCATGGCTGTCTCTGCCCCTTGTTCTTTCTCAGGATTCTCAGAGGGCTCGGGGGCACCCGGCTCCATCTGCGGCTCATCTGCACAGCCTGGGTCGGGGCTCTTCAGGAGCTCTGTTTGAGTCCCCAACATGGGAACTCCCTGATCAGCCACAGCGTCCCCAGCACCAGCCTCTCTAGGCTCTTTTGAAACTCCAGCAGCTGGGTCCTCTCCCTTGAGGTCTGGGACGGAGGGCGCCACCGGTTCATCTTGCCTGCGTAGCACCCGGGGCACATACAAAGGCTGATCCGGCTTCCGTCCACGATGCCAGCGGCCAGCTGGCGCACCTCGGGACCCAGCAGCTGCTCCCTGATGTGAGGTATACCGAGGACCTCGGTACTTGCTGGGATGGGAGGCAGGAGGGCGGCAGGGACCAGAAGGGCCATCTGAACTGGGTACTCTGGAACAGCAACAGAAGTTTCAGGGCATGTTTGGATCTAAAGCAAAATGGCCTACTGGGGCTATCTATCACTCAAGCATGACACTGTCAAATCAGCATTAAGGAAAAGTCACAATCAAAATGATCCTCAAAACAATCTTTAATAAAGGCGCTGTGGCAAAGGCAAAGGCCATCCCTGACACAACCAAAAGAGTATTGGTGTGACTACCAGAGTAGTCCCTGGTGAATACTACAATCAAATTGGTAGATGCTGGATCTTCAGTTGCACGATAAACAAGGATAATACTTGCATTTAGGAGCTGTTATTAGAAATCAGAGGCACAGAGATAAGATATCCATCCCATGAGAGATGTACTTGGCAAAGGGGATGGCTAGAGTCTGAAACATTTGCCCCCTGTTCCAAGGTCTCTCCGGAGAACATGCTCACAAAGAAGAGAGGGGCACAGGCCCACCCTTACTAGCCCGAGTGCTTGTGTGCACTCTTTCCTTTGGCTCAACATGAACATCTGATTTAGCCAAGTCAGTTGCATCCCTGATGAAGCAAAAGGCAACAGGCGACTGGGGGGGGGGGGGGCGGGGAGGGTTCCTGGCGCTGGCTCCTAGCAAGCTCTACCCTCCTTGCTACTTTCCTTGGCTAGCCAGCTAGCCCAATCACACACACACACACACACACACACACACACACACACACACAGCAGGCAACTGCTGAGAACCCTCCAAAGCAGTAGGACAAACGCACCTGATGTCCAGGTGACAGACGACTGTCCTCCTCTTCCAGCCCTCCCCAACAGAGAAACTGCTCAAGAGATCAAAATTCTCTGCTGTTCTATGGATCAGGTACCGCAAGCGGCTGGAGACTGGAGGGAAAAGTAGGACCCTGGATAGGGACCAAATAGAATATTAAGCTGAGACTATGGGTTCACCCCACACTGATTCCCACCCAGGCGGCTCCCAGGTTTATGGCGGCTTAACACCAGGCTCACTGTGCCCAAGCAGGTCCCCGCCTAATTGCAAAGTAGATCATCACAGGGAGCTACAGTTCCCATCATCTAGAAGAGAGTGAGTACTTTTGCCTGAGTGGGATGAGGATGCTCCGATACAAAGGAAAGGAGTGGCTGGACATGTAGGCAGAGGCTAAAGGCAGGGCCTTGCCGGTGGACCAGCCAGTTACCTGGGCACAGAACCTGGGGGAGGGGCAAACCCTGCCCTTCCTGGCATTAAAAGCCACTCCCTCGTTCCCCGTACTTGGATAGCTGCTTCTGCAGCAGGAACCGGTCGAGCTTCTCCTGGACCCGGTGGACAAAGTCATTTTCGGCCGAGGAGAGGAAGACACCGTCCAAGCAGAGAAGGGCCAGGGTGACAGATGGCAGAGCCTGTAGGGGCGGTGGACAAGGCCGGGATCAGAATTGGGGCCCAGAGACCGCCCACAGCTCCAAGTGTCCCTGCAGCAAGGACTTTGGAGACTTTCACAACCCTGGCCACTGTGGAGCGGGATGGGAGGCGCGTGAGTGTGGAGCCGAGTGCTCTCACGTCCAGAGCCAGGCTGGATCCCCTGCTCCCAGCACCACCTCGTCTCACCGCGTGCTACCTGGGCTTTTCAGTTCCCGGGCGCAGCCCGATGAAACCTCCCCACAATACTCAGCCGTCCTTCACATTCGCGATCCCAAGCTGAAACCCCAAAACCCTCAACACTCACCGCGGCAGCCCGGAAAGTTGCCGCCGCGCTCAGGGTCCCCAAGAGCCTGAGCGTCCCTTCTTCCCAGCGGAATCAGCGCCATCGTGCGGCCGGGAGGAGATATCGCACGTGCCGCAGAGGGGCGTGTTCTTGTCTTGGGAAGAGCTGGGGCAGGGCCACAGCTGCCTTTTACCCAAAAGCATAGAGCTTGTCTCGCAAAGAAGCAACCAAATGATTACTCTTGCGAAAGCGGAGACCCAAAACGGTGGATATGACTTGTCTAGGGTTACACAAGTCAAAAGTGGTTCTGATTCCGAAGTCAGTTATTTCTTTTGTCTTCTAGAACCAATTAAGTTCAACAGACACGTGTGAACAACTACTACATGCTAGATAGTGATGACATTATATATTTCTAATTATAATTCCCTTAACCAGGTACCTAATGAAGGAACAAAGAGGGAGGAGAGAGAGGAGCTGGGACGATGGTTTAGGAATTAAGAAGCTGGAGAGATGGCTCAGCAGTTAAGAGCACTGACTACTCTTCCAGAGGTTCTGAGTTCAATTCCCAGCAACCACATGATGGCTAACAGCCACCCCGTAAAGAGATCTGACGCTCTCTTCTGGTGTGTCTGAAGACAGCTACAGTGTACTTACATATAATAATAATGATGATAGTGATAAAAGCCGAACGGTGGTGGCTCACGCCTTTGATCCCAGCACTTGGGAGGCAGAGGCAGGCAGATTTCTGAGTTTGAGGCCAGCCTGGTCTACAGAGTGACTTCCAGGACAGCCAGGGCTACACAGAGAAACCCTGTCTCAAACAAACAAACAAACAAACAAACAAAGGCTATAACATTTGCCTGGAGAGATGGCTCATCAGTTAAGAGCACTGACTGCTCTTCCAAAGGTCCTGAGTTCAATTCTCAGCAGCCACATGGTGGCTCACAACTGTCTATAATGAGATCTGATGCCCTCTTCTGCTGTGTCTAAAGACAGCTACAGTGTACTTAAAAATATAATAAACAAAAAAAATCTTTAAAAAAAAAACATTTTAAAAGAATAAAAGGAATTAAGAAGGGGAGCTGCACTCTCCTGCCTCTCTTACCCCTCTTACCTTACTGCTCTCACAGCTTCTCTCTTGCCCCCTCTTGGGCTCTCCTCCCCTCCCCCTCTCTCCACGTGGCCATGGCCGGCCTCTGCTTCTCTACTCTCTCCCTCTCTCTGCCTTTCTCTGCCTCTACTTACCCCCTTAACTCCCATCCCATGCCCTGAATAAACTCTATTCTGTACTTAAAGGAAAAAAAAAAAAAAGAAGGGAACTGCTCTCTGGTCTCAGGTCCCAGGGACACCAGCACATGGACACAAATTTGGTGAAGATCCAAACAAGTGAATAAATCTTTTTTATGGGGCTTGAAAATTGGCTGAGCTGTTAAGAACACTTATTACTCCCGAGGCGACCTAAGCTCAGTTCCCAGCACCCACAGGGTGGCTTAGAACTCTCAGTAACACCAATTCGGAGGGACCCAACACCCTTTCTGAACTCTGCGGGCAAGCACATGGTACATATATGTACAAGCAGACAAAAAAATCATACACACCTTTTTAAACGTTTCTAAACACCGTATCCAGAATCCATCCCCTATATCATCTCAATGAGAGACATACAAAGGGCTCTTGTCACACAGAGACCCAAGTGTGGCCATGTGGGCCACTAGGTCCAGTAGCCACTGATATGCTAATAAGAGTTGAGTAGCAAACTCCAGATCTAGCTTGCTTATAGATATGCTTATAGATATGCTATGACTAAGACTCAACACCTTTAGAGTCTGATGCAGTGACCAACAGTCCAACACAGAAGCCGAAAACACAATAAGGCTAGGAGAATCAGGTCAGTGAGAAAAGCTGGTATCTTCTAGATTTTACCCCCAAATAGGAGGTGTGATAGAAAGATTAAGAATGGATCCAAGGTATACGGGGTTGCACTCAGCTCCTGGGCTCCCTGCTGGAGCACCAAGAAGTCGTAGATGCTCCAAGACTGAAAGCACCAAACAGAAGGCTCACAAAACACACAGGGGAAGCTCATGTAACAAAATCAAAGAACGAAACGAAGTAACAAAGTAACAAAGAAAGAAAAAACAAAGTAACAAAGAAAGAAAAAACAAAGTAGCCCTGCCCACACACCTTTAATCCCAGCACTTGGGAGGCAGAGGCAGGTGAATTTCTGAGTTCAAGGCCAGCCTGGTCTACAGAATGAGTTCCAGGTCACCCAGGGCTACACAGAGAAACCCTGTCTGGGGGCGGGGGGAGGAAACAAAAAGACAAAACAAAACAAAACAAAACAAAACAAAAAAAGAAACAAAGTAACAAAGAAAGAGAAAAGAAGAACAAATTAATCAACAATTGCACATATTCTTCAGCTTACAGTGGGGTTATAATAAACCTACTATGAATTTAAAAATAATAAAATTAAGGTACTGTCAATGATTTGACTCACAGGAGAATCCCTGGAAGCTGACTGGTCAGTTGGCCCAAGTGGCAAAGCGCCAGGCCAATGAGAGACTCTGTCTCAGACAAATCATAAAACTGGAAGGTGCCTGAGTGTGGGCTCTCAAGGTTGTCCTCTGACCACATGCTTGCCCTGAAGGTGCATCCCGACATCTACAAGCACACCCATAGGTGTGAACACATATGCACGTACGCATACACACTACAAATACAGACCCTTACACCAGAAATCCGTAAATTGATAATTAATATACCTAAGAAAGTATTAAAAAAGAAAAGACATTCTCTTTAAACAAAATGAAATGAATCTACAGGTTAAAACAATGTTCCAGGGGCTGGAGAGATGGCTCAGTGGTTAAGAGTACTGACTGCTCTTCCAGAGGTCCTGAGTTCAAATCCCAGCAACCACATGATGGCTCACAACCATCTGTAATGGGATCTGATGCCCTCTTCTGCTGTGTCTGAAGACAGCTGCAGTGGACTCATATAAATAAAAATAAATTTTTTTAAAAAAAGACAATGTTCCAGAAAATAAGTAAACAAATGACTGATACAGATAATACTAAAAAAATTTTTTTTTTAATTTTGATTTGGTATTGGAGAGATGGTTAAGTTGTTAAGAGCACATATAACATCACGGAGGACTTGAGTTCAGGCCCCAGGACCCATATTATGCTGCTCACAACTGCCTATAATTCCAGTCCCGGGGAATCTCTGATCCTCTTAGGTGCCTGTACCACACATGTGCACACGTACACATATACATATAATTAAAAATAAAATAATAAAAATAAAGTTGTAGTCATACGTAACCTACGTACTAAATAAAAGCCAGGGGAGGGGGATTGAGTGCCTTGTACATTTCTCTAGCTATTGATATGCCAGAACACGATGCAATAATGTCTGTGCAATTTTAAGAGAACAAAAAAAAAAGTTAACGCCAGAAAATCCTGCAAACTTTGGTGTCAATCAGTAGTCTCAAACCTGCAGTCACCCAGGAATGAACGGAGCACTCCTGCTTGGCCTAAGGTGGAAGGAACAAAGTGCTAGAGCTTGGTGACATCTGTCCAGTCGAGGACATAGCGCTGACAACTAGTCACCACTGCAAAGGCAGAGTTCTCCCCTCCTGGCCTGGTGCCTCTCCACGCCTTTCTCTCTCATGAACTATTAGCCGTTCCCACGCTTTTCTTTACTTATTAATAAGAATGTCGTGATGGCCTCCTTGGTGGGTGGACCCCTGACTTAGCCTTGAAGGTGCTCTATTCCTACAGCTCATACGGAAAGTGCTTTTGTTATGTTGTTTTATTGTTTGAGACAGGTTCTCACTGTGTAGTCCTGGCTGGCCTTGAACACACAATGTAGATCACCCTGGCCTCAAACGTGCCCAGATCTGCTAGCCTCTGTTTTAAAGGTGTGTACCACCACACTCGACACATGCTGGGGCTTCTTTATTTATTTGCTTGCTTGTTTATTTATTTATTGGCATTTTTTGAGACAGTGTTTCTTTGGGTAGTCCTGGCTATACTGAACTCACTCTGTAGACCAGGCTGGCCTCTGCCTTAAAGGTGTGTACCACCACCACCCACTTCTTGCAGGCATTTTAATTGGTGTAAGACTTTGGTATATGGAGAACCTTTGATTGATCATCACAGCCATGACAGAATCTTAGAGGCTGTATAAAAAGGAGGGAGGGGCTAAGGAGACAGTTCATTTGGTAAAGTACTTACTGGATAGGCACAAGAACCTAAGCCCGGACCCCCCAGAGCCCACATAATAAGGTAAGCATGTCTGTAATCCTACAAGTGGGAAGGTGGGGTGAAGACAAGAAGCTATTTGGCTCTCACTAGGTGGAGAAGCTCCCCGGATTAGTGAGCTAAGTTCAGTGACAGGCCTTGTCTCAAAAAGTAAGGTGGAAGGGCTGGAGAGATGGTTCAGCAAGCAAGAGCATGGCTACTCTCCCAGAGGGTCTGTTCCCAGCACCAACATGTCAGCTCCCAAACACCCAGGCGGTCTGACATCCTCACGCACACATACAAGCAGGCAGAATACTGAGGAACATAAAATAAAAACAAATAAATCTTAAACGAAACAAACAAAAACCAATGTGGAATGATTGAAGAAAAACTTGTTTGACCTTTGTTCTTCAAAGGTCTGCACACACACACACACACACACACACACACACAGGGGAATAACAATAAAATTGAAATTTTTTTCTTGAGATCAAATTTGTATATGTGTATACCTGTTTATGCAAGAAAGTTTGTGATATTTGTGTGGTGTGTGTGTGTGTGTGTGTGTGTGTATGTGCTTGTACCTATATGTCCATATGATTGAAACTAAATTATCATTGAAGTCTCAAGAGATGACTCAGTAGATGAAGGTGTTTGCTGCTGAGTCTGACAGCCAGAGTCTGATCACTTTTGTGGTGGGACCCACACCACAAAAAGAAAGAACTGACTATCCCAAACTGTTTTCTGAATTCTGCCTGTGGACTGAGGCATATACATACACACGGACACGAACTTATTTTAAAATCTATTTTAAAAATCCATATTCACTGCAGAATATTTTTCAACCCTTAAATCTAAGGAAATCAGTTTTGAAATACTTGTAAGCAAGAGATGTTCCCCAGAAATAGGGTAGTGATGACAAAGCAGATTATGTATTATTTTCCATTTGCTGTGATCCAGTGCCTCTGTGCACTTAGCAAGGAGAACCTTAGGGAGAAAGGGTTTGTGTGATGGTTTGTAGATGCTTGGCCCAGGAAGTGGCACTATTGGAAGGTGTGGCCCTGTTGGAGTAGATGCCTCACTGTGGGTATGGACTTTAAGACCCTTATCCTAGCTACCTGGAAGCTGGTATTCTGCTAGCAACCTTCAGGTCAAGATGTAGAACTCTCAGCTCCTCCTGCACCATCCCTGCTTGGATGCTGCCTTGTTCCCATCTTGGTGATAATGTACTGAACCTCTGAACCTATAAGCCAGCCCCAATTAAATGCTGTCCCTATTAAGAGTTGCCTTGGTCATGATGTCTGTTCACAGCAGTAAATCCCTAACTAAGAAGTTGGTACCGGGGATTGGGGTATTGCTGTGATAGGCCTGACCACTTTGTTTGTTTGTTTGTTTGTTTGTTTGTTTGTTTGGAAGAATAGGGATTTGGGGACTTTGGATTTGGAAAGCACTAGAATGGTTTAAGTGGGGCTTAATGGGCTATCCTAGAAGGAATATGGAAGACTTTGTTGCTGGGAGTGATTTGAACTGTGCTGATCTGGCCCAAGAGATTTCAATGGAGAAGAATTTCAGTAGCCTAGAAACTGTTTTTGTGGTATTTTGGGGAAGAATGTGGCTACTTTTTGCCATTGTCCAAAGAGTCTGCCTAAGGCTAAGGTAAAAAGATTTAGATTAATTGCTTTGAAAAAGGAAGTCTCAAAAACAGCCTAGTAGTAATTCTCTTGTGTGGTTCCTAAAGTTCACTCTTATGAAGAGTATTTTAATGAAAAGAAACAAGTTGAGAAAGGAAAAATACAAAATGTATGGTTTGAGTATTAAAGGAGCACCAGGAAGTGAAATGGAGCTGAATCCTTCATTCAAGGATATTAAATTGAATTAAGGGAGTAGTGACCTTGGGACAAGATCCCACCCAGATAAATTTAGGTACAGGCCACGAAGTACAAACCTTTAATCCCAGGAGGCAAAGACAAGCAGATCTTTGAATTCAAGGCCAGCCTAGAACAGAGCAAGTTCTAACCTGGTGGAAAAAAAAGACTTAATCCAGGGTTGGTGGACCACGCCTTTAATGCCAGTGTTTAGGAGACCGGCATGCAGCTCTCTGAGTCAAAGTCAGGCTGTAGAACAAGTTCCAGAACAGCCAAGCTTAGGCAGTGAAGGAGTTGGAAAACAGAAAGCTGCTGATAATGTAATAGAATGGGCCATGCTCCAGCCCCAGCCAGCAGCTGAACTTGGCAGCTGTGGCCATGTGGCTCTGGGTTTAGAGTCCAGAATAGAAGGGATTACTGGGACAATTGATGCTGGTTAGCTGGAGCTAAGAAATTAGTAGTGATTAGAAAAAGACCAGCATCGCTGAGGTGAAATCTTCTGGGAAGTGTTTTCTGAGAGCACAAAGAAGTTGTGTTCCACAAATAGCCAAGGTTGTACCTCGTGCTGCAGCTGTACTTGATAATTTGTAAGAGTCACCCAGGTGGTACTGGTTTTGAAGGCATGACGGGGTCATGAAAAGCAGCTGAGGCTTGGCACAGTGAGAGGCTATGGAAGGCCATTGGTGAAGGTACAGCCTCGGTTGCAGTTGATGGCTTGGGACTGAAGGGGTCATGCAAAAAGAGTTAAGGCTTGGCACCATGAATCGAGCCTATGAGAGGCTATTGGTGAAGCATGGTTGCAGTGGAAGACCCCAGTGTATTGGAGACGCCAGTACCATGGGATGATCACCAAGAACAGCAGTGGAGTGGAGTGGATCAACCTGAGCTCAGAGTGCTACAGAGGGCAGAGCTGGAGAAGTGACGCCAGCCCTTCAAAGGAGCCCAGAAAATCAGGTGTAGATCCCAGACATTGAAGCAAGAAGCTGTAACATTGAAGTTGCCTTGGAGACCCCAAGATGTTCCAGATGTAGCCAGGGCTCTGGGCTATCTGCTGAGGAAAACTTCTAACAGGGAGTGGAACCAGGCAAGGAGAAAAAAAAAATTGCAGTCAATAAAAATGAAAAAGCAGTTGGAGATCTGACAGACCGCTTTGACATCAGACATGGAGATGCAGAGTTTGGAGTTTGCCCAGCTGGTTTCCTGTCTTGCTTTGAGAATTACAGTTAAATGATTAGATGAATGTCAGAAGAGACTTTGAACTTTGCACTTTTAGCATTGTTGAAACTGCTAAAGACTATGAGGACTTTGGAAGTTGGACTAAATGTATTTTGTATTATGTTATGCTTAGGTATGGCTCCCATAGACATATGTTTAACCAAGCCTATGTGGGCCAGGGAGTGATGGTTTGTATACGCTCATCCCAGGGAGTGGCACTTTTAGAAGGTGTAGTAGCCCTGAGGGCTCAGTGGTTAAGAGCAGAACTGCTCTACTGAAGGTCCAGAGTTCAAATCTCAGCAACCACATGGTGGCTCACAACCATCTGTAACGAGCCTCTTCTAGGGTGTCTGAAGACAGCTACAGTGTGCTTACGTATAATAAATAAATAAATAAATAAATAAATAAATAAATAAATAAATAAATAAATAAATAAAGTGTAGCCCTTTTGGAATAGATATCACCTTGTTGGAGTAGGTGTGTGGGTGTGGGCTTTAAGACCCTCATCCTAGCTGCCTGGAAGTCAGTATTCTGCTAGCAGCCTTCAGATCAAGATGTAGAACTCTCAGCTCCTCCTGTACCATGCCTGCCTAGATGCTGCCATGTTCCTGTCTTGATAATAATGGACTAAACCTCTGAACCTGTAAGCCAGTTAATTGTCTTTATAATTAGAGTTACCTTGGTCGTGGTGTCTGTTCACAGCAGTAAAACCCTAACTCAGTTTGTTTCTGTTTCTATGTTAAGAAGGTATAGATCCATCGTGGTGGGGTGGTATAAGCTTGGGAAGCCAGTCAATGTTGGAGAACAGACAGAAAACAGGAAGTGGGACTGGACTACAAAACCACACGGCCTGCCCCTAATGACCCATTTCCTCCCAGAAGACTCTATGTCCTACAGGTTACACCGTCTGTCAAACTAGTATTGTCAGTTGGACAACAATTGTTCAAATATGAACCTGTGGGGGAGACACTTCATATTCAAAACACAGCAGCAGAAATTGGGAAGGCTGTAGAGAAAGGGTAGAAGTGGGAAAGTCAGAGGGGCCGGGGGAGAAGCCAAGGCCAAATTCACCACTCCCTGCTCTACCTGTCTTCCTTCTGTAGCTATCATCAAAATCGCAGATGGTTTGTTGTTGTCTCTCAGTTCCTAGGAGACCACAGCCCCAGCTGAGCCCGAGTTCTAGACCTTCTTAAAGGACCAGAGTAAACAGGGTGTGGTATTTAGTGCTTGTCTGTAATCCCAACAAGGGACAAGGTAGTGGGATCCTCAGTTTGAGGCCAGCCATGGATTGTGTGAACTCATAAAAAGAATTATTTTCCAGGCATTGTGTACCGCCGTCTAATTCAGCTCCTTTATTCTTGAAACAATGTTAGGGTGGTGTCAAACAGTTGAAAGCGGGTACTACTCTTAAAGAAGACCTGAGTTCAGTTGCCAGAACCCATGTCAGGCGGCTCACAAGTCCCTGTAACTCCAGCTTCAGATCAAATGTCTCTGGCCTCAGTGGACACCTGCGTTCATGTGTACATACCTACTCACACATAGGCAAAATTATATATATATTTTTATATATAAGCTAATATTATATATAAATATATAAATTATATATAATATATAAATATATAATTATTATATGTATTATTATGTACAATAATTATTATAATATGTAGCTTATATATAAGCTAAAGCACAAAGAAGACTAATTGGCCAGTGTCACACAGCCAGTGTCAGCAGAGCCTCTTTGCCTTCTTGTCTTGTTATAGTTTCACCCCACTCAGGGGTTTGGGGGGAAGTGAGGCCTAAAGTTCCTCTCTAGGTAGGACATGTCACTGTAATGGGACACTCTGGCTGAGGTTGTATATTTCTACCACAGCCCAGGAAGGAGACAAGGAGACAAAAACCTGGTAGGCCTTGCTAAGTCACAGACTGTAGGATTGAGAACTAAGTCCATTGGATATTGGAAGTTATCTCCCTGGCACAGGGTGGGTAGATGCCATAGCCCGGGGGCAGGGCAGAACTGCAAATGGGGGAGGAGCAGCAGCACACACGGGTTGAACCAATGAAGCTAAATCATGTCTTAGTGCTCTGCGTCAGGTGCTAGGTGAGGACTGCTCAGTAGCTCAGACAGCAAGAGACAAAGTGCAATGCAAAACCAGGTAAAGGGGCTCCCCAAAGCTAGGCCCTTCGCGTAGTCCACATCTGACTCTTCCATCAGCCCTCCATCCTACTAATCAGTGCCAGCCTTCCAGACCCACTCTGGGGCTGTAGGTTCTCCTGAGGCTGATTCTCTTAAATTCTTAAATAGTACAGAACCGTTCCTGAAGCTTCTTTGTCCTTATGCCTGCTTCTGGCTGGTTCACATGCTCGCCCCACCGGAGGGAGCTGCAGCTTAGGGTAGCAGACTTGGCCTGCTGACTGCTCTCAGCCTTAAAGCCTCCTTCCTCCACAGGCAGAGGAGGCAGCAGGCAGAGCAATCGCTGGTGCTAAACTACAGGGTGGAGCTAGGGTCACTCTCAAGTTGGAGTAAAGAACCTGGGAGACAACAGTTCAGCCAATAGCAGTCCAGGGCTGGAGGGGGAAGCTCGCTCAGGCATGACTTCCTGCAGCCCAGGCTGTTATCCTGCTAGTCCACAATTTTTCAGATGCCCAGGGTAGAAAAGACAGGGTGAAAACACATGGGGCTTCAGGGAAACAAGAGGGAACAAGAAAGACATTGATACAATGACAACCTGCTGTGTACAGTGCTACACAGCTGGGATCTCAGCACTTAAGTGGAAGCCAGAGGATCAAGAATTCAAGGCCAGTCTCAGCTACATGAAACCCTAGCTCAAATAAACAAACAAGCAAATGGAAAGAAAAAGAAAAATATAGATGCCAGTTAAAAAATAGACAACAACAACAACAACAACAACAAAACCTGGTGTTTTCCTCTTTTAATTATTTACCAGATTAAAAAAGAAAAAATAGTGATTGTTTCTCTTCACCCCCAGTATTTCCACTTGCCAAAGCCCAGTGGGAGAGACTTGTTGAACAGTGATTCATGCTCCTGGCCTGAGGCAGAGTTCTCCCCTCTGCTCCTGTCACCTCAGGCAGGAGGGGCAGTGCAAAGAGGTCCAGGCAGTCGCCGTCCCTGGGCAGCAGATGGCAGTGTGGCTGTCCTGCTTCTTCTGCAGGCTGCCACTGGAGCACTCGGATCCACTTCTCGGCCTGGCCCTTCTCCTGCCTGCCCTGTCCTGCAGTTCCCAGAGGCACAGCTGTGCAGCAGGTGCAGTGCAGGGCAGGCCTGAGGCAGCACACAGCAGATGCAGCAGGCCAGCCTCCGTCTCCTATTGCACATCCTGGTTCAGGCCCCTGCCCTGAGTGCTGGAGACAGTAAGACACTTTCCAGATCTAACAGGGAGCCCGCCAGCTGAGGGTAATGTGGTGCCGTGTGGCTTGCTCCAGAAAAACATATCATTTATAATGGGGCCAAAGCAAGAACCCAGCTTCTTTCACACCCTGGGGCCTGGAGTTTACTTGTGTTTCTCCTGCTCACGTTCAAAAGACAGATTAACCCTTTCCCTCCACCCCATCAGTAGATCTGCTTCTGCCTGAGATGGAAGTGGTTGTGGCGCCCAATCACATAAGCCACCCTGGAAACTGCCATGACCCTGAGCCATTCAGAGCCACAGATACCCAGGCTGTGACGGAGCATGTAGATAAACGTCTGTGGACAGTGTCTCTCTCCAGACACTCAGCTGTTGGGTCTCTCTGTTGTTTGACTCCCATTCCCAATAGAGCACAGGACAGGGAGCAGTTTAAAGACCTCGGAGTGGGAGAGAGGGCGGGCTTAGATGGGCAAAGCTGCAAACCTTTCACCCTCCCAGGCTAGAATGAAGCTGGTGGGTGAAGACAAACCTAACGGAGCCAATGGCAACAACTGCAGGCTATGAAGACGACGGGTCAAACACAGAACTGTATAAATTGTGGCACTATAAAGACGAGAAGGTAGGTCCGTGACATCGCTGGGAGCACACCTCCATAGCATGGCTTCCAGACGGTGTATCTGTCCTGGCACGAGCAGCAGCATCCAGATACATCCAAGTGGCTCTTCCCTCCTCTTCCAGCAACTTCTCAGTGTTTCTCATTAAATAACTATGTACACACGCAAGGCCGCCTCTCGGATACACGAGGGTCCTTCACTTGAGCTCCTGCGATGGCTTTACAGAGCTGGCTCCAATTGCCTTTTTGGAGATTTACTGCTTGGGACCAAACCTGCGAGAAGACAGGAGAACATTCAACAGGAAGTCCTACAACCAAAGCATCCCAAAGCCTGAACATCGATCGGCTTTTCCATGGACATGACCACCTCTCCCTTGCAGGGCTTTAGGATGCAGGCAATCTGAGGTGTTGGCACAGAACCTACAGGTTCTATGCCTGTCACCTGGCAGCCACAGTCACATGTCTAGGATATGGGAAACAGCTCCGTACCTCCTTCTGATAAGGACAGTTTCTCAAGTTCAGCTTCAAGTTCAGCATCCAAGATCCTAGGCTTAGGCACACTGTTGGTATAAAGCGTCTCAGGGGGGTTCTCGAGCGTGTCCAAAGGTTCTTTGGTGGTGTCCTGAAGGAGGATGTCCAACTCCTTCTCCAGTTCCTCACTGTCAAAATCTGAGAGAGAGATGCTGTGTTAACCCCAGGAAGGAGATGAACCTATGTGCCTAGGACAGCTTGGCTTTCCCGGCCCAGCAGCGCCTTTGCAGTAGGTCAGCAGTCACATGAGTCATGAGGCATAGAGTACCCGCAGGCAGACGTTCTCGATATAGTCAGAGCTGGGCTGTCACATGGGTATGGCCCACAACCCCAGGAACCCGGCCCTCCTTCCCTTTGCCCTGAGAGAGGGCTGCTAGTCAGAAGCCTTGTCACTATGGAGACAGAGTACAAAGGGCCATCAGAACAGCTGTCAGGGAGAGAACATTCATTCCTCCAACTACCCATGCAGGTGAACCCCAGAGAGGGGCCAAGTTCATGATCAGATCTGTCCTGGCCCAGGAACCGAAGTCTCTCAGGAAGGAGTCTCCTGTCAACTCACCTAAACCATTGGTTACTCCGCCAGCCAGGGTCTGAGAGACTTCATCCTGCGTGTCACACAGCTGTAAGGCACAAACACAAGCTCTAAAGGGAGTGGTGGCTCTGGGCAGCTCAAAGCCTTTAGGGAAAATGTTCAGGATTACAGAGGTCTGATAGTCAGGGAATGGTCCCTTTCAGTTAAAAGGCTGAATAGAGTTTGGAAAAGAGGCTTGAATTAAGCCAATCACATGATCTAGACTCGCTCATGCACCCTCCCAGGCCCTGTACCTCCTGGATCTGATCCACAAGGCTCTCCGCCTTCTCCACTGTGACATCCTTCATGGAGAGTTTCAAGGCTCCCACTCCAGCTTGGTAGGCATTAAAAACCTAAAGAGAAGGCCGAATTATCTGTGCAACATTTGTCAAAATAAAACCTTGCTTTATCTCCAAAGCTGGCTTCGGGCACTGGCCACCCAAGGCCAATTCACCTTACACGTGCAGAAGTTAGACTTCCCAACAAGAAAAAGAACCCAGCCACACCATGGAAGAACCCAGGACTCCCTGAAACAGCAGGCCACAAGGGAGGGAGACGCAGTGTAGGAGACTGGGACCAGAGGGCACGGAGGGGCGTAGCTACCATCTGGTCTGTCTGGGAGGCATAGATGCGATCCAGGATGCCTTGAACAGTGTCCAGCTTGGCGTGCAGGGCCTCAATGCGTTTCTCTGTCCTCTGCTTGGCCTTGAGAGACCTCAGTGCCTGGCGGGTATGGAAACAGATCAGGGTGGGACATGGTAGGCCACAGAGCAGAGGCAAGACAGCCCAATTCAAACCATAGCCACAAGAACAGTCCAGGTCTTCTCTCTATAAAATAAGCTGTGATGCTTGCGCCACCTGTAGCTGCTGCTCCCTGAAGCCCAGGCGGGCTGTTCTCTGAACAGAGGGCCCCTGTCCCTGACAGCTGGGGATGCCACTCCAAGGCTGCAGGAGAAGAGAACCTACCAGCTGCTTCTTTCCTGCTCGGCATGCCCGGCGGGCTTCCTCTTTGCACCTGTGGAAGGAAAGCAGATGAAGAGGGCTGGGCTGCAGCAGGGTCTCAAGAATGCTTAAGAGCATTAATGAAAGTAGCTTCAGACCTGAGGTCTCTAAAGCCGCAGCCACAGTGGCAGCCAGCTCCTACTGGCGGTCTCTAGAAGCCAGCCTCAGGAGAGGCTTCAACATCTTCATGTGACAAGGCACAGTGATCAAACACAGCTTTTCACTAAAGACATGGGACTGATCCCTACACACTGAAAACTGTGGTTATGGTCTGAGCCTGCCAACACTCCTGAGCTTCTTTGAGAGATGGAGTGAAGAATTCTAATTCAGTACACTAGTCTACCACACAGGGAAGCGTCTATGGCTCCTACCAAGGATCCCGGTAGAAGAACCCAAATGAAAATGCAAGAGGCCCTTAAACAGGCCCTATGATGGCACAGAGCCACCTTACGATCTCCTCACAGTAGGACGCCAGCCTTCAGAAGAACATGAATAAGATGGTAACAGTTGAATCACCAGTCAATTCTCTCCTTTACTTTCTGCCTTCTGAGTTTTCTGTATGGAGTACCTAGTAATTGTGTAACTAATAAGATTTTTTGCAATGCTGAAGGCAAATCCATGGCTTCAGGCATATTAAATAAACGCTCTGCAGATGCAGATAGAGGCCTGGGGGATGTTGTTTTTTGTTTTGGGTTATTTTATTTTATTTTATTTTTTTTTTTTTAAAGATCCAGTCACACTGGGGCTCCAGAGTCAGCCAGGCAGGGAAGGAGATTACCTCTCAGACTCTTGAGATAAAGACTCAACCTTTCGAGAGAGGAGCTGTTCACTCTGCATCAGCTGGTAGACCCCAACATCCACGTCGTTGACAGGAGACACCTTGGCATGTGGTCCCCTGGCAAACTTCACAATCTGGGGGACAGGGACAAATTACTGCTGTCCCTACCACACAAATTAGATATCCACAACCAGGCCTGGGTATATGAGTGCAGAACAAGTCACTGAGTCCATGAAAACCACACACATGTACACGCATGCACTCACGGACAGGCGTGCTTCCACACCTTCTCTCCATTCTGCTCCAAGACAGTGACTCTCTTTTCCTTCTGCAGCTGCAGCAGCACGAGGTAGAAGGTCCTCTCATCCGGGCACGAGTTGGCGCACAGAGCACTCAGCTCTGACAGAGCCACCACAGGGTGGGAGGAGAGGGGCGAGTTCTGGTACAGGCGATACACCTCCTCGGCCTTTTCCTGCAGGGAAGGCAAAGAGATCAAGGCCCTGGTTACCACCACAGGACCCACAACGTTAAGACCTGCAGAGTACTGACCCATCCAAGGTGGCAGCTTAAAAAGTGGCCAAGGGAGATGGCTCAGTTGGTAAAATGCCTGCTGGCAAGAAGAAGACTTGAGTTTGAATGCCCAGAACGCAGATAAAAGCCATTGCCACAGCACGTCCTGTACCCAGCACCAGCATGGCCAAGACAGGCAGATACTGAGCGCTCATGGGCTAGCCAGCCTTGCCAAACAGTGAGCTCCAGATTCAGTAAAAGACTGCCTCAAGGGCTGGAGAGATGGCTCAGCGGTTAAGAGCACTGACTGCTCTTCTGAAGGTCCTGAGTTCAAATCCCAGCAACCACATGGTGGCTCACAACCATCTGTAACAAGATCTGATGCCCTCTTCTGGAGTGTCTGAAGACAGCTACAGTGTACTTACATATAATAAATAAATAAGTCTTTAAAAAAAAAAAAAAAAAAAGACTGCCTCAAAAACTAAGGTGGGGCCTGTGAGATGAGGGCCCTCACCCCCATGCCTGATAACTGGGACTCACATGGTGGTGGGGGGACTGACTACACAGACTGTCTGACCCTACAGGTAAACCACAGTGTGACAGTGCACACACACACACACACACACACACACACACACACACCACAGGGAAAAGTGTACAGAGCCATATTGGGGCAGTCTTGCACTTGGTCAGAGTTTGACTTTGGTCAAGGTTAACTTCTCCCAGTTAGCCAGGATCCTGCTCCACCTAGGGTGGAGCGCTCGAAGTAAAGGTTAAGTTCATTGTTCCTCCAGGTATAGGAATCCCTGAATTAAACAGGTGACCCACCCAGCTGCCGTAGCAGTCAAGTCGAAGACCTCCAAGAGAAGCTAGACAACTTCCACCGGAACTCAGCCTGGAGTCTGGGGGGAAGGGTTTGCCCAAACTGTTAAAAGGTCTGGCGCCATTAAAGTTTACGGCTTTGATCAGTGAACATTGACTTAGCCGCGCTTTCTTTTCGCCCCTCTTCCCTATAACCCCAAGATTCTCTCAACAGGTAACCCGGTTTACATGTGGCTGCGGGCAGCTACAGAAAAGGATCTGTAAACTTCGACTTTGGGAGAGAGCAGTGGCTGCATGAAATACGATGCACAAAGTGGCGGTAGCTCCATTCGTGTTTGTCGCCTGGGCTGCACATGGCTGTGTCTGTTGAGCCTGAGGCTTGTCACGGGAGGAATAAGACAGGGTGGAGTGGAAGCTGCTGGGATCTAAAGCCAAAGCTCATTCCAGCTTAGCCCAGGGCCCTGCACCCACCAGGCTCGGATCCTCAGCTTCTTGAACACAAACCGAGACTATGATGCTACAGCCCCTTTCCATCCTGGTGCCTCCATTTATGAGAAACTGCAGATGTGCAGCTATTAGGGCTGTATAAATAGTTGAGAGGAAAAACATGTGATACAGAGGAATAGGCAGGCTGAACTAGTGAGAAGACCAAGAAACAGAAGTGTCCAAGAACAGCACCACTCCCCCTCCAACATGGGAATTCAGAGGGTTCTTAAACACAAATCAAAGGCCAGGGATCACAATGTTGGAGGGTGAGCCATTCCGAAGTGAAAGAGGTGGGGGAGGTGTGTAAGGACAGCAGGTCCTGGCACAGAAGTGTGAGTGTGTGTGTGTGTGTGTGTGTGTGTGTGATGTTCATTTCATACAGTATTGACATTCTTCTCCCTGCCTTCCCCTCTGGGAATACACACACACACACACACACACACACACACACACACACACACACACACCCGTTCTTCATTCTGCAGAGGGCAGGCAGTCATGGAGAAGCCACGGCTAGACTGTCAGAGAGCAAACAGATGACAAAGGATAGGATGTAGAGTTAGGATTAGAGACAGGGAGGCCATTTAGCAAGAAAAGCCATCGCAACCCGGGTGGTGGTGGCACACACCTTTAATCCCAGCACTTGGGAGGCAAAGGCTTTAATCCCAGCACTTGGGAGGCAAAGGCAGGCGGATTTCTGAGTTCGAGGCCAGGCTGGTCTACAGAGTGAGTTCCAGGACAGCCAGGGCTACACAGAGAAACCCTGTCTCAAAAAACCAAAAAAAAAAAAAAAAAAAAAAAAGAAGAGCCAGTACTACCTCTCTGAAGAGGACAACATTTAGGAAACAGAGAGATGGGGTAGCAGCAAAACTTAGAGGACAGAAGTAGCCACCCGTGGTGTGTGAACAAGGACTGAGGTGAAAGGGGACTTGCCTACAGCTGGAATGACTCGTATATAAGACTGCAGGAGACACCTGTCTCAAACACTAACATCCCACTTTGGACAAGTTGGTTTGGGGCATCTAAACAAACACAATCAGATGTGTTCGCCTGAAGTTCAAAGGAGACTATAGGAGAGCCCTCCAGCCCCCAGCTTCCAGAAGGCATCCAGACCACAAGTGTGAGTGAGAGAGCACAAGGAGATTCACGGGACAGTGGCAAGCTCAAGGAAGACCAATGTCGGTGTGCGGACCCACAGAGACCCATAGGACAGCCGGGGAACCAAGGAGAGCCCACGGTTCACTGTGAACAGACCTAGGAAAAGGAACTACTGTGTAAGAAGCAAGTGGCCAAGCATGCTCAGGACAGCACACAAGTCCAGCAACCAGCATACAGGTCCCTTTAGACTGACGACCCCTTCCAGAAGCACTCACAGTGTGACAACCACACACAAGACTCAGTACACAGTATCATTAAAAGGGATGGAAGAAACTGGCTGGCTGGCTGGCTAGGGAACACAGGGCTTTCCCTCACCACACATGCTCAAATACTCATGGACTAAAATTTAAATTTAAAAAAATAGGCACAAAGTAATTAGAATAAAAGAAGTTAGAAATACAGTACCCTGGAAGAGCACTTGCTTAGTTAGCATTCACAAGGCTATACATGTGGCAAAAGATACACTGGCAAGCAGGACCAGTGATTAATATTCCAGAGGAAAGGCTGGGAGCTCTCACCGCAGAAACATGACAACTTCTGTCAATGACATCATGAGGGTTGGCAAGGTGGCTCACCAGGTAAAAGCACCTGTCGCCAAGCACGCCCACCAGAGCTCAGTCTCTGGGACCATACAGTTGGAGGGGGAAGTGACTCCGGCAAGTTGTCCTCTGACTTCCACGCGCATCCTGGAATGAGCAATCCCATGTACATGCACACAGATTCAGGCACACACAAACAAATGAATGGTTTTTTTTTTTTTTCACTTGAAGGACATCATAAATAGAAATTAAGCAAGAATCTAGGGAGCAAAATTTCCCCCTTTGGGGATAGGGGAAGAACATTTGCTGCTAAAGCATGAGGAGCTGAATTGGCCCTCCTAGCACCCAGAGAAAGCAGTCCACAGGCTGACCATCTGTAACCCTAGCACTGTGCAGGGCAGAGACTCAGGCTTGCTGGATGCCAGCCTAGCTCTAGGCTCTGTGAGGGACCCTGGCTCAAGAGGACGTACACAACAAGAACAGGTAAAAGACAGAAACGGGTAATTCTCAAAAGGGCCACGTAGATGGGATAGGTTAAAAGGGGGGAGGGGGGATAACAGGCAGTAGAATGCTTGCCAAGCAAGCCCAAGGCTCAGGGTTTGATCTCCAGCAACACAAAAACATTTTTTTGGTTTTTTGGATTTGTTTTTTTCGAGACAGGGTTTCTCTGTGTAGCCCTGGCTGTCCTGGAACTCACTCTGTAGACCAGGCTGGCCTCGAACTCAGAAATCCACCTGCCTCTGCCTCCCAGAGTGCTGGGATTACAGGCGTGCACCACCACCGCCCACAAAAACATTTTTTAAAAGATGCTAGACATATCAATAGAAAGTAATTTAAAAAGTTGGTATCACCCAATGCTGACAAGGATGTGAGAAGTTAGCTTTCTAAGACACTCTTCACTAAAGTAAAATTTACAAACTCCTGAAAACTACTGGTGCTGTGGGGCTCTTACTCATGAGTCCAGCGCTTGAGAGGCTGAGGCAGGACTGCCAAAAATCTGACCAACTTAGACTACACTGTGAAGGTTGTCTCAACACCACAAATTAAATAAATAGATAGATAGATAGATAGATAGATAGATAGATAGATAGATAGATAGATAAAAATTTTAAAAATCAGGTAATTATTTTGTATGTGTGTGCAGTTGTATGTCTTCACATGTATGTGCACATGTATGTAGGTACATGTGGGGGGCATGTGGAGCTCATCGGGTATATTCTGCAATCACTCTCCACCTTAGATTTTCAAGATGGGTATATAAGGCAGCTAGGCTGGCTGGCTGGCTGGCTGGCAAGCCCGGCACTCCTCCCACCTCTGCTAGCCCTGGAATTTTAAATGCAGCCTCTGCCCATGGCTTCTAAGTGGGCGCTATGGATTCAAAACCGGGTCCACACTTAACCAACTGAGCTACCCCACTGGCCCCAAATTGGGCAATTATTTTTGTTAAAAATGTAAAAGGCACAGAACTACACAGACGCATATGCACAGATCTAGCAAAGATGGAAATTGTAATGACTTAAAGTCCACTTGTGGGAACTCCTGCATCAACGTTGATAGATCTACAGATTACTACTGTACAGCTGTCAAGAAAGATAAACCAGATTTACACTGCACAGGACCCAGAAAGATGCTCCCAACATATTAAAGTGGAAAGAAAAGCAGGCTACAGAGCGATTACTATTCTAGAAAAACAATGGAGTGGCTGTGCATGCACGCCCACGTGTATTTACTCACTCAAAAAACACTTTTTTTTTTTTTTTTTTTTGGTTTTTCAAGGCAGGGTTTCTCTGTGTAGTCTTGGCTGTCCTGGAACTCACTCTGTAGACCAGGCTGGCCTCAAACTCAGAAATCCACATGCCTCTGCCTCCCAAGTGCTGGGATTAAAGGCGTGCTCCACCACTGCCCAGCCAAAAAATACTTATTGATTACCATGTACTAAACATCTCCCAGGGTCCTGAGGCTCATGGAATTCCTTTTGATAGGACAGCCAGACAATAAACAAGTAAACCCGGAGGCTTCTTCAGATAGCAGTAAACACTTAAAAGAAAATGTGTCTGGAGAGACAGTTCAGCAGGTTACAGTGGTTGAGCGCAAGGGTGACTCTCAGGAACACAAGTAAAAGCCAGGTCTGGTGGCAAGCGTCTGTAATCCCATACAGATCGGGGAAATGAACTCAGGACGATGGCATGGAAGTCAATGCGCAGCCAGCTTGGAGCTCACAGGAAGGCAGAAACAAAAGGATCCTGCCTCAAAACAAGGTGCAAAGAGAGAATTGACTCTCAAAAGATGTTCTCTGACCACCACACTTGCACCATGACAGATACATAGCTACACACTCACACAACCATACATATACATATCAATAACAAAAAAGCTGTACATTAAATAACACTATTAAAAACAAAATTGAAAGAACAGTAGGTCAGTAAGAAAAACTTGAGCCAGGCAGTGGTAGTGCACACCTTTATCCCAGCACTAGGGAGGCAGGCAGAGCATGAAGAGAAAAACCTATCTTGAAAAACCAACAAGAAAAATGTGTTTGGGTTTTATCCCCTTTGCCTCTGATGGCCTAAAATGCGTCAACTTCCCACAGGCCTTCCCCAGATAAGATTAGCAGCTGGGGCACTTGCTGAGCCTTAATGCTGAAGATATAGGACATTAATAATGCTAAAACCATCACAATGGGGCCGACATAAAGAACAGTGATGACGAACAGCTGGAGTCCCAAGTACCAAAGGGTAATGTGACTGTTACAAAGCCAACTGACTCAAAGCTGGAAGCATTAGAACTACCTTATCCCAGATGCCTGCCACCTCTGTGTGTGTGTGTGTGTGTGTGTGTGTGTGTGTGTGTGTGTGTGTGTGTGAGACAAACCATGGCTGGGCCAGCACCACCAGCGCGATCATGACTGGCATGGCATACTCTCCTGCCAAGGTATGTGTGGAGATCAGCAGAGGTGGTAATCTGTGAAAAGCAGGGAGGCGAGATGCTGGCTGTTGATACTGTAATTGTGCATCTCAAGAAGTCTAAACCTGTAGCAAACCTGAAGAAAATGGTCAGGCTGCCAGTATCTGCAAATGGAGACAAATTGGCAGCAGCATTCTTGATGCAATGAAAAAAGGCTAGAAGGAAAGGTGTCATCACAGGTCAGGATGGAGAAAACTGAACACAAACTGGAAACTGCGGAAGGCATCCGGTCTGAGCAAAGGTAAATTCTCTATACTCTATTCATGCATCAAGAGGTCAAAATGGATTTCAGGACACCTATGTTCTATTGACAGAAAATACACTTTCTAGCACCCAGCCTACTGTCCTTCTGCTTACCAGAGACTCGTAGGCACACTCACTGAGAATGCTATGGAAAGACTTTACATGTACCAAAAGCTGGTCCCCAGGTTGTGGCAGGCACAGTTCTGGCTTTTAGTAACAACTGGAAGATCAGCTTTAGGACGCGACAACTGCAGCACTGTGTAAAAGAGGAGGAGCTGACCTAGGACTTAGGAAAGCTGTAAAAGGAAGGATGCAGCAGTGCTCCTCTGTAATCTCACCCCCGGTGTCAGAATGGGGGTGTAGACCGCAGAGTCCCCTGGAAGCTAGTTTGTACGAAGTGCAGCAGCAGAAACAAGAGAAACTGCCCAAAAAAAGGTGAAAGCAGAGACTGGCTCCCAAGCAGTTGGCCTCTTGACTGTCACGCGTGCTGTGGTGTGCACATCTGTACTCACACCTACACAAACACAAATACGAAATCTTTATTTTTTTTTTCGGGTTTTTTTTTTTTTTTGTTGGATTTGATTTTTTTTTCGAGACAGGGTTTCTCAGTATAGCCCTGACTGTCCTGGAACTCACTCTGTAGACCAGGCTGGCCTTGAACTCAAAAGTCCACCCGCCTCTGCCTCCCAGAGTTCTGGGATTACAGGCGTGCACCACCACCGCCCGGCACAAAATCTTTATAAAAAAGAAAATCTAGAAAGGCCATTGACCCCAAAAGCATTCCTTTCAAAAGGAGAAGGTAACAAAGATCATTGGAAAAAAATTCCAAGAAATCACTGAGCAATTAGGTTTCACAACTTGTGAATCTAAAGGCAAAGCCAGATGAGCAGCTCGCAGGGCTTTTGGACGGCTGGCTGTGCCGGGGGTGGACACGGGACATCGAAGTGAAGGAAAGGGCAGCAAAAGATGTCCTCGGTGACACAGGAAAAGGCAGTTTGGACACTGGGAGAGGCTGCGCTCTGCTTTGGTGCATTCTAGCCTGCTGATCAAGACTGAAAATACTGCAAAGAAACTAGAATACTCAAACTCCCCACAATGTCCTTATCAAGAATGCATATAAATGAAGAACTCCAGATTTGTAGTGCTGTGCTTAGAGATTTTGTGAAAACAACAGAAAAAGAAATCATGGATCCAATGATGATGTAGAAAAACACTTTACTGAATGTCGCTGGGAAGCCTCTGTTAACAACAGCAGAGTCTTTAAAAAATAAAAAAAGAACCCTAGAATGGGTAGAGGGGATGACACAGGAGGAGAATGGGTGGTACATGGGAGGGGCATGTTCTAAATTCTAGAGTCATAATTCTCCTTTTTTGTTTGTTTTGTTCAGACGGGTTTCTAGGTCTGAACATAGTCCTGGCTGTCCTGGAACTCTCCCTGTACGCTAGGCTGGCCTGAAACTCCGGGAACCACCTGCCCCTGAGGGCTGGGATTGTGTGAGCCAAGGTCAACCAGCATAACTCACCATTTGCAATGAATTGGGACAAGAAGCTCAAAGCAGGGCTCTTTAGCAATGACTTCTGAGAAGTCAGCTGAAGACAACGACTGAGGAAAAGGCTGGTGGATGCCCCAGGACATCACAACCACCAGATGAAGTCAAGGGGAGCCTGCTGTGGAGAGGAAGGAAAACTGTGTACAAAGGTTGTGACAATTTCATGGCAACCTTTATAGAACGAAACTTGGTGTAACATTTTTAAAGGGCTCTTAGGATGACAGAAAGTTTGCTTAGCATGCACAAAGTCCTACGCTCAATCCTCAGTACTGGAAGAAAAAAAAACATCTGGGTTGATGATGACGCAGCAGGTCAAGGCTGGAGAGCTAGGCCCGAGGAGCAGAGTTCAGTCTCCAGTCTCGGGACCCACCAGTGGAAGGAGAGAAGCAGCCCAGCCCTGTTAGAGGTCCTCTGATCTCCATTTGCATTAGCAGTTCCCACCCCGCCCAGCAATAAATAAACATAATAGAAATGTAAAGTAACAAGCGAGATCTGGACGATCTGGACGGGACAAACACATGTATGCAGTGTAGAAATAGGAAAAGGACACACCCAAAAGTAGGGACAACAGAAAGGAAATTTTTTTGTATCTTTTTGTTTTAAACAGCAAAATTGTGGGCAATTTTGTTTTGTTTTTCTTTTGCTTGATTCCTTTGTCTAGCCTTAGGAAAATCAGTGTTCCTGACATGCTTCTCCCTATAGACATCCTTTTCTTCTTTACCCATCAAGAGAAAACCGGACTCAGCAACATATTGGACATCAGGTGTCACCAAACAGACTGTGAATCACGACTGTGCCTGTTGAGCTCTAGGCCTGCTTCTCTACAACCCAGGAGTAGACTAACTACAGTGCTTTAGAAAGTGACAACGGTTCCCAGAAGCTACACTATTCCCGCACAACTCCGGCAAGGAAAGGAGAGCGGTTTCATGGCTGCTCAAGGCTCGGGGATCACACTTGTCCTGCAGTCAGCACATGGCCTGGGAAAAGGTAGCAAGTGGAAAAGCTGACTGGGCAGCACAGAAGAAGGGAGGGTGCTGGAGGCCTCATCCAGGCAGAAGAGAGGGGAAACTGGTAAGCAAGCCACTGGGAAGTTGGAGGGGAAGAGTAATCAGAGGAAACCAGAGCTTAGCCAGAAGGGCTGAGCCAGAGCTCAGCAGTGGAGCGCTTGCCCAAGGCACATGGGGCTCTAGGCACAACCCCAAGCACAATAATAAATACATTAATCAATTTACATTCTGGGAATTCCTTGCCAGTAAGGTAGAGACAGCAGAGCATACCCTAAACTATAGCTAATCATTAATGCCCTGGAAGTAATCAGCTGTCACTGACAATTCCTAGACAAAGCTCACCCCGAAAACGTAAAACTAACCCAACAAATACACAACCCTACAAAGTTCAGAGCAAAAGATGTTATGAAGACTCAGCCGTTAGCCCCATCACTTGGCAAAGAGACAGTATTTTCCCAGGAATGTGGTGCCACCCCGTGCCCCTTCTACACACCCACCTTCAGCAGCTCCACAGCCACCAGGACCTCCTCTGCCGGAACTTTGTTATCCCCCAGCATGTTAGAAAGAGTCCACTTGAGGGGCTTCAGCAGGAAGACACCAACCCCCCAGGAGATCCAGCTGCTGTCCACACTGGCCATGAAGTCTGACTCTCGCTGCAGCTCGCCTCGACTGCAGAGAGAGAGAAAAGCATACAGGGATGTGTAATGTAACCGCCTGTGTGTAATGCAACTGTCCTGGTCCCTACGTACCCCTTAACCCACAGAGGCATTATACCATCCCCGTCACCTGTATTCTGTACCAGCTCCTAGCAGCAGTGTCACCTGCACTCCGGTGCTCATCCCCTAACCACTTTGCACAATGGGTGGTATCACCAGCACCTTAACTAAGGAGGAGACTAAGGATCTACACGGTAAAGAGGGCCAGATGGTGCCCAGCTTGTCTGGCCTCAAAAAAAATGCAAGTGTCCCACTAAGACAACGGAGGCACAAAAGGCTTCACTGGGCCTATATGGAGGTTTTCTTCTACCAACAGGCCTGGGAACAATCAAATGCAAAACCCTGTGCATGATGCAGTCCTGAGGAAGAAGGCTAAAAGCTACACAGATTGGGGTTTTATGCTGTCTCTAAGCTAGGCTGAAAGTGAGTTGTATTTCCTGGTGGTAGTAACAACAGCAGCCAAGTCTACTAAATGCTTGCCGTGGACAATTACTGTTAGGGGCTGTGTAACAATCAAGTTTTCACAACTGACCTATATAATGTCACTGTGATTTGATAATTGGTCAAACTAAGGCTTACAGGTGGCGCCTGTATCCGATGTAGACAACAGTTTAGTAGTAAATAGTAAAGCCAGGATCTGGGCACAACTGCGTGGCCCTTGAGCAAAGCTGTAGATGTGTGGATATCAAATTTGGACAAGTACCAGGATGTTTCAAGGTCGAGGTGCCAGAGGAGGTCAAAGGGTTAAAGGTCTCTGGATTTGGACATGCTCCGTGACTGTCCTGTATCAGGGGGCCCATTTTGGTTTTGTCCCTTGCTGACTTAACTGTTTTCCACCTTGGGCATCAGGTGAAACGTTTTCTGCAGCACACTTTCTCAGAGGAGAATTTCAGAAAGGTTTCTTAGGCCAAGGTGAAAGGTATTGAGAACAGAAGCAAAGAAGGGTGATCATTTAATGAGAAAGCATTACTCTAAAACACGAGACCCCTGGCTTTCTCTTTATTCATAGAAAGAGACATGGTGCTAGGCTGGGCTGGGCAGAATATATACATTGTGAAATACAAATGATTTTGAACTCAAAGGAGGGATCCAGTCCTGGAGTTACTCTACCTGTGTAACCTGGAATAGGTTACTTGCTCTCTCTGAGATTCTGTTTACTTTTAAAGAGAATACCTGTATTATCTTGCCCTAGATTATTAAAAAGGCCAGAGAATGAAGTTTGACAGTACCCGTAACCATGAAGTATCGGTCATCTATTAGATGTCACCTCTTTAAGCACAGCCTGAACACTGTACCTATTATACACACACTTATCACCTAAAGCCCTTTCAGAGGCACCCAGCTACATAGTTAAACTCTCCTCTCTGGTTCAAATAATCTCAGTCCTGGACATACCAGGAAAGGCTACTTGTTCGACCTGTACCAGAGTTTTCTCATCAAGATGTCTATTACCACGAGTACTCTCTCCTTAGCTCTGTTCTTTCTTAGTTCAAAGTACCCATCTCAGAGATCTGCTGTAGGGGTAATTCAAATCTGGAGGTCCCGTGGAAATAACGGCATAACGGGATCCCAGTGCAAGTGTCCCGCTGACACCTCAGTAAGGATGGGTCTCTCGCCTGGACCATTCTGACTATCCCAGTCACTCCTACCACCCCAGCCCCTCTTTCTCTCCGAGTTCAGACATCCATCCGTGGGGCAGCCTCCTCATCGTCCTCCTCCTCCACCCACTGATCAAACCCTGGACGCGGAGTCTGGGCTGTCAAGGGGCAGGTCTGATGTCAGCCCTGGGGAGCCGCCCCCCGCCTGGCCCGCCCTGCCTGGGTCCTCACCGCAGCAGGTCCTGCAGCACCGTAGCCAGCCCCAGCGGGACACTGCCCTTGCGCTGGAAGGCCTCCTGCAAGTCCCGCAGTCGCAGGCGCACCACCCCTTGGCGGCGGCTGTGGCTCAGCACCAACGGAGCCCAGAAGCCCATCTTGCTGTCCCAGTCGGTGCTGTTCACCTCGCGACTCCTCTTAAAGGCGGAGAACAGAAAAGACATGCGCTCCTCATCCTCCTCCCACTCGGGCGGCAGGAGGCCCGCCGGGTCTCCCCCGGTCGGGGCCTGGGCCTCCCGCTCCGGGGACCACATCGGAACCCCAGCCCCGCCAAGGAACCGAACACAAGCCTGGCCCGGGTTCCCTTCCGCCCCAGGTCCCTCTCGGCTTCCGTCGTTCTTTCACGCCCTCCTCCTCAGCCATCACGTCACCGCCGCCGCCCGTGCGACATAAGTTCCGCAAGTCTCTAGGGCGCAGGCGTAGCGCTGCGTTCATTTGACCAGGAGCGGGAGAGGAGGGCGGTCTAGTCGGAGAGAGGCAGGACGCAGGCGCCGGACCTTCTTTCTGTGGCCTTTGTGCGACGGGAAGGGTTTTGCGCATGCGCCGCAACCATAGAGTTTGGCGAAGCGCTAGAGGGGCTATCAGTTGCACCTTACCGGGTGGTTTGAGCTTAAGGTTTGCTCGACTAGGACCTACGGGAACTGCAGGTGGATCTCAAATCCTGGATCTTGTTTAGCGCTTCTAGCCCAGAGACTTTTAAATTGAAAAAACGTCCAAGATACCTTTCTTTCACTAGAATATCAGCCGATTAACAAAAATGGCACGAAAATCTCCTTAACACTGGACATAATGTTTTAGGGCTACAAATAGGCTTCTTATCACTTTCTTTCCGCTCTTCTGCTCTGGGGTGTCATTTTTCTCCTGAAAATTCATATTCCGCCAGGTCCTTTAAAAAGCCAGCATCATTCCAACTCTCATCTGAAGCTCCGGCTGCCCTGCCTGCCAGTTTAGCATCTGTCTCCGACCCTTCTGCTTCCTCAAAGGAGGGGCCAGACAGCGATGCAATTGTCTTGCAATGACACCGCTACTGCAGAAAATACTTAATGGACTGAAAGGTATTTAAACCTTACTCTTTAGTTACTTTTCAGTCTTGAAGAGTCTCACAAATGTTGAGAATAAATGGTGGTAGTGGTGGTCGTCGTGTTATAGCCGGACCGTTCAAAAAGAGACTGGGACAAATTTTATGAATTTGAAGCTTACACAGACCCGGCCGAGGGTACGCACTCTTGTAATTACAAGTCCAGAGAGACAGCCCCGACCGTTAAAGACAGTTTTATAAAGGGGAAAACCACAGGTTCCCCTTCGGAGCTCGGTCGCTGTCGGCAAGCAAGACAGGATATAAACTTTTAACAAAAATGAGACACAGGTGTAGTACCATGTCTTCTCTGCTTGATCGGGGAGCAGAAAGCCTTCAGGTTACAGAAGCAGAACAATGCAGGTTAGTAATGGTTCCCATAGACACGGTGTATTTAAGTATGTTTTGCTTACTCGTGTGCAAGTACACCGCGTACATGCAATGCCCACAGAGGCCAGAAGAGGGAGTTGTAGAATTGAAGTTCTGCCCTGTAGGTGATGACCCAGCCTGGAAATATGCTGGAGGTTTTTGTTTTTGTTTTTGTTTGTTTGTTTGTTTGTTTTTGTTTTTCAAGACAGGGTTTCTCTGTGTAGCCCTGGCTGTCCTGGAACTCACTCTGTAGACCAGGCTGGCCTTGAACTCAGAAATCCACCTGCCTTTGCCTCCCAAGTGCTGGGATTAAAGGCATGCGGCACCACTGCCCGGCAATATGCTGATTTTAAAAAGACCCATCAAACAAGCAAGCACAATCTAAAGGGTGAAAGGAACCGTTGGTGTAAAAGTTAAAATGTAAAGGGGAAGGTAGTTTCGACTTAGGAAAAAGTAATTTCTGTTAAATAGTCACCTTTTATTAACTGGTATTTCCGAAAGGGTTGTCTGAAGGAAATGTGATAAGTTTCGAGGTTCAGAGCAGTTGAAACAGTATTAAGGTGAATTTTCATGAGCATTGAGTCTTAATGAATTTTAACAAGCATTTTGAATGAGGGAAAGGAGTGTTTACTTACATGGTGTGTGTACCAATTGATATCTATATACCATATTTCTCAACGTGTGTTCAAAATATCTCACTTAACGATCTTTTTCAAATACTTTCGTTATAGTTTTCATAGTTTGTAAGGTAAGTTTTCCCACTTTACCTGCTTTTACAAAAGTGGAAACTGAATCCGATGGAGAGGATGAGAGGAGAGCCAGGGAGGAGAGAGGTAAAAAGGAGAAGAGAGGAGTGCAGAGGAGGAGGGGAGAGGGGGAGCAGAGGAGGTGAGAGCTGAACTACAAATATTAAATCTGGTGAAGCAAATCTGCACCTGTCAGGCCTAGTAAATTAGCTGTGTCCCAAAAGAAACTCGGTTTTCTCAACCCAGCTGAGGGTTGAATTATTTACAGGAGAGCACATTGCTGTATCTGGGGCTGCTTGCATCTGAAAATTCCACTTTATTTGACCTTTCCAGGTGGTAAGGTTGGCTTTCACCTTCTGGAGGCTGAAGAGATAACTGGGAACAGAATCAGTGAAGCCAGGGACTATGGGTACAAGTCTCCAAAGCTGACATTTTAGACGTGAGTCTGCCTCAGGTATGCGAGGAATGATAGGCATCTTTATTCTGAGACTGAAGAACAGCTTCCCTCTACTGTGGAGGGGATATTTATTTGCTGATGTCATAGACATTAGATATATCCTATTCCAGCTGATTCTACAAACATCCCCGAAGCTTCACACATTTTCCCTCTGCTCTAAGGAAGCACCAGGTCATTTCTCCCACTAGTCAGGAGTCCTCTTCATTTCCATAGAAATATGCAAGTCCTCCAGTCTTGTCCGCTTTTTCCTTTCTTTCTTTCTTTCTTTCTTTCTTTCTTTCTTTCTTTCTTTCTTTCTTTCTTTCTTTCTTTCTTTCTTTCCTTCCTTCCTTCCTTCCTTCCTTCCTTCCTTCCTTCTTTCTTTCTTTCTTTCTTTCTTTCTTTCTTTCTTTCTTTCTTTCTTTCTTTCTTTCTTTCTTTTTTTTTTGTTTTTTTGTTTTTTCGTCGAGACAGGGTTTCTCTGTGTAGCTCTGGCTGTCCTGGAACTCACTCTATAGACCAGGCTGGCCTCAAACTCAGAAATCCACCTACCTCTGCCTCCCAAGTGCTGGGATTAAAGGTGTGTGCCACCACTGCCTGGCTAACTTATTTTTAATAATAGTCCCTAAGCCTGGGATTCATAGCCTTTAGGATTAGCCAAATGAAAAGGTGAGAAATAAAACATTCACTGTCTATGGGCTTTATAGAGACCCCAGAGTTGTTGCCATGCTCTGCAGGTGCCAGCATAGTGTTCTGGAAGCTTTCCTACCCTTGTTTTCTTCTGTCATCTCCTGTTCATCTTGCTCTGTGTTTCTCTTTCCATAACCCTGACTACCTCTTTATTATGTGTTAAATGCCACACCACTCTCTAAGTCTCTGATAATGTGTGTCTCTCTGGCTAGCTATGTGCCTTGGCTAACATGGGCTGTGATATTAATCATATTTGTTTCTAGCAGAGTGCTAGGCACATCCTAGGCCCTGTTTGTGGAATGGATAGATGGATGAATTTAATTAAACATTTAGTTTAGAAATCTATGAAAGCCTATAATTTATAGCATAAGAATATTTACTTAGGTATAATATTTATATTAGGTATAATATTAGGTAAAATGCAACAATTGTATTTTTATTTACATGAATGTATTATTTGTTTCTTAGCCATTTTGAGCTCAAATGCCTCTAAATTAAATTTTCCTAATGTTTGGACAGTTAGAAAAAGCTTGGAAGAAATTGTCTTGCTTCTTTTTTGCTGTGTCCAAACCATTATCACTGTCCATCCACTCATGACTATGACTTCCTAGAACAACGCAGCAGCCATTCGAGGAGCTGGCTGACCAGTTTACCCACTTAAAATCTCAGTATGGGGCTGGGAAGGTGACCTGGTGGGCAAAAACATTTACAGCAAAAGCATGAGGACTTGAGTTCAAATTCCCACGTAAAGCCAGGCAGCTATCTCAAACAAGGCTGTCCTCTGGCCTCCACACTTACACCATGGCATGCTGTGCCCAAGTAGACTAGCGCATCCGCACGCACATGTGCACACGCACACATGCACACATGCATACTCACAATTTAAAATAATTTATCATTGACAAGTATAACAATAAAAGATCACTTCTCTTCCTCTTCTCCTTCAAGTCATTCTTTAGTGTAAGGGACTTAGAAGCCATCACTTCATCTTAATAAATTAAAAACTAAACAGGGCTAGAGAGTTAGCTTGGTGGTTAAAAGCACTTGTTGCTCCTGTAGAGGACCTGGGATCAGTCCCCAGCACCCACATGGTGGCTCACAACCATCCATAATTCAAGTTCCATGGGATCTGATACTCTCTCTAACCTTCAAAGGTACCACTCATGCATGTATTGCACATACATACCTGCACGCAAAACACTCAAGACACAAAGTAAATCTGAAAGAGAACAAACCAAAACAAGCTTTGTAGGGAACAGGGAGACACTTCAGTTGGTGAAGTGGGCGCCACGCAAGCATGATAATCTGAGTTTGAGTCCCTGAACCCACCTAAAACTTCCAGGTGCACAGGCACAGGCTTACCACCAAAGAGACAGAAGCATGTAAATGCCCAGGGCTAACTGGTAACTTAGGTGTCTTAGTCAGGGTTTGCTGCTGTGAACAGACACCATGACCAAGGTAACTCTTATAAGGACAACATTTAACTGAGGCTGGCTTATAGGCTCAGAGGTTCAGTCCATTATCCTCAAGGTGGGAACATGGCAGCATCCAGGCAGACATGGTGCAGGCAGAGCTGAGAGTCTATATCTTCATCTGAAGGCTGATAGCAGAATATTGAATTAGGGTCTTTTTTTTTATTCAATATATTTTTTTATTTACATTTCAAATGATTTCCCCTTTTCTGGCTCCCCACTCCCCGAAAGTCCCATAAGCCCCCTTCCCTCCCCCTGTTCCCCCATCTAGTCCTTCCCACTTCCCTGTTCTGGTATTGCCCTATACTACTGCACTGAGCCTTTCCAGAACCAGGGGCTACTCCTCCGTTCTTTTTGGACATCATTTGATATGTGGATTATGTCTTGGGTATTCCAAGTTTCTAGGCTAATATCCATTTATCAGTAAGTGCATACCATGATTGATCTTTTGAGACTGGGTTACCTCACTTAGTATGATGTTCTCCAGCTCCATCCATTTGTCTAAGAATTTCATGAATTCATTGTTTCTAATGGCTGAATAGTACTCCATTGTGTATATATACCACATTTTTTGTATCCATTCCTCTGTTGAGGGACACCTGGGTTCTTTCCAGCTTCTGGCTATTATAAATAGGGCTGCTATGAACATAGTGGAGCATGTGTCCTTATTACATGCTGGGGAATCCTCTGGGTATATGCCCAGGAGTGGTATAGCAGGGTCCTCTGGAAGTGATGTGCCCAGTTTTCTGAGGAACCGCCAGATTGATTTCCAGAGTGGTTGTACCAATTTGCATCCCCACCAGCAGTGGAGGAGTGTTCCTCTTTCTTCACATAGGATGAGGGTCTTAAAGCCCACACCCACAATGCCATATCTACTCCAACAAGACCACACCTATTCCAACAGGGCCACTCTTTCTTTCTTCTTTCTCTTTCTTTCTTTCTTTCTTTCTTTCTTTCTTTCTTTCTTTCTTTCTTTCTTTCTTTCTTTCTTTCTTTCTCTTTTTAAGATGTATTTATTATATATAAGTACTCTGAAGCTGTCTTCAGACACACCAGAGGGGGACATCAGATCCTATTACAGCTGGTTGTAAGCTACCATGTGCTTGCTGGAATTTGAACTCAGGATCTCTGGAAGAGCAGTCAGTGTTCTTAACCACTAAGCCACCTCTCCAGCCCAGGGCCACACTTTCTAATAGTGCCACTCCCTGGGCTGAACATATATAAACCATCACATTAGGCAACTTGGTAAGTTCTGAGCTGATGAGAGACCCTGTCTAAAAACCAAAAACCCAAGGTAGACCACTCCTCAGAAACAACACCACAGTTGGCCCCTGACCTCATTACACGTGAACATATATGGAATGTACACACAACGATATACACACATGTACCTACATGAACACTGACCCACAAGCACACATATACAAAATGCCTGCCAATAACAAACAGCAAAACAATTCACAAGTCTCCATGGGCATTTTTAGGAAAGAAGCTAAACATTCAGTGTGGCTATAGGCCCTGGATCCATCTTGCTTATATTCCTAACGTTCTCTGGGTGGTTTCTATACACAGAGATCGACAGAGAGGTGAGGAGAACAGAAGAGCCAGAGGATGGGGAGGAACACTGTGAAATGCTGTCTTTGGGACAAGACATGTCGATTGCACTCATGAACTCTCTGCAGCTGTGCCTCCCTGCACAAACTCAAGTCAGCATTCCAACAGGTAGCACCAATTGGACTCAGCGGGTTATTAGCCAAAAAAGGAGTGGGCATTAATCGGGAAGGAGGTGTGTGTTGGAGGTGTCTTAGGGGAGAAGGGGAAAAAGTTAGGGTGCACATGATCAAGATGCATTGATTACATTCAAGAGATTGACAAACACGGAATAAAAGATATTCTATTTTCTTAAAAAGATAGAGAAATGATTATTTGGAATCACTGTTGGTATATAAGGAATTATTGGCTCTTTTTTTATAAACATTGAATCCTGAAACTTTGTTATTACCCATTATTGCTATCAGTTTGTACTGACAATGGTGAGTCTTGGGGTTTTCTTTGTATGTATGTGTGTACATGTCTGTATGTGCACATATGAAGGCATACATACATGTATTTAGGCATATATATAAGGCCAGATGTTAACACTGAATGAATGACTTCTTGAACAGCTCTCTACCTCATTTTCCCCCACTTTTCCAGTGAATTTTTATTTATAGTTTCATCATGATTGTCAGGGTCCCTGGGTAGAAACCATCATATACCTGGATGTATTATTCAGGGATCTTTAGAGTAATAGAAACTATAGAATGAGTATATATATATATATATATATATATATATATATATATATATATATATATATATATATATATATATATAGTATTATTAGAATGACTTATAGGCTGTGGTCTAGCCAGTCCAACAATGGCTATCTTTGAACAGAAAGTCTAAGAATCTAGTAGTTTCTTAGTTCATGAGGCTGGATGTCTCAGATGGTCTGCAGTATGTACCGGAATCCTGAGGAAATAGGCCCCAATGCCAGTGAAGGAATGGACTTACTAGCAAGACAAGAGCAAGTGAAGAACATAAGTCTCCATTTTCCATGTCCTTACATAGGCTTCCAGCAAAAGCCTGGCCCAGCTTAGAGCTGGATTAAAGGTCTGAACTAAAGGTATATATCTTGTTTCCTCAAAGATCTGAATTAGAGGTAGATTTCCCCCTTCAAATTAAGCAGATATCCCTCACAGGTATGCTCTCCATTTTCATTAATTCCAGATGTAGTCAAGTTGACAACCCAAAATAATCACCACAGTTCCACGACCCTTGTCAGCTTAACATACAATCTTTTCTGCTTATGTCATGATTAATTTCCAAATGAAAACAATAACCAGGGCATAATAATGACTAAACATTATAACTATCCCATGTACAATTGCAAATGCATTATATCTTTAACCAGGCCATAACTGCACCTACCATGATGTAACCAGCTCTTGTGCTACCACAAACACATTAGAAATTTACAATAGGTGGCTGCCTCCCTTAAGGAACGTTCTTTTAGTATCTCAGACTTAAATATAACAACCATTGATATTCTCTTAATTGGCATCACATCACAGTATAAAGAAATTGAGGAAAGAAGATACAAATATTTGTATACATACATTTTTTTTTTTGTTCGAGACAAGGTTTCTCTGTAGTCCTGGCTGTCCTGGAACTCACTCTGTAGACCAGGCTGGCCTCGAACTCAGAAATCCACCTGCCTCTGCCTCCCAAGTGCTGGGATTACTGGCGTGCGTCACCACGCCCAGCTATATAAATGCATTCTTAACAATTATTGCAGAAGCATTTGTAGAGAGAATATCTTATGTCTGTATGGATGTGGCACCTGTCAATAATAAATATGATGATCTATGGCTTAGGCAGGAAATAGGAGTAGGAACATCCAGGGGGAGAAAGAATTCTGGGATAGAGCCAGGCAGGAGATTCACCCAGGAAGATGTGGTGAGACGGACACATGGTACCTGAGCACAGGACACCAGCTGCGTGGCAGAACTGGATTACCTAAGTTACGATCTAGTCAGAGAAAAGCCTGGCTATATGACCAAGATATTTGTAAATATATTTTGAGTCTGAGTCTCATTTCTGGGAGCATGGGGCTAGGAGGAAGAACCAGACAAACTTCTGCAAACATTCATATCAATTATAATCCTTTTTTTTTTTTGGCAACTGGTCACATGGCCTTATCTTAGTGTATTTATAATCACCTTCTACTACACATTCTGTATATCCTCCACCACAAACAAGCACCTCAGTAGGGTTTTGGCTCTTTTTCTGGAGAAGTGACTCATAACTTCATTCCTGGTGGGTCTGTGGCCTTTGTCACCCTGCCTGGATTAGGCTGCTGTAGTTTCTTGTTGACTTTAATCACAGAACCCAGTAGCACCAAGAGACCTCCTTAAAGTCTGCACTCTAGACTTAAACTATCTTACGTCCACTGTGGAGCAGCAGTCCAATTTCCCCTTGGTAATCTGGATCTTTCACTCCTCCTAGCACTGTTATTCCTTTCTTAGCCTGTTGGTTTAGGAGCATCACAAACCTGAAGTGGCCAGGGGGGGAGTCTGAGCTTCTAGTTTAATGGAATGTTTGTTGTGGCTCCTGGCAGGCGCATACCCCACCTCTGGAACTAAAATATCTAGGCCAGCAGAACTTAAGGTCACAGCAACAGGAAACAAGAATTTTCTTAGTGGTTACTAGGGGTGATAGTGGAACTATTCCCTTTTCCACCCCTTGATTCCCGGACCCATAGATCCTGGCTATGGGATCCATATATTGAATGCTGACTCAAAGCATATACTGCCTTCTGGAGAACCCTGTTCCAGCACCACAGGTTGTGCACCTTATTGGAGCAGTAACTGTCTCTTCAAAAGGTCATTCCATCTTTCTGTAAGGCCAGCTGCTTCGGGGTGGTGAGGAACATGGGAAGATCGGTAGAGTCCATGGTTGCGGGTCCATTATTGCACTTCTCTGGCTGTGGGCCACAAGGAATACTGTATGGAGCACCATAACAGTGGATAAGGCATTCTTAGTCATGGCAGAAGCATTACATACAGGAAAGGCAAATCTATAACCAGAAAAAATATCACTCCAGTAAGGACAAAGTATTATCCTTTCTGTGGTGGAAGTGGCCCAACCTGCCACCAGGTTGCTGGCTGGTCACCCCAGGGAATGGTATCATATCTGGGGCTCACTGTTGGTCTGCTGTTAGCAGATCTGACACTCAGCAACAGCCATAGTTAGGTGAGCCTTGATGAGTGGATGTCTGTGTTGTAGAGCCCATGCATAACCCCCATCTTTGCCACCATGGTCATTTTGTGTATGGGCTCATTGGGCAATGACAGGAATGGCTGGGGAAAGAGGCTGGCTGTCCACAGAATGCACCATCCTATCTACTTGATTATTGAACTCTTCCTCCACTGAAATTGCCTTTTGATGAACATTTGCATGGGACATAAGTATCTTCATATCCTTTGCCCATTTAGAGAGATCTATCCACATACTTTTCCCTCAGATGTCTTTTGCACCTGTTTTCCAATCATGTTTTTTTTTCCAGGTCCTTGACCAGCCAGCCAGTCCATTGAATCAGTGAACATCTGGCCATTTTTCCTTTGGAACAAAATACGTGACCATGTATATTGCCCAAAGTTCTGCCCGCTGTGAAATTTCCCTTTCCCCAGTGTCTTTCAGGGTTGTCCCAGAAAGGAGTTATAATGCTGCAGCTGTCCACTTCTGGGTGGTACCTGCATAGTGTATAGAACCATCAGTAAGGCAGCTCTAGGCTTCTCTTGGTCAGTCAGCCAATCACAAGGCACATCCATAAAATTATAGGTGCATGCTTGGCCGCAGACATTATAACAGGAACAGAAACCATAGACATTTGGGGAACCTTTTTGTATAATTTGCTTGTACCGTCAGGACCTGCTCAGGCCTGATCACATATATACCAATTCCATTTGATAGTGGATTGTTTCTGTAAACATCCTAATTTATGATTTGGTGAGTCATATAATGCCCAGCTCATGATGGGAAATGCAGATTGCATGGTAATTTATCCATAATTAATTTGGTAAACATTCAGTGTCCACTGAGGCCCAACAGCAGGCCAAGAGCTATATTTTTCAAAGGGAAAATAATTGTCTGCAGATGATGGTAGAGCCTTGCTCTAAAATCCCAAAGGTCTCTTTTGTGATTCACCTGTAAGGCCAGCTAAAGGCTTCAAATAGCATCTCTATCTGCCACTGAAACCTCAAGTACCATTGGGTCTCCTGGATCATATGGTTCAAGTGGTAGAGCAGCCTGTACAACAACCTGGATCTGTTGAAGAGCCTTCTCTCTCCTGTTGTAGGTCCCACTCAAAGTCAGAATCTTTCTGGGTCACTTGGCATTTAGGCTGTAGAAACACACCCAAGTAAGGAATGTGGTGTCTCCAGAATTCAAATAGACCTACTAAACATTGTACTTCTTTCTTGGTGGTGGTGGGGACCAGATGCAATAACTTATTCTTCACCTCGGAAGGAATATCTCTGTATGTCCATACTACTGGACACTTAAGAATTTTAATGAGGTAGACGACTCTTGAATTTTGGTTGGATTTATTTCCTCTGATGTACATATATGTTACCAAAAAGTCCAAAGTGGTTTCTACCTGCTGCACTCTTCTTGGTCCAATCAGTGCAAAATCATCAAGATAATGCACCAGTGTGATATTTTGTGCAAGAGACAGATGATCAAGATCTCTTCTAAGTTGTGACTCGGTACTAGAAAGTTAATATATTCTTGAGGTAAAACTGTAAGGTATACTGCTGGCTTTGCCAACTGAACACAGATTGCTTCTGGTGGTCTTATATGTAGATGTAGAGAAAAGGGCATTAGTTGGATAGATAGCTGCATACTGTGTACCAGGAGATGTGTTAATTTACTCAAGAAAGGACAACACATCAGGTACAGCAGCTGCAATCAGAATCCCTATTTGATCGATTCTTTCATAGTCAACTGTCATTCTCCATAATCCATCTGTCTTCTGCACTAGCCAGATAGAAGGGCTAAAAGGATATGTGGTGGGAACCCCCACCCCTGCATCTTTGATGGTGGCATCAATTTCTGGAAGTCCTCCAGGAATGCAATACTGTTTTGTGGTTACTATTTTCCCTGGCAGAGGCAACTCTAAAGGCTCCCATTTATCCTTTCTAACAATAACAGCCCCTGCCCACGTGTGAGGGGACCAATGTGAGAATTAGTTATCCATTCTGGAATTAACTTGTGGAAATAACCACAGGATGAGTTCAAGAACCCATTGGACCTACTGTGAGTCGCATTTCAGCCAAAACTCTATTAATCTCCTGACCTCCGTAAGCCCCTACTTTAGCTGGAGGGCCACAATATTTCTTGGGATCTTCCAGAATCAGTGTTAATTAAGATCTGGTATCCAATAGACCCAAGAAGTTCTGATTGCTTACTTTCCTCCAGTGTATAGTTACTCTTTAGCCAGTACCAAAAGTCCCTATGAGTCATGCCACCATAAAATTCACTGCCTGTGCTGCCTATTGCAATAACTGTGATCACCTTGCCTTTGGTAATTCAGTGCTGCCACCGGACCCTGATACTTCAGGGCCCAACTAAACATATTGCACTTAATTCATCCAACTGAGCAGCAGTATCTCCAGACCAAAAGGGCAACAACAAAGCTCTTCAAGTGTACTGGTGCCTCTCTCACCATTTTGTGTCTTATAGAGTTAGTGAGGGACATGTCTTCTTGGCCTTTCCATTGTGGAGGATTAGGTTTTACACAGCATACCCACTCTAGCATTGCACTTTCCCTGCATCTTAAAAACCCCTTCATCAATGATAAGCCAAAAGATAGGAGGCATCTCCAACTCCTTTTCAATGAGCCATCTTTTGAGAAGTGCTTCAGCCAACCATTCAAACAAACTTTTGATACATTTTTTAACTGTGGGAGATTCCATATTAAACCTAGAGTCTCCAATCAGAGGGCCCATATCAAGAAACTCAGCCTGATCCAGTTTATGTTTTTTCCACAATTATTACACACTCTTAATATCCATCCCCACATGCATTCTCCAGACTTCTGCTTGAATGAGACCACACTTTCTACCTCCCCTCTAGGAGCCTGATTTGCCTTGAGTCTGGTTATAAGTCTAGATGCAACTACTGATGGGCCCTTAGGGACATTATTATTGTCTTGCCCAGCATTTCCTTCAGAGAAACTCACTTCTGGTTTAGCAGACAATGAAGGATTAGTTTCCTCAAAGGTGAAAAAGGCAAGATTTTAAGGGATGGAGCTGATAGTAGAGAGACTACTCCCTCAGGTCATATAAACCCTTGAGAATTTGAAGGCTCAAAGTTCTCAGCTTCAGTAGAGTCCTACCACACATGCCTATCTGTACTGGCTGGTTTTGTGTGTCAGCTTGACACAAGCTGAAGTTATCACAGAGAAAGGAGCCTTCCTTGAGGAAATGCCTCCATGAAATCCAGCTGTAAGGCATTTTCTCAATTAGTGATCAAGGAGGGAGGGCCCATTGTGGGTGGTACCATCCCTGGGCTGGTAGACCTGGGTCCTATAAAAAAATCAAGCTGAGCAAGCCAGTAACATCCTTCCATGATCTCTGCATCAGCTCCTGCTTCCTGACTTGCTTGAGTTCCAGTCCTGACTTCCTTTGGTGATGAACAGCAATGTGGAAGTGTAAGCTCAATAAACCCTTTCCTCCCTGACTTGCTTCTTGGTCATGATGTTTTGTACAGGAATAGAAGCTCTGACTAAGACAAATTGGTACCAGCATAGTAGGATATACCTGTGACAACCTGGTCATGTTTGGGGAAGGACTGTGGAAGGACTTTGTACCTTTGGGCTAGAAGAGCCATTGGGATGTTAGGAGCTCTGTGGGATATTCTGTAGGAGCTTGGAAGATATGTTGCTAACAGTACAAAGGATGGAGGCCTGGCTTGTGAAATTTCAGTGGGAAGATTAAAGACACTTATCAGGGCTGTTGTTATTTTGATTGTGAAGACTCTATGGTTTTGGTTAGCTGGGGTTGAAGAGTCAGCTGTGATTAACAAGATACTAGTACTACTTAAGCAAAACCTTTGCATTATTAGGAAGATTGATGCTGGTTAGCTGGAGCTAAGAAATTAACAGTGATTAAGAAGAGACCAGCATCACTGAGGTGAAATCTTCTGGGAAGTGTTTCCTTTTGTTGTTGTTTTGTTTTTTTGGATTTGGTTTTTTTGAGACAGGGTTTCTCTGTATAGCCCTGGCTGTCCTGGAACTCACTCTGTAGACCAGGCTGGCCTCGAACTCAGAAATCCACCTGCCTCTGCCTCCCAGAGTGCTGGGATTACAGGCGTGCGCCACTACCCAGCTGGGAAGTGTTTCCTGAGAGCACAGAGAAGCTGTGTTCCAGAGGTAGCCATGGTTGTACCTTGTATTGGCAGCCAGACTTGGTAATGTATAAGAGTCACCCAGGTGGTACTGGTTTTGAAACATGAAGGGGTAGAAGCTGATCCTTGGGCCTGTGAGAGGCCAGGAGAGGCCATTGGTGAAGGTGCAGCCTCAGTGGCATTGAAAGCCCAGGGCTGAAGTGGCCATGCAGAGAAGTTGAGGCTTAGCACCATGAAAAGAGGCTATGAGATGCTATTTATGAAAGTGCAGTCCAGTTGCAGCAGAAGGCAGCAGTGTTTTAGAGATTCCAGTACCATGGGATAACCACCAAGAACAGCAGCAGCAGTGGAGTACAGGCAGCATCGAGGCAGGCATGGTGCAGGAGGAGCTGAGAGTTCTACATCTTCATCTGAAGGCTGCTAGCAGAATACTGGCTTCCAGGCAGCTAGGATTAGGGTGTTAAGCTCCACACCCACAGTGACACACCTACTCCAACAGGGACACACGTAATAGTACTACTCCCTGGCCCAAGCATATACAAACCATCACACCATCTCAAGTTACAAGATCCCATTTTTTTACCCATTAATATCCCTACTTTAACCATGACACCCTCCAATGCTGGGACTCAAATTTTCCCTGTAATTCAGCCAACATTATAATGATAGCTTTGGTTTGACTTTCTGCAACTTGGGCTCTGTGGATGCTGGAGAGAAGATTCTTTACCCAGCACACTTAGAAACCTCTGGACTGTTTATGTGTATCTGGAGCCGGTCAATTTTATCACTGAGCTTGTTGTTGTTCATCATGTTCTGAGATGCTAGAAGTTGGTTAATTTTTATCATGGACTTCATTCCTACCCTTCATCAATTTATCCAGAGACACTAAAGGCAACTGACCAGCATCAGTATTTTCCATATCTTTCCACAAACCACCAAAAGTTTTATAAACAGAGTCAATAAGTCTTCTGCTACCCACAATTGGTAAATCAGTATGCACTTATCACATTAAGTGTGTAAAATAGTTCACACCATGGGCTTTCAGCAGTCTCCCAGCTTCAGAAGAGGCTTCAGTAACTGCAGGCACTGACAAATTGAAAAGCCTATTTCAGATATTTAAAAGGTCCATTCTTCCTTATGCTTGTCTTACTGTAGAACTACTTCTGGTTCCAAAATCTGTATTAGTCTAGAGTAACAGAATGTATAGAATGAATATCTATCTATCTATCTATCTATCTATCTATCTATCTATCTATCTATCTATCATATATTAGAATGACTTACAGGTTGTGGTCCAGCTAATCCAACAATGGCTGTCTACGAACAGAAAGTCCAAGAATCTAGTAGTTTGTCAGTCCATGAGGCTGGATGTCAGATGGTCTGCAGTGTGTGCTGGAATCCTGAAGAAATAGGTTCTAATGCTAGTGAACGAATGGACTTGCTAGAAAGATTAGAGCAAGCAGACAAAGAACACAATCCTCCCTTTTCTATGTCTTTATACAGGCTTTCAGCAGAAGTCATGGCCCAACTTAGATCTGGAGTAAAGATCTGAATTAAAGGTGTGCCTTGCTACCTCAAACATTGGATTAGAGGTAGAGCTTCCCACTTTGAAATAAGCAGAAATCTATCACAGGTGTGCCCTCTGTTTGGGGTTTTTAGTTAATTCTAAATGTAGTCAACTCAACAACCAAGACTAGCCATCACACTGGTGTCCCTCTTGACTATCTTGGGAGAAGGACAGAAGGCAGAGGAGAGGTGGAACAGAGGCCTGGCAGATCTTTCGTTCACATACAGACTATGCTACCTTTTGTGCTTTGAGATCATTGCCTTCTCACAGTGGTGAAAGTCCAGGTAGTTCTGCCAACAGTTCCTGGTCTCATTCTTGTTTAGGAAGCAGCTGTCAAAGGGAGCAGTCTTGTAGTTCTTGATTGTAGACTTCGGCCATGGCGCTGACTCCTAAAGACCCTTAGTAAAGGCACTGACCTCTCCATCTTGCTCTTGGGACAGCCTCTCTCACTGAGCCCAGAGCTCACCAAGTCCACTGAACTGGCTGGGCAGTAAGGCCCAGGGACCCTCCAGTCTCTGCCTCCCAGCACTGAGACTGTAGGCATGGGTCACCCCTGGTGTGGTTATTTTTTAAATTTGATTTGAGACAGGGTTTATCTCTGTAGCTCAGGATGGCCTCAGACTCATAGAGATCCATCTGCCTCTGTCTCCTAAATGCTGAGATTAAAGTTGTGTTCTCCTATACTCAGATAATCCCTGGTTTTTAAAACAAACAACCAACTGAGCCATGTCCCCAACATTCTTTTCCTGCCATCTGCTGACCAATAATTTGTTTCTTCTTTCCTCATCTATATCCTATATACTTTTCATCTCCTTTCCTTTGGAGCCTTTCCAGTATCATTGATAGGACTGGTCTAAGTGGGCATTATTGCATGGTTCCTGATTTTAGTGGTAAAGAATCTAGTTTTTCACCATATTCTTATGTTTTCCTCTTTTCATTGTTGCACCTTCCCCATTGACCCAGGTGCTATTTAGAAATGTGCTGTTTAATCTCCAAGTATGCATGAGGTTTCCTTATGCCTTCCTTTCATACAGTTATTCTTTAAATACATTGTGATCTTAGAGTATACATTTTATAATGTCTATTCTTTAAATTTTGTTAGTGTGCATGTTATGATCCAAAAAGTCATCTTTCTTGGAGAGTGTACATTGTGTGCTTGACAAAAACCCATATCCTGTTTTGAAGTCTTCTGGTTATGTCAGTTAGGCCCAGCTGGCTCTCTCGATCTGGTTGTGGAGGTCTTACTTTATTCCACTGGACTTGTTTATTCCGAAGAGATGGGCGTTGGAGTCTCCAGTAATACTCCCGCACTGGAGTCACCTGTTCTCCTTCGCAGTCCCAGCAGGTTCTGCTCTACACTGTTTACTACTCTTTTGTTTGGTGTACTGTACAAACATTAAAAATTGTAACATCCTAGAAAATTGGCATTTCTATTATCCTCTCTATCCTCAATGCTCCTCTTTATCCTCAAAAAGTTTTGTCTGATCTAAAATCTTTGTGTAAAATTAATGCAGCTATTTCAGTTTTCTGGAATAGCTTCAATAGAAATGTCATATCAGGACATTAAGTATTGGTGCTGATGTGGTGTCTAGCCATTCTCTTTAAGAGGTTTGTTTGCGACATCATATAGTAGAATTTTGGTTTTTAATTCATTCTGAAACTGTCTAGTAAATGGTATATTTAGATAGTTTATGAGTAAAATGGTTGTTGATATCATCGGATTCAAGTTGTTATTTGTTCATTTGTTGTTATTATATTCTGCTTATTTCATTTGGCTTTTATTGCTTTTGACTTCTCTCCTTTTCTGACCTGTATGGTTTTAAAAAACATTTTATGTCAAACTTTTTTTTCTTTGTTTGTTTGTTTGTTTGTTTGTTTTTCAAGACAGGGTTTCTCTATGTAGCCCTGGCTATCCTGGAACTCACACTGTAGACCAGGCTGCCCTTGAGTTCAGAGATCTGCTTGCCTCTGCCTCCCAAGTGCTGAAATCTGCTGCCCACCTGTGAAACTATTTTGAGATGTAGTTATTTCTGGAACTGGAGTTACAGACAGTTGTGAGCCACCATGTAGGCACTGGGAATTGAACCCAGCTCCTCTGGAAGAGCAGCAAGTGCTTTTAGCATCTTAGCCACCTCTTCAGCCCCTCCTCCTCTTTTTTACTTTTTTAGTAGTTGGCCTTGAGTTTATGGTATTCATTTCTACTAATCCTAGTTGTCTTTTAAATAATACTACATCTTCATGATAACAGAAGTCATTTAATTCAGTATGTGGGTTTCTTGATGTGAAAGTAGATTGGAGATGGGATCTAAGCAAAGATAAAGAATTTAAAATAGCAAAACTGTCAGTCCGTAAGAGTAACCTGACCCTCAAAAGCACTTATGTATCTAATAACAAGCTTCATCATCTTGAATCAGAAACAGACAGAAGTGGAGAGGAATACACACAGCCATGGCTAGAGACTGCCATGGCTTACAAGTGACTGAGAGAGTAACTAGTCAAGGAAAGAGGATGATAAAACCATAGCAGATCTAAAACAAAACAAAGCAACCAACCTCCCCACACAGCAAACATTTCTAGAACACTGTCCATATAGAGTATTTGTTCATGTAGGTAGACCAAATTCTGTACTCATATACATTAAATAAACCTTTTAAAAAAATGATGAGCTGGGCGGTGGTGGCGCATGCCTGTAATCCCAGCACTCTGGGAGGCAGAGGCAGGCGGATTTCTGAGTTCAAGGCCAGCCTGGTCTACTGAGTGAGTTCCAAGACAGCCAGGGCTACACAGAGAAACCCTGTCTCGAAAAAACCAAAAATCAAAAAACAAAACAAAACAAAACAAACAAACAAACAAAGGTGCAAAAAATATTTTCAACAAAATCATAGAAGAAAATTTCCCTAACCTAAATGATGTCTCTAAAGGTACAAGAAGCATATAGAACACCAAACAGACTTGACAGGAAAGGAAAATCTCCTCAGCATTATAGTAACCAAAACACAAAACATAGAAAACAAAGAAAGAATATTAAGAGCTGCAAGGGGAAAAGACAGAGTAGCATATAAAGGAAGACCTATTAAAATCACACCTGATTTCTCAATGGAGACGCTAAAAGCCAGGGCCTGGACAAATGTGGTGCAGACTCTATGAGTCCACTGATGCCAGCCCCGCATAACTTTGCTATACTCTACCCAGCAAAACTTTCAATCACTATATATGGTGAAAACAAGATATCCCATGATAAAACCAAATTTAAGCAATATCTGTCTATATAAATCCAGCTCTACAGAAGATGCTAGAAGGAAAACTTCAAACTAAAGTGGTTAAATAAATATACCCAAGAAAACACAGGTAATTAATCCCAGACCAGCAAAATCAAAACAGGGAAGCCCACAACAACAACAAAATAACAAGAATCATCAATTACTGATCATTGATATCTTTCAACATAATCGTATCAATCCCCCAATAGATACAGAACAGAATGGAATCACAAACGGAGTTCATCCTGAAGCGACTTCCAGGAAACACATCTCATGTCAAGAATAGACATCACCCCACGGTAACAAGTTGGAAAAAGATTTTCCAAGCAAATGGACTTAAGAAGCAAGCCGGTGCAGCCATTTTAATATCTGACAAAATAGACTTCAAACCAAAACTAGTCAGAAGAGATAGAGAAGGACACTACATACTCATCAAATAAAGATCTGCCAAGAGGACACTGCTATTTTTTTTTTAATTTTTTTTATTCGATATAATTTATTTACATTTCAAATGATTTCCCCTTTTCTAGCCCCCCCCCCACTCCCCGAAAGTCCCGTAAGCCCCCTTCTCTTCCCCTGTCCTCCCATCCACCCCTTCCCAGACACTGCTATTTTTTAACATTTATGCATCAAACACAAGGGCAAGGGCAAGAGGAGAACACCAAGTCTATAAAGGAAACACCATTACAGCTTAAATCACATGATGATCCTCAGGCAGTGCTAGTGGGGGACTTCAGTATCCAGCTCTGGCAAAGAGCCAGGTCATTCAGACAAAGCCTAAATAGAGAAATGCTGGACTCAGCTACATCTCGGACCAAATGGACCTAATAGATATTCCCAGTACATTTCACCAAAACACAAAGGAATATACTTTCTTCTTAGCACCACATAGAACATTCCCTAAAATTAACCACTTACTGAAAGGACTTTCAGCACCAAGATGAAAGGGCTTAAAAGGGGGGAGTATAGGGGGTTAGGTGAGTGTGGCTAGGCGTCGTGGGGGAAGGTGTCCAGGTGGGCCCTTGCCTGGGTACCTCTGCCCCTGAGGGACCACACACACAGAGACATGGTATAGAAAAGAGTTTATTCAGAGTAGGGGATGGGAGTTAGTGGGAGAGAGAGAGAGGGGGGGGGGAGAGAGGGAGGGAGAGGGAGAGGGAGGGAGAGGGAGAGAGGGGGAGAGAGAGAGAGAGAGAGAGAGAGAGAGAGAGAGTGGAGGCCGGCCATGACCACGTGGAGGGGGGAAGAGCCCCAGGGGCAGAGAGGTGAGAGAGTGTGGGAGAGCGGAGAGCAAAGAGAGAGAGGAGGAGCAAGTAGCCCCTCTTATAGTGGGCCAGATCTCTGGGGCAGGGCATACCTGGCTATTGTCAGGTAGGTGTGGGGTGGAGCTTAGACAAAACCCCAACACTTACTCAGTTACAAATCAAGTCTCAACAAACACAGGAAAATTGAAATAACACCCTGCCTATCTAAACACCACAGATTAAAACAAGTTATCAGCAACAAGAGAAAACTTACAAACTTATGGAAACTCTCTAGTGAATGAAAAATGGGTCAAAGGCAGAAACATAAGACTTTCTAGAATTGAATGAAAATGGATACACAACATATCCAAACTTATAGGACACAATGAAGGCTGTTCTAGGAGGCAAATTCTCAGCACTAAGATCTCATACTAGCAACTTAACAGCACACCTGAAAGCTCTAGAATAAAAAAGGGGAAGTTACCCCCAAAAGGAGTAAATAGCAAGTCATTAACAAATTTGGGGCTGGCAAGATGGCTCACAAGTTGAGAGCTCTGTTTGCTCTTCCAGAGTCCTGAGTTCAGTTCCCAGCAACCACGTGATGATGGCTCCCGACCATCTGTAAGGGCTCCGGTGCGCTCTTCTAGCATGTGGGTGAACATGCAGCAGAACACTCATACGTTAAAGAAATAAAAATTTTAAAAGAAATTAACGAATTCAGATCTGACATCAATAATATTGAAACAACAGCAAAGCAATACAAAAATTCAATGAAACAGAGTTGTTTCTTTGAGAGAATAAGAGAGACAAACCCATATCCAAGTTAACTAAAAGACTGAGAGAATATCCAAATTAACAAAATCAGAAATAAAAGGGGGACATAACAGGAGGTCCCAAAGATATTCAGAGAATCACAATGACATACTTTAAAAACCTGCACTCAAAAAAAAATTGGAAAATCTAAAAGAAATGGATAGTTTTCTCAATACATGCAACTTTTTTTTAGGCAGGTATTACTTTTTAATTAGTTATAGTCACCCTAACACTTGCACAGCTGTGTTACAATTCTCTCTGAAACACATACGTTACAATGGTGCATAATGTGTAGTTAGCAGTGGGATGGTTCAAGTCATGTTGGCTGGGGGTGGGGGATGGAACAATGGGAGAGAGATCTGATTTGTTTGGACAAAAGGGCACTTTGACTCAAGCATACATGCATCTCACAAATTCCATGTAAATGAAGAACAGATATCAAAAACCTTTCATAGCCACCCATTACTGAAAAATCGGACAGACACAGGCCTTGTCTTCCAGTCCATCTTAAAGGATCCATTGGGACATTCCTCTGTAAGTACTTTAGCATCCCCACTCATTCCACTTCTAACAGTGGGTTAAGGATCGAAAAGCATTTCATATAAAAACTACACAGTGGGTTGGTTTGATGTTTTCCCAAATGTGTGCTCCACCAGAAGCAGTTGCTTTTTCCTCTTATGTTCGGAGAGAGACTCATCTGTTGAGTAAATAGCTCTGCTCATCCTGAAGTCACAAAAGTCACTGGTCCATGATCAGGTCAGTCTGAGGGGTAGGTTTGGTCACAAAGAGTGTACCAAATTGTAAACAAGGTTGCCATGTTTTCTTTGTTTGAATTGGAGCCCTCCATTTGCAATGAAGATGGTTCAAAAGACAAGCTGTCAAAGGATGCATCTACATGACCTGTCCCCATGGCAACCTCCTGCGTGATGGAAGGAGGCTAGGCCAACTTTATGGAGGGAAACAGATTCTAGGGAGGCCAGGTTGTGTGAGGTAGAGAGTGCCACGCTTACAGAGTTGGTGCTCATGGCCACAGTGTGGATGGAGTCACTGAGGGCACTGTCCGACATCCCACTGATCCGGTGACCACAGGAAGCTCCAGACCATTCCCATGAATGGGCATCACCCAGCATGTCCCACAGCGTCTGCTGTAGGGTTGGTGCTCACAGAATCCACAGAGAGGGGCTCATGACTTCTGGAGCCATTCGGGATTTGGGAATGCTCTCTGTAACCCCATCCATTGTAAGCTCCTCTGCCATTCCGTCTGTGGAGATTGGGCTGGTAGCCCTAGACACATTCTCCATAGTGATCGTTCTGTCCAGTGCTACTTTGTGACCATCCTTAGGATGAAGCCTGGGCACCATGTGTGTTTACAGAGCCAGAGTCTATTGAAACAGTGCCTAGTTCTTTTTGTTGTTGTTGTTGGGTTTTGTTTGTTTGTTTGTTTGTTTTGTTTTTTGATTTTCGGTTTTTTCAAGACAGGGTTTCTCTGTATAGCCCTGGCTGCCCTGGAACTCACTCTGTAGACCAGGCTGGCCTCAAACTCAGAAATCCGCCTGCCTCTGCCCCCCCCCCCCCAGAGTGCTGGGATTACAGGCGTGGACCACCACCTGGCTGAAACAGTGCCTAGTTCTAATCCAACATTCCTGTTGGCCTGATAGGGATCTAGTGCTGAAGGGTGGCTGGTGATAGATAATGCTGTATTTCTAACAACATTTGTAGAGTCGGTGTGGATACACTGAGGAGGGATCCACCCCAGCTAAATAAGATAAAATGCCAGGTAGAATGGTTCGGAAGTAACTGTTCTCTAGGTGAGGGTAAGGTGGTGGAGGTAAGGTATAGTTTCTTTCAGGTAGCCCACATTACTCCTCAATCTCCGATGCCTATGGGAACATCAGAGTCAAGTTAGAAGACAGAGAGCTCAGGGAAGGACCCAGGTTTGGAATTGCCACCGGAAGTCCTGGCACTGTGAGAGGGAGAGGTAGCCAAACCCAGGTGACTTCTTCAGACTGGCAGGGCATTGCTCTCTAAGCTCAGATTCCTGTCATTCTAGTGCAGGGGGCCAGCGTCTGATAGGTGCACGCTGGGGACCGCGTCACATGCTACCACATCCTGCCTGTAGCTGCGCCTCTCAGTACTGCCTGATTTATCCGAAGGCTGCTGGGCGGTGCCCGGGGCTGTTTTCCCGCGCTGGGGAGCACTGGTCCAGCCACCCGCTCTTCCTCGAGCCAGAAGTAGGCCCGGACGCTTTTGCCTCCCGGGCACCGTGCCCAGTTTACAGCCCTCCAACATTTCCCGCCGGGCCCTGCCAGGTCAGGCCTGCTGCCTTCAGAAGGCTGCACCCTCGGGGAGGAGGTGTGGAGAGGAGCGTTTCCTGCTTCTCAGCCACTCTAACACTTGCAACCTAATAAGGTTACATTAGTATCAGATAATCAGTTTAAGCAGACCTGTAAGCTCTGGTGAAATGGAAGCATCCATTTAAAAAAACAAACAAAATAGGACCAGATGAATTTAGCACAGAATTCTACCAAACATTCAAAGAAGAATTAATTCCAATACTCCTCAAATAGTTCACAAAATAGAAACAGAAGGAACATTGCCAAATTCATTTTTCACCCTGATACATAAACCACATAAAGACCCAATGAAGAAAGAGAATTACTGAACAATTTCCTTCAGGAACATAGATGCAAAAATACTCAAACTAAGTCCAAGAACACATAAAAAAGATCATCCGCCATTATCAAGTAGGCTTCATCCCAGAGATGCAAGGATTGTTCAACATATATAAATCAATAAATGTAATTTACCATATAAAAAGCCAAAAGACAAAAACCATAGGATTGTTTCATTACATGCAGAAAAGGCCTTTGACAAAATCCAACACCTCTTCATTATAAAGGTCCTGGAGTGGATAGTGCTACAAGGGACATACCTCAACAAAGACAGTTGGCTATGTCGCCAACATCAAGACCGCCATAGCCAACATCAACGAAAATGGAAAGAAACTCAAAACAATTGCACTAAAATTAGTAACAAGACAAGATTGTCTACTCCTCTCCTATTTAATATAGTCCTTGAAGTCTAAGCTAGAGCAATAAAGCAGCTGAAGGAGATCAAGGGGATACAAATTGGAAAGGAGGAAGTGAAAGTATTTGCAGATTATTTGATAGCATGCATGAGTCACCCTAAACATTCTGCCAGAAAATTCCCATAGCTGGTAAACACTTTTAGAAAAATAGTAGGATAAAAAATTACTCCATGAAAACCACTAGCCCTTCTATCTGCAAATGACAAATGGACTGAGAAAGAAATTAGAGAAACAACACTTTTACAATAGCTTCAAATAATATAAAATATCCCGGGGTAACTCTAGCCAAGCAAGTGAAAGACTCATACAGTAAAAAGTTCAAGTCTGCTTGAAAGCTAAAAAGACTATTTTCAGTTCCATATGGAAACACACACACACACACACACACACACACACACACACACACACAGAGGAAAGCTAAAACAATCCTGAATAATAAAAGAACTGTGAAAAGTATCACCAGCCCTGATTTCAAGCTCTACTACAGAGCTATAGTAATAAAAATAGCCTTGCATTAGCAAGACACATTGATCAATGGAATCAAACTAAAGAGGCAGACATAAACCCACAGTCCTACGGACACCTGTTTTTTGTTTGTTTGTTTGTTTGTTTAATAAAGGAGCCAGAATCACACACTGGGGAAAAAGACATCATCTTCAACAGCATGATCAAACAGGATGGCTGCATGCAGAATTGGAATAGATCCATACTTAACCATCCTGCACAAAACTTAAAATGGATTCAAGACCGCAACATAAATCCAGATGCACTGACTGATAAAAGAGAAAGTGGAGCTGGGTGGTGGTGGCGCACACCTGTAATCCCAGCACTCTGGGAGGCAGAGGCAGGCAGATTTCTGAGTTCGAGGCCAGCCTGGTCTACAGAGTGAGCTCAAGGACAGCCAGGGCTATACAGAGAAACCCTGTCTCAAAAAAAAACAAAAAAACAAAAAAACAAAAAAAAAAAAACCCAAAAACCAAAAACCAAACAAACAAAAAGCAACCAAAAAAAAAAAAAAAAAAAAAAAAAAAAAAAGAAGAAGAAGAAGAAGAAGAAGAGAAAGTGGGCAATAGCCTTGAACTCACTGGCACAGGAGAAGACTTTCTGAACAGAACACTGATGGCGCAGGCACTAAGTTCAACAGTTAATAAATGGGTCCTCATGAAACTGAGAAGCTTCTGCATGGCAAGGGACGCCATCATTTGGACAAAGCAGCAGTCTTCAAAATGGAAAAAGATTTTTGCCAACTGCATAGCCAATATAGGGATAATATCCAAAATATATAAAGAACTTAAGAAACTAGATATCAAGAAAACAAATAATCCAACTTAAAACTGGGGCACAGACCTAAACAGAGACTCCTCAATGAAGGAATCTGGAATGACTGTGAAACACTTAAATATTCACCATCCCAGCCATCAGGGAAATGCAAATCAAAACCACTTTGAAATTTCATCTTATACCTGTCAGAGTGGCTACGATCAATACAACAAGTGACAGCTCATGCTGGTGAGGATGTGGATTAAGGGAGCACTCACTCATTGCTGGTGGGAGTAAACTCTTACAGCCTCTTAGGAAGTCAGTGTGGTGGTTCCTCAGGAACATGAGAATTGATCTACCGCAAGACCCAGTATATATACCACTCTTGATATACCACTCTTGGGCATATCCCCGAAGGCCACTTCATCCTACCACAGAGGCACTTGCTCAGCCATGTTTGTTGCTGCTCTATTCATAATTAGAAATTGGAAACAACCTAGATGTCTCTCAACAGAAGAATGGATAAAGAACATGTGGGACGTTTACACAGTGGAGACTACTCAGCTGTTAAAAACAAGGACATCATGAAATTTATGTAATTGAAATTACATGATGGAACTAGAAAAAAAAATCATCCTGAGTGAGGTAACCCAGACACAGAAACACAAACATGGTGTGCATTCCTTTATATGTGGATATTAGCTATTAAGTCAATAATAGTCAAGCTACAATCCATAGAACCACAGAGGTTAGGTATGGGGTAAAGGACTGGAGACTACAGGTAGATGGTTTTTTTTGTTTTTTGTTTTTTGTTGTTGTTGTTTTTGTTTTTTTGAAAAGGAAATATAGATAGTTAAGGATGGATGGAGAGGTCTGGATTTGGAGGACCAAGAGGGGAGGGAGAAGGGAGAGGGAAATGAGGTACAGAATATAGGGAGGGACAGCTAAAATTAAGGACTATTTGAGGTAGGAGGTATGAAAACGCTATACATTAGAAGCTTCCTAAAATACACACATATATGAAGGCAATTCAAGTGAAATCACCTACTAATGGTCCGGGAGACAGAGTCCCAACTAGCCATTTCTTCTCAGCATGTGAAATTGCCAATACTGGAATTAAGTTACATCTAACTGAGATGTTGGCCAAAGGGTCCCATGGGACTCTTCAAACAACCCAGGCTGTTGCTAACACTATAGGTCGTGCTGCTCAAACTGACAGCAAGGTTTCATTGCTGAAAATAACACCTACACATAGCTCACTGAACATTGAGATGTCCAGCTAGTACCTACATAGAGTTTTCACCTACATGCTAGCATCTTTTATTTTATTTTATTTTTATTTTATTTATTTACTTATTTGGTTTTTTTCGAGACAGGGTTTCTCTGTGTAGCCCTGGCTGTCCTGGAACTCACTTTGTAGACCATGCTGGCCTCAAACTCAGAAATCTGCCTCCCTCTGCCTCCCAAGTGCTGGGATTGGCATGCTAGTATGCTAGTCTTTTGTAGAGGAATTTTAATCCAAATTCCTCTGGCAAGGGATCACATCCAAAGATCTTCTAGGTCTATGTGATCCAACTGGGCTACAAACACACCGTTGGTATCCACCTTTAATTTCAAACAATGATGTACAGTTAAGGAACAGACTGTGACAAATCAGAAAGATTTTTGACAGAATGATTTTGACAGAATGAGTCAGAGGTAGAATGTGGCCAACTCTCAGGAGAACATCACAGGAAAGAAAGGTAGAAAAAGAACAGCACACCCCCCAACACACACACCCACACACCACATGCACACGTAGAGAGAGGAGGGGGTGTGTAGGCAGGCAGGCAGGCAGGCAGTTTTACCAGGACAGTTTAACAGAGACAGTTTGCAAGTGAAGACAGAACTGACCAGAGAATGAGTAGGAACCAGAAGGTTGCCAGAGTTAGTTTGAGGCCAAGGAGAGCAATTCAGTTTGAAGCTGAGAGAAGCCAGTTTGAATCCATCAGCTTTGGATAGGCGTTTGAGCCAGAACAGATGAGTTGAACCAGCCAGTCAGGGTTCAGAAAGAACTAGAAAAGGTGAGCTTATTCAGCATTAAGCCTCTGAGACAATTACCTCTGGTGACTAAGTTACTTTTACAGTCTTTTGTATAAGAAGGTACTCTGAATGCTACCAAAGAAACAAACACCAACCCAAGCACAGTGCTCTACAATGGTGTCCTGCCTGCAAGATATGCTAGGGCAATGAGGAGGGAAAAAGCTGTGGAGTGACCAATCAGTATCTGGTTTGACTTAAGGCCCCACACCACAAGATGGAACCCATTCCCAACACTGCTTGGATGGCCAGAGACTAGATAGTGCAGAGACCTGGGGTAAATACTGCTGGTTTTACAAAATACTACTGGAAAGAAAGAAAGAGAAAGAAAGAAAGAAAGAAAGAAAGAAAGAAAGAAAGAAAGAAAGAAAGAAAGAAAGAAAGAAAGAAAGAAAGAAAGAAAGAAAGAAAGAAAGAAAGAAAGGAAGGAAGGAAGGAAGGAAGGAAGGAAGGAAGGAAGGAAGGAAGGAAGGAAGGAAGGAAGGACTAAGATGACTCTTAATGACATTCTGTTACACTCATAGATCAGTGTCTTGCTCAGTCATATTTTATCATCGTAAAAGCTTCCTCCTGGAACAAATACCCACAGCCAGACATGATACAGAGAGTGAGAGACCTCAGAACACCAACTTCTAAGCTGAATGTCTCTATCAGACCCTCCCTTCAGCTCAGGTGGCCCCTCAGAAGATGAAGTGGAAACAGGCAGAGGGGACGGAGGACCACGGATCAAGGCCCTCTGAATCAAAATGATCAAAGTTCATTGGAACTCACAGAGACTGAGAAAACATGTCAGGGCCTGCTCCAAGAGATGACTCAGTGGCTAAGGGTACTGCCTCCAGGCCTGGTAACGTCAGTTTGAACCTTGGAACTTAAATGATGGAAGGTGAAAACCTTCCATCCTATAAACTGTCTCCTATAAACTCCTATAAACTGTCTCCTGTGACCACGCATACCCAGGGCATATGTGCATTCACCACACATACACACACAAAAATAAAATGAATGTAATAAAATATTAAAGCTACAACAAATGTTGTCCTAAATGACCCAGAAGTCTCACTAGCAGGTGTGTACTCAGATAATATTTAAGATTGATTTTTTGACACTTTCCTTCTAAAGTTGAGAATAAGACAAGCATGTCAACTTCAACCATTTCCTTTTAATGTTGTACTAAGGAGTCCCAGCCAGAGCAATTGAACAAGAACTATAATTAAAAGACATTAAAGATTGGAAAAGGAGAACCAAGATGTTAGTTACAGACAAAAGGATTGTCTGCCTATAGAACCTTAATCTATAAATAGGTCATAATCTATATATACAAATATATATTACACACATATATGTATATGTGTGTATATATTATACATATACCAAATGTAGCAAGATCACACACTACCTGACCAGTGTGTGAAATGCAGTCATATTTCTGTCGATGTAGCAAGCAATTTCAAAGTAACAGACTAACAGTAGCATCCAGATGTTTAGCAGACATTTTAAAAGTGTGTGTGGCACCTGTGTGGTAGTGATTATGGTAGAGGAGGATGGGAAAGTGCTGGTGTGGGGGAGGAGTGATTATACACCAGCGTTGGGACTGTAAATTAGGAAAACTGTGGAGGTTCTGCACAAAGTGGAAAGTAGAATTCCTAAACAGCCAGGAATCTTATTCTCAGGTACAGACTCAGATCATCAAAAGTGGTGTTTAAAGGTAATTTGGCTCACATCCACCCCATAAAGAGAAGGATTCTGCATTCATCAGCCCGTGGCTGGAGGTGGAGGACAGCTTGCTAGTGAAGAAAGCCAAGTACACCAAAGAGAAGAAGTGTAGCATGGTCTGCAGCAGTGGGTTTCCACCCTCCTGACGCTGCCACCTCTTGATACGGTACCTCGTGCTGTGGTGATCCCCAACCATAACAGTATTTTCCTTGCTACTGAAAATTTGCTACTATTATGAATTGCTACGGAAATATCTGGTATTTCTGATGGTCTCAGGTGACCCTTGTGAAAGGGTTGTTTAGCCCTCAAAGGGATTGCGACCCACAGGTTGAAAATGGCTGATACACGGTGTTGGATACAAAATTTCCCGACTGCAACCCTGACAGTAGATTTGACTTCCAAGAGGTAATCAAGGCAGTGGGCAACCTCACTGTCATGTTAATCTGGGCGTGTGTTTCGTGTGTTTCTGGACAGCTCTGGCCAGCCCCAGTTACAAACACATCCCTATACACACTGTCCGTCTTCTTCCTCCTGGCTATTCTCTACAGTGATGTCTCTCATAGGACTCAGAAGCGAGTAGTGACTTACCTGGAGGGCCAGCAGGCCACAGTGTCTCCACACAGCTTTGAGACGCTTCTTGTAATGCTAGCATCATCTGAGCCAATCAGGGAGCACTCAGGTGACTAGACAGAGGTTAGATTTTGTTTGTTTTGAGACAGGATCTCTATTATGTAGCTCTAGTTGTCCTGGAAAGATCTATGTAGACCAGGCTGGCTTTGAACTCACAGAGATCCACCTGCCTCTGCCTCCCAAGTGCTGGAATTAAAAGGTGCACCACCATACCTGGCATCAGAAGATACAGATTCTTAACAAATTGAATACTGGGGGCTGGAGAGATGGCTCAATGGGTAAGAGCACTGACTGTTCTTCCAAAGGTTATGAGTTCAAATCCCAGCATCCACATGGTGGCTCACAACCATCCATAAAGAGATCTGATGTCTGAAGACAGCTACAGTGTACTTACATATAATAAATTAAAAAAAAGTAGACAAATATTTAAAAAAAATTGAATACTTTATTTGGGTACCAGAAGGTTTACAGAATTACATCGAGCTTTAAGCAACATTCTTCCTTGAAAATATGCATTTCCCTCTATGAAATTTTGTTTGGAGTTGTTTAAGAAGTGAACTGAGGGGGATGGAGAGATGGCTCGGTGGTTAAGAACACTGACTGCTCTTCCAGAGGGCCTGAGTTTAATCCCCAGCAACCACATGGTCGCTCACAACCACCTGTAATGGGCTCTGATGCCCTCTTTTGGTGTGTCTGAAAACAGCTACAGTGTATTCATATACATAAATAAATAAATCTTAAAAAAAAGTGAATTGAGGCAAATGTGAAGATGTTTGTTCAATGATACACTGTACTGGAAATCTGAAGGCCTGCAGCAGGTAGAAATTCAAACTCTTGTTATAATTGGTTTGCTTTTTCAAGACAGGGTCTCACTAGGTAGCTCTGGCTGTCCTGGAACTATGTAGACCAGGATGGCCTTGAAATCACAGAGATCCACCTGCCTTTACTTTCTGAGTGCTGGGATTCATGCACATGAGGGAGGGGGGTACAATTACCAAAATGCACAAATTAAGTTTTAGTGCACAATCAAGTTTTAATACACTGATGTGGGCAGATGAGACCATCTATTCTTCTTGTTTGTTTGGTGTGTATGTGTGTGTATGTTTTAAGACAAGGTTTCTCTGTGTAGCCCTGGCTGGCTATCCTGCAACTCATTCTGTAGACCAGGTTGGCTTCCAATCCAGAGATCCATCTGCCTCTGCTTGTGCTTGGATTAAAGTGCTTTACCACCACAGCTAAATGTGTTCAGTCTTCTAAACGTTATAGATACATAGATTTATTTATCTTCTGTTACTAGGGTGAAGCTATTTATTCTATCATTTCTTTTTCTGGGTTCTCAGATAAGTCCTGGTAGCATAAAACTGTTACAACAACAAATTCTAGAAGTGGAAGAGAAGAGGAGAGATGATGAAGGAGACAGAAGAGGAAGAAGGAGGAAGCGGGAGAAGAAAGAAGAGGAGGAGGAGGAGGAGGAGGAGGAGGAGGAGGAGGAGGAGGAGGAGGAGGAGGAGGAGGAGGAGGAAGAGGAGGAAGAGTTCTCACTACTGCAGCCACCTTCAAGTCAGCTCCTCCAGGGACACAAGCCAAAACTCAAATGTTGAACAGTATCTTCTGTTACTAGGGTGAATATCATATCAGTCAAAGTATGAAAAGGCAGGCAGACTTTTGATTATAATGAGTTTTTTTTTAAATAAGCATGGGCCTATCCATTTACGACTTGAAAACTATAAAAGTGGTGTGAATCTTATTTAAAAAAGAAAAAAGAAAAAGTTCTGTCCTGTGACTGCTCCCAAGGGAGAGGGATTGGACGCTCCTCGTGATTGAGCTCCTCCCTCCTCGGGAGTAGGCGGTGCCAATCCTCCCGCCCTGGTACCGCTAACCGCAGTCGCGGCGACGGGATTCTGGAAAACTTTTCTGGAGTGCTGGATTTTGAGAGCTGAAGCCGCGGGGTTTCGGACCAGCTAACTCCATGAAGTCTCCAGGACGCAGCACGCGCACAGCCTCTGCCTCCTGGGCAGATCGCACCCTAGGCCCCGGGCCCCTCCCGGAACCCAGGCCTCGGACCAGGGTCTTCAAGACCCTACTAGCCATTCTGTCACTGGTGAGTATGGCGCCACGTGTGCGCGGTGCGCGGAGTGGAAAGGCAGCGGCGAAGAGAAATGGCGCGGAAGTGCCCCGCGAGCCGGGAGCGCACGTGCCCGTGGGAGGGGGGTGTGGTCGGAAGATGTGGAAAACTCGTGGTGAGGACTCGACCGGGAAGCCTAGAAGGTTCGATGGTGGACTGGGGTGGGGTGAGTCAGGACGAGATGGGAGGCGGGCGGAACTGGGAGGACGTGACAAGGCGCCGCTCAGGTCGCTAAAAGACGGGAGGTTAGATGAGAAGATCCAAAGATGGAGGGAGGAAAGAAAGTTCTGAGGTGGGGGTGGTGAGGTGGGGGTGGTGGGGTGGGGCGGGGTTGTGGGGGAGCAGCTGGCCCAGCAAAACGCACCACAGCACCAAACCTGGGGCAAAGTGGAGCAGAGGAAGGGCAAGGATCTGGTTACCCTCAGGACCCTCAGGACGATAAATTAGAAGCGGGTCCTGTGGGGGGGGGGGGGCGAGGCGGAGGGGGGAAGGGGGCGGGGGGGGGTGGCGAGAGTGGGCGGGGCGGAAGAGTGGGCGGGACGGGGGGGCTGGGGGGGGCGCAGGGTTGGGGCGAAGAGAGTCCGGAAAACTTTGCTGGAAGTGCGGGAACGGCCATCTTCGGAGGAGCTAACTCCATGAAGCCTCAAGGACGCAGCAGGCGCACAGCCTCTGCCGCCTGGGCAGATCGCACTCCATGCCCCGGGCCCCTCCCGGAGCTCAGGCCTCGGACCAGGGTCTTCAAGACCCTACTAGCCATTCTGTCACTGGTGAGTGCCCCGCGAGCCGGGAGCGCACGTGTCTGTGTGTGTGTGTGTGTGTGTGTGTGCGTGTGTGTGTGTGTGGTCGGACGGTGTGGAAAACTCTGTGATGGACCAGGTAGGACTCCACCGGGAAGCCTAGACGGTCCGATGGTGGACTGGGGGTGGGGTGGGTCAGGATGAGATGGGAGGTGAGCGGAACACTCTAAACCGGGAGGACGTGACAAGGTGCCGCTCAAGTCGCTAAAAGACGGGGGTTGGGGGGTGGGGGGGATTAGATGAGAAGACCCAAAGATGGAGGGAGGAAAGAAAGTTCTGAGGTGGGGGTGGGGGTGGGGCGGAGTTGGGAGGGGGAGCAGCTGGCCCAGCAAAACGCACCACAGTACCAAACCTGGGGCAAAGTGGAGCAGAGGGAAGGGCAAGGATCTGGTTACCCTCAGGACGATAAATTAGAAGCGGGGTCCTGTGTGTGGAGTGGGGGCGAGGTAGAGGGGGGAAGGGGCGGGGGAAAGGGGGCATGGGGGGCGGGGCGGGGCTGGGGTGGGGAGGGGGACCCAGTCTACCTGCTGGCCACTGGCCACTCCCTTCCAGGCAAGAAAGTAAGTCTTGCTTTAGCTACCATAAAGTTCTGGTTCATTTCCAGTTTCTTGGACTCTGCAACTTACTGGGCTTAAAAAGAGTTAGAGAGGCCTAGAATCACACACACCCGTCTGCTAGCATGAGATTATTGAAGGAAATTCCACTTTCTTGGAGTCCATTGTTTCTAATGTCTAATAGAGAGGCACACAAGTGTCTCTTTAAAGATACTTATTATATGCATTCTTATATGCATATTATTATTGACTTTTCCTCCAAGTTGGATACAGTTCCCCACTTTTTGTTTTTTGTGTGTTTGTTTTCATTCTTTTTCTTTCTTTTTTTTAAAGATTTATTTATTTACTTATTTATTTTTTGGATTTGGGTTTTTTGAGACAGGGTTTCTCTGTACAGCCCTGGCTGTCCGGAACTCACTCTGTAGACCAGGCTGGCCTTGAACTCAGAAATCTGCCTGCCTCTGCCTCCCAGAGTGCTGGGATTACAGGCGTGCAACACCACCGCCCTGCTTGCTTGCTTTTTTTATTTATTTATTTATTTATTTATTTATTGTACACTGTAGTAGCTGTCTTCAGACACTCCAGAAGAGGTAGTCAGATCTTGATACAGATGGCTGTGAGCCACCATGTGGTTGCTGGGAATTGAACTCAGGACCTTTGGAAGAACAGTCAGTGCTCTTAACCACTGAACTATCTCTCCAGCTCCAGCCCCTCTTTTTTTTTTTTTTTAAATATTTATTTTTTTACTATATATAAGTACACTGTGGCTGTTTTTCTGACACTCCAGAAGAGGGCGTCAGATTTCATTACGGATGGTTGTGAGCCACCATGTGGTTGCTGGGATTTGAACTCAGGACCTTCGGAAGAGCAATCAGTGCTCTTAACCGCTAAGGCATCTCTCCAGCCCATTTATTGGCATTTCATATGTTATCCCCCTTCCCAGTTCTCCCTCCTTAAAACCCCTATCCTCTTCCTCTGCCTTCTGTTTTAGTACTTGACTGTTGAGGTAGAGCATGCCTATGTCTGAAAACAAAAATAAGTAGAATGAAAGAAGGACCCAGAGTTAGGATGTGCTCAGTTAGTGCCAGGCAGCCCTGCCCAGCAGCCATCGCTTCCACCCTCTCCTGGCTTTTAGCTACTTTTGGTATCACTTCTTTAGCTGTTTGAAAAACAAACAAAAAAAAAAAGAAAGAAAGAAAGAAAAGGAAAAGAGAAAAGAAATAAGCAGAAGAGAAGTTGCTAACATGGAGATGCGGTGGAGGAGTAAACCGTGTGTTACTTTAATGGGTACGGACTTAGAGTTTTAAGATGAAAAGAAGTCTGGATTTTGGTTACAGAACAGTGGTTACAGAACACAGCAGTGTTGGCCTTTTCGTTTAAAATGATTATAGTGTTAGTTTTCCCTAATGTATACCCAAATGCATGTTAAAAAAAAAAACACCTTGCCGGGCGGTGGTGGTGCACACCTGTAATCCCAGCATTCTGGGAGGCAGAGACTGGCGGATTTCTGAGTTCGAGGCTAGCCTGGTCTATGGAGTGAGCTCTAGGACAGCCAGGGCTACACAGAGAAACCCTGTCTAGAAAAAACCAAATCCAAAACAAAAAAATCTTTGTGTGCACTCATCTTAGTTAGGGTTTCATTGCTGTGAAGAAACTCCATGACCATGGGTAACTTGTAAAGAAAACATTTAATTGGGGCTGGCTTACAGTTTCACAGGTTTAGTCCATATCATTATGGTGGGAAGCATGGCAGCATGCAGGCAGACATGGTGCTGCAGGAGCAGAGAGTTCTACATCCAGATCTGCAGGCAGCAAAAGGACCGTGTACCATACTGGGTGTAGCCTGAGCACACGAGACCTCAAATTCCGCCCCCACAGTGATGAACTTTCTCTAACAGGGTCACACCTCCTCCAGTAAGGCCACATCTCCTACTAGTGCCACTCCCCATGGACCAAGCATTCAAACACAAGAGTCAATGGGGCAATACCTACTCAGACCCCACATTCCGCTCTCTGACCCCCACAGGCTTGTAGCCATAGCATAATGTAAAATGCATTTAGTCCAACTTCAAAAGTCCCCATAGTCTCAACAATGTTAAAAGTCCAACGTTCAGAAGCTCTTCTGAGATTCATGCAATCTCTTAACTGTAATCCCCTATACGATAAAAATAAGAGACAGATCACATACTTGCAACATACCACGGCACAGGATATACAACCAAAGCATTTGTCGTCCCACCTCAAGATCCAGATCAAAGGAAGTCTCCCTGCCTCGGGGTCCTGGTCACCGGTGTGCCCTCCATTTCTGGATTGTAGTCCATTCCAGATGTAGTCTAGTTGACAGCCGAGAACAGCTATCACAACACTAAATGGCTTCGTGTGAGTGCAGTATCGTAGAGCATGTCTGGAGGTCAGAGGCCAGCTTCAGGTGTCAGTTCTCACCCTCTACCTCATTTGAAACAGGATCTCTTGTTCATCACTGACTATGTTGCTGGCTGTCCCGCCAGCTTCTAGGAATTCTTTATCTCTACCTCATTCAGCCACAGGAGTCCTGGGATTTCAGATGTGTGCTTTTGTGCTTGACTTTATATGGAGTTTTGGAAATCTGAACTCAGGTCCTTGCGATTGTGTGGCAAATGTACTATCCACAGAGCCATCTTCTTAAGTCTTGACTGCATTTTAAAAGCTAGGGGTGGGGGTGGGGGGCAGAAACTGGCTCATATTAGAGGATGCATACTGTTTCTAGTTGAGAAAATATAATTTTAAAGATGTTCCTCTAATTTTATACCGTGTATACTATGTATGTCTATACAAACTTATTGTTTTAAACAGTAAAGAGTTAAAGGGAATAGTTCAAGCGTCTATGACTTGGGCAGCTGTAAGAAGCGAAAAGAGGAGCATGAACAGAAACTAGTGCTGCAGTTAGAAGCGGGGAAGGGTCTAAAGGTCATGTCCTCTTAGAAGCTGGAGGGAAGGTGGCCTTGGAATGGTAAGACCCGAAAGCCACTTAAGGCAGTTCCTGCTTTGTTTCCACAGGGTTTCTTTGTTCTAGGAACAGCTGAGCCAGTGCACGATGGTCCAGCTCACCTACAGAGACTGGAGCAGAGCCCATCAGGAGGACTATGTCCAGCAGGTACGTTCTAGAGTGATAGCCAGTCTTTGTCTCTGATTCCCACCCACAGGCTCCACGGTCTTGCAGTTCTGTTTGTTTTCTGACATAGATCCTTACTCATCGTTTTCTAAATCCAGGGTCATGAAGATTTATCTTCACAGAATTTTGCCTGAATGTTTTCTATTCTGGTATGTTTCTATTAAGGTATTTTGAACTAATTTTTGTGCACAGAATCAGGTAAGGGTCCAGCTTCTGATTTTATTCGTAGCTATCCAGTTCCTTCTTTTTTCTTTTTTTCTTTCTTTTCTTTCCATTTTTTTTTTAATTTATTTTTTTTTATTTTTGCTGGATCCACGCTAGGGATCACGCTAGACGAGCACATTACCACTGAGCTGTCGGCCCCAGCACCGCTAGCCAGCTACTGTTCACGCTATGCATTGTGTGAATTCTGGGTGCCCTACAATCCTAAAACCATGGAAACCAGCTGTGTTCACATTCTTTTCAGTCATCCTAACTCTCTAAGGAACCATTGGTAGTTCTTAGCCTGGTCCTGATACCAGAATTATCAAGGTCAGTGTCTGTGCTTGGGCAGTCCTAACAAGCCAGGCTCTACCACCATCAGTAATTAAGCCAGGCAAAAAAAGTCACTGATGAGAGAGCTGGCCCCACCCCTCCCCCTAGGCAGTGCCAGAGCTGGCCCAGGTGGCAAGGATGTGGGAGAGCTGCCGAGCTGACCAGCTCAGCTACCACAGTCCCAGATCCAGGGCTCTGAGGGCCCACCTCAACAGCTGCTGGAGCCCGTGAAGGGACTGGAACCTGCAGAACCAAAGCTGCAGAGCCTTCATGACTCAGGGTAACAAGAGGACATCTGAGAGGAGTCTCAGTGAGCATTAGTATTGATAGTGTAGGGGACCCAAACCAATGACTCATTGCATGAACATTTGCAAGTGAAGATGTGTGAACAGAATGGTATACCGTGTGACTGTGATACAACACAGCTTCCACGGCGAGACCTTTTTTTTTCTTTTTTTTAAAAAAAATTAATTTTCTATTTTCTTTGGGGGAGAAGTTATGAGTAGGCAGTGGATATTGAGGGACTAGGAATGGGTGGGATTGGGGTGCATGATGTGAAATTCACAAATAATCAATAAAAAATTATGGGAAAAATGTCATTGATACTGAAATTCACAAGAAGGAGATTTTCCCATCATGGCCATATTGGAAACAGACAGGGAATCTAGTGACCCCCAAATCCATCTTTGACATGGCATTTAGGGTTAAGTAGGGGCCAGAGTTATATATTGTTTTGTTGTTGTTTTCATAATTTTTAATGATTTATTTTTATCTTCTGTACATTGGTGTTTTGCCTGCATGTGTGTCTGTGTGAGGGTGTCGGAACTGGTCCCCTGGAACTGGAGCCACAGACACTTGTGAGATGCCATGTGGGTTCAGGGACTTGAACCCAGGTCTTCTGGAAGAGTGGCCAGTGCTCTTACCTTCTGAGCCATCTCTCCAGCCACCAGAATTACTGATCCATCATTATTTTGTGCCCATGCTGTCCTGCAGGGTGACCTGACAACTACAAATCTTGTTCCTTATAAGTTTCTGCATCCTGCCTAGCCATAGGCTTCATCTTCTTCTCTTTCCCCAGTAAAAGATTTCCAATTTGTTGGCATTCGGTGTCTCAATAGTCTTACACGCAAAGGGAGAGGTCACAAGTGTCTCTTTGGCATATCCCCCGTTCTTCTAGAAAGCCCATTGCAGTCCTGCAGCCTCTGGCCACTCCCTGTGTCTGTGGGCACCACTGCAGAGATACAGGGCTCCTTGGCCTTCTGAAGAAGCTGCCTCCCTTCCTTTTGGCCATGGCTTCAGCCTCCTTCCAGGACAGGTGGCAGATGCTGAGAAGACAGCGTTCCCATGTCTGTGACTCTCTGCTAGAGCCACCTGTCTTGAGGACAGTCCAGTTCTGCTGAGTGGTGCAGGCATATACAGAGGATGGACAGGAAGACCATCTGTTCCTTCCTGTACACCGAACACTATCTCCTGCTCCAATCAGTGGAGGCCTTAGGGGTATAGGCCTGAGGTCCCAGGAGTGCTTGTCAGTGATGTCTAGGAGACAGAATGGGTACCAGATCGCTTCATCATGAGGTGGCTTCTGTAGTCTGTGTATATAGATACTTGTCTTTTTTACAAGTTACCTACTTTGTTGATGTACCAAAGTTCATAATATTCATCCACAATCCTCTTTCTTTTTATTGGATGATGGGAGCCTCATATTTAACCCTGGCTGGCCTACAGTGTGCTTGTGTAGACCAATCTTGCCTTGAATTGTTTCTGCCTACTAGCCTAAATGATAAGTTCTGGGCTAGCTAGGGCTATATAGTGAAGCCTTGTTCAAAAAACAACAAGCAAAACAAACAAACAAAAAACAGAGAGGAAGAAAAGAAAATGCTCCCTAGACATGCATGCCCACAGCCAGTCTGATGCAGGCGCTCTCTCAGTTATGACTCCCATTTCCCACGTATGTCTGACTAGGACACGAGTCTTCACCACAGCTCTGGGAATCCTGACGTTTGCTTAACCAGTGTTCTTTGCCTTCTCAGGCTACCACCTGTCAGAAGAAAACGGCTTGTGCAAACCTTGCAGTGATGGTGTAGACTACACCAGGTCTCCCAACAGGTTGCCTTCGTGCATCCCCTGCAGGGTCTGTAAGGAAGGTACAGAACAAAGGGGCCCTTCCCCGAAGGCAGGGTCTGGGGAGGTGGCATTCTTAACTGCAGTGGACTCAGAAACCTCAGTTCCAGCCATCTTGATCTTCGTTCTTACCTGTCCTCCACCTGTCTTTAATTCATTGGGACAAAACCAAACGTTGTGAAGAATTCATTTGTTCTGTGTTTTAGGAATCGTTAGGACCATCTGTTAAGAATGGGGTAGTGTTGGGCTGGAGAGATGGCTCAGCAGTTAAGAGCACTGACTGCTCTTCTAAAACTCCTGAGTTCAAATCCCAGCAACCACATAGTGGCTCACAACTGTCTGTAATGGCATCTGATGCACTCTTCTGGTGTGTCTGAAGATAGCTATAGTGTACCTACATAATAAATAAATAAATCTTTAAAAAGAAAGAATGGGGTAGTGTGCCCTGTGGAGGGCCCCTTCTGATGCCCTCAGATACATTGTGGGACAGTTGCCACTGCCCTCACCATGAATTGACTTATATACTTAGCACACATGGTGAACAGGAAGTACCCTAGTGTCAGCTGTGCAAGGACTTGTCCCAAGGAGTGGTGGGGCTCCACAGAGCACATGACATTATAGCTGGGTCTTGAAGGGTAGATACAGGGCTCTAAGTGGAACATGGAGGTCTCCAGCCAGAGTTGCAGAATTGAGGAGTTAAGAAACCTGCACGTTTGGAATAGGGAATAATTCCATTCTGGGTCTGCATGCGTCTGCTCGACTCTGCAGTGGATTTGATACCATCCTCAAACCTCGAGTCACCATTTAAGTAGTGGCCTGCTTTGCATCTTCAGGAAGTCAGACATGTGGGTCATGGGGTGTAATACCAGCCTAGGAAGGAAAAGAGCCACTGAGAGTCTCCCTTTGTCCCCGTGGTCACTCTTCAATTGTGGGTGACATGGTGTGGTTGTTCTTCCTCTCGGGAGCCTTCAGCTTCTTTCTTAGTACTGGCTGCCTTCAAGTCCTGTGAGACCTAAGGCCACTCCTTCTACAACATAAACTTCAGCACACATTTACATTTCTTGCCATGGGCCTACTGATGTGTCTGGGTCGTGGGTTATTGTGTTAGTTTCTTGTCAGGAAAAGCTCTAACACTTACAGAAGAAAGAGTTGAAGCGGCTCGCAGTGCAAGGGTACCATCCTCTGTGGCAGGGAGTCAGGTGGCAGGGCGGGGACAGATGCTCAGCTCACCTGCTCAGCGAGAGGGGGCATGTGAGCTCAGCTTGGTTTCCCCTCTTCATGCAGTTCAGGGACTTAGTCTGAGGAATGGTGCCACCCAGACAGTGTGAGTCTTCCCACCCAGTTAGCTTAATCAAGATAACCCCCACAGACATTCCCAGAGGCCTGTCTCCCAGATGATTCTAGATCTTATCAAGTTAACAATTGAGATTGATCACCACAGTCAGTAACACAAAAGGTAGTGGTTGTGTGGGCTAGGACTGCGTTCCCAGCTGGCTCTGGGCTAGACTCTCTTGTTGCAGTCTCTAGGGTTGTGGCGGGTCACTCAGTCTCTGCTTCTTTAGGCCCCTCCCGTTTCCAGGAGCTTGAAGATCATCCTCTGTACATCCCTTGCCCTGAGGACTCATAGCTGCTCTTGGGAGCCATCATCTGCATGCCTGGGGTGTGGTGTTATAGAAACTGGTCCTCAATATTACTTTCTGAGTTCAGTTGAGCTAAAGTGGAAGTGTGTCATGGGGAAGTGTTACCATGGTAACCAGGAAACCTCTTCCCTCAAACCCTTACAGATAAAGTCGTAAAAAGCCAATGCACCTTAACCAGAAACACAGAGTGTCAATGCAAACCAGGCACCTTTGAAGATAAAGACTCCACCGAGATCTGCCAGTCATGCTCTAAGTATGATACAGGGGCCCTGGAACTCCTACAAACCCAGAGGAACCCCAGAAGACCCTACCTTCTTTGTATCCTTCTCTTTCCCTTCGACCCCATAGAGTTCCCACACCATAGGGTATCCCCTAAACTCTTGGGGTCTCTGAGCCTGCGGTCATCTCTCCATATCCAACTGCAAGTCTCTCCATATCCCTGTCCCCCATGAGTCAGCGGCCCCTTCCTGTTCTTTCCCACCCGTTCTTTTCCCCTGACCAGATAGTTTGTCTACTACCCGTAGACACGGAGTGTGAGAATGAGTAGGCCGTAGCCTGGCTTATGTTTATTTATACTTTTTCAGGATTCTTGTGCAGCCAATGGCCTATAAAGACAAAAATACTGCAGCCCGCAAAAGAGTGTGTGTGTGTGTGTGTGTCTATGTGTCTGTGTGTGTCCCTTGGGGCTCTCAGAGGCACTTGAGCCCACTCAGCCAGTCTTGCTTCAGGAGCCTGTCCTGTCGGTGCCACCTGTTCTCTACTTCAGGAGTTTGAGGCAGGAAAGGCCGACAAAGGGACATGGCTCAGTAGTGACTGCATGGGCTTTTTACCTTCCCTTTCCTAACTTAGGGTCTTCCTATGGCCAGGACAGCTCTATACACACCCTGTACAAAAGGCGGAGGGGCTGCCGCCATGCCTACGGGGGTTCCCCAAGGTCTGCATTGTGTGTGCCCAAATGTAGGGACAAATGTGGGATGAAAGACAGGGAGTCTGTCTTTCCTTTCATACCATTTCAGGGATGCTGGGGCACATTTGGCCAGCAGCCTTCTCACAAAATCTCATTTGTTTCTTGTGTGTGCCCAGCTGCACTGATGAGGAAGATGAAGTGACACCCTGTACCCCAGAGACAAACCGGAGGTGTGTCTCCAAAAATGCTTGGGCATCTCAGCACAACCTAGGCCTCGTGATAGGGCTTCCAGTCGCATCGATGATCCTGCTGATTGGAGCTCTGGCTGTCTGGAAGATTAATGCATGGTGGCCAGGGTGCCTCTTGATGATAAGAAACTCAGGTGAGCATTGGCTGAGGGTGGGGCCCCTGGACACTGAATCTCACTTTCCCTGACCTGCCCTTCTTCAGGATTGTCCTCCTTATGTCCAAAAGCCCTGTGCCCTTGAAGCGTAGCTCTGTCTTGTTCCTGTGATTCATATACCATCTCCCACTTCCCCCAGACAGCAAAAATCCTTCCTCTGAGCAGTGCCTCTCACTCACCGGTTCCTAATTCTCTTCATTGTAAAGCGTCTTCTGTGACCTGTGATCATTGTCATCCTGGAGGCTTAGTGCCTCCATCTGCTAACCTACGCCTAGAATGTTCTCAGCCTCTAAGACTTGCTGCTGAATAAGCTCACTCTTTCTAGTTCTTTCTGAACTCCGGCTGGCGGTTCAACTCAGCTGTTCTGGCTCCAACTCCTCTCCAGACTGACTAATTCAATCTGGCTTCTCTTTTTGCCTCTCCTGAATTTTTCTGCTTGACCTCAGACTAACTCTAGCAATCTGTTCTATTCTCCGACTTGTCATTCTCTGGCTCATTCTGCCTTTACCTGTGTCTGGCTTGTTCTCTCTCTACAATCTGTCTCTGTACAACTGCCTCCTTTCTCTCTTTAATTCTTTCTCTTTCTCTTGGTTTTTTTTTTTTTTTTTGGATTTGGTTTTTTCGAGACAGGGTTTCTCTGTGTAGCCCTGGCTGTCCTGGAACTCACTCTGTAGACCAGGCTGGCCTCGAACTCAGAGATCTGCCTGCCTCTGCCTCCCAGAGTGCTGGGATTACAGGCGTGCGCCACCACCGCCCAGCTAATTCTTTCTCTTAAGTAGCTTCCCTTTCCTCTCTATTTTCTGTGAGAGTTGGGCATATCCTGTTCTGTCAAATCAGACATCACTTTCAAACTTGGGTGCTTCCTTCTATAAAGTAACTTTACCTTCATTGTTTGGGATTAAAGGTGTGTACTAAGGGTGTGTCTGTATTCCAGCCAGAGGGATTAAGGTGTGTGTGTTAAGGGCTGAGTCACACCAGGACTAGAAACAGATGTTTTCAGTAAATACACAATCTTGGGGTTCACAGTGTAATCAAATATCCTATAACACTTAACCAGTGGGCATAGAGAGTGGGGCGTAGTCAGGACAAAGAGGCATCAAATCTTCAACTGAGGATAAAAGTCAGGACCAGAGAGAGCCAGGGACAGCTCTGATGACAGCAGAACCAGACGAAAATGCTATGTGTGTTTATGTTTATTCGGTTTCTCCCTAGCAGCCTTCTCAGCCTGAGGGTAGACCGAAGCAAGAATGGTCCCTCCTTACCTAGTTAGTGTTGGAGCCTCTAGCCCCCTCTGCTCAGATAAAGAAGGGCTGATGAGTTTCCTGCCCACTTGCTGTGGGCATCTCCTTCTCTTCTAGGCTGTGAACGGGACCCTGAAAGTGCAAACACGCTCTTGGGCCCAAAGACATCGAGCAAGACAAATGACTCTCACCACAACACGGTCAGTCCTGCAGTGAAGGCCTCAGCTGTTGCTCTGCAGAGAAGCAGGACTTTTTTATTTTACTCTTTAATTTTATGTATGTAAGTGTTTGGCCTACATGTATGTCTGTGCATCACATGCATGTCTGGTAACCATGAAGGCTAGAAGAGGCTGTTGGATCCCCTGAACTGGAGTTACAGGCAGTTACGCGCTGCCCCTTGGGTTCTGGGAATCGAACCCAGATTTTCTGGATGAGTAGCCAGTACTCTCAGCCACCGAGCCATCTCTTCAGCCCTGAGAAGCAGGGTGTTTGAGGGGCTGCACAACCCAGGAAGGAGGGCACATTATCTCCACCTGATCTGGGTCCACTCTCAAGCAAATGACCATTTTGAGCTTCCACACAGCCTCAGACCATGTTGCAACTGTGCCTTTTTCTGCCCTGCTCCTGTGGTTGGCATCAGGTGGGAGTAGAGACCTCTCCTTGGCACGGTGTCAGGAGCACAAGGTGCCAGAAAAAGATCGTGGGGATGTGATCCTGGGTTTTCATCTCCTTAGTTGTGACTTTGCCTTCCCAAAGTCATTTCCACATACTTGGGTCCCTCGGGGGGATCTGTAGTTCAGGGCGGTGATCACACTGAGCCCCCATACAGCAGAGAATGGCCAGCCACTCTTTTTTGAACACGAAATGGACAGACAAGAGCTGATGACAGGTATCACTGGAGAAATGCTGGTTTATAAAGTGGCAGTTGTTATCAGATCTCCTAGGGGACGAAGGACAGACTGGGTATGGCCTAGTGTGGTGACCCTCTACCCCTTCGCCTCTGAGAGGGTGCTCACCTACCCACCCACACCCACTCACACACCCCCTCATCCACCTACCTACTCCCAACTTACCCCTCCCGGCATCCCCCTTCCCTGGGACATCAGGTCTCTACAGTGAGACCAGACAAGGCAGTCCTCTGCTACATATGTGCCAGGGGCCACAGGCCAGCCCGTGTGTGCTCTTTGGTTGGTGGCTTAGTCTCTGGGAGCTCCCAGGGGTCTGCATTAGTTGATTCTGTTGTCTTCCTATGTGATTGCCATCCCCTTCAGCTCCTTCAGTCTTTCCCCTGACTCTCCATAGGGGTCCCAGACCTCAGTCTAGTGGTTGGCTGTAAGTATCTGTGTCTGTCTCAGTCAGCTACTGATGGAGACTTGATGCTCCAGGGAAGAGGGATGAGAGGAGGGTAAGTTGGGGGTAGGTAGGTGGTTGAGTGAGCATCTTCTCAGAGACGAAGGGGTAGAGGGTAAATGACATTGGCTGTCTGTATAGACATTTCCTTCATTAATGATGTATCTGAAGAACTACCCTGCCTCTATCTTATGCTTAAAAGCCATCTTATAGTAAAGACAAACTAGATCCTTTCCTGTTTATGATCAAACGTCTATTTCTCAAGTATTGGGCCATGCCCCACCTATAACCTTAACTACAAATGATCCTGTACTACCACTCCCAGGAACGACAATCCTGTCTTTGTTTCAAAAAGTTAGTAATCATCTTGCAGTCCTAACTTTGATTTAAAAAGTTAAATGACCACCTACGCCTACCTCCTTATGACCACCTGCTGTTAGGACTACCTTGTTATATCCGCCTTGAAACCACGGCTTTGATTCAGGAGTTTGTTAGGACTAACTTGCTATGCTTATGTTAGGCTCTGGTAACCCCGCCTATTCTGCTGGCCTTTCCCCCCATCTGGAAGGCCCCTACACCTCAGCTCTATAAATCTGTCTTCCTCACATGTAATGCTGACCTCTCGAACCTCATGGGGGAGGGATATAATCCTTGTACCTGAATTTTAAAAAAAAAAACTTGCTTTAATTAATTTGGCCATGATGATTTAGGTCAGTGGTCTTTCTTCTCCCATCTTTGGGATTAACAATATCCTTTGGCTCCAAGTTATTTTTTAGAAGTCAAGTTTAGGGGCTGGAGAGGCGGCTCAGCAATTAAAAATATTTGTTGCTCTTCCAGAGAACCCAGGTTCAGTTCTCAGCACTTGGACTGGGAGGCTCCCTAAGTACCTGTAACTCCAGCTCCAGGGCACCGGACGCTTTTGTCCGGCATCCCCAGCTCCTCCTCATGTGCACATGACACTCACATACATAAATGTAAAACCTTTCAAACAGTCAAATTTCATATTCAGTTGTACCAAAAGCCTTCCCAGCCTATTGGTGTTTTTATTTCCATATTTAGACAGTTGATGTGTGAGTTGCTGTTACTGATCAAAACACCATGAAAGCCATGAAGCAAATCTTGACCTTGGGTTTTGCAAAAAATCTGTTCTCTGTAGTCTCCAACTGAGTCTTGTAAGAAGCCTTGGGCAGGGGGTGCAGAAGGGAAGCCCTGGAGTAAAGGGGGGATATGTGGTCTTGATGGAGGCTTATACAAGTGTACACTTGTCGCAGAACACTTGAGTTGAAGATTTATGCCACACTGGGCCACTAGCATTCAAGAGCCTTCAAGCAGCTGAGGCAGAGAGTTTATCTGTGTCTCCTCAGAGACCTTAGAGAGCAGTGCTGTAAACTAAGTCTCCTGGTCAGAGTCAGGCCTGGGCCCAGGTCTCCTGGCTGACCAGCGTGTCTGCTTTTTGCGTGCAGGAACCTCAGAAAACTCAGAGTTTGCCAACAGGAAGGAAGCCGCTGGTTCCGGCAAACGGAACTGACCCCACTGCCGGTAAGTGCTTTGTCTGAGGCACAGAAGCCCAGGGATTAGGAGAAGAAGCATTCCCATTACCATGGCAGATGGGGCTCTGCCAAGACAATGAACAATGGGTGCGCAGCCTACAGTGCTGTCGCTGGGACCCTCCCCAGTGCCTCATATTGTTATTGATAGAATCTGTCCTTTTGCCTTCCATTTCCTTGCTTTCCCCCCTGTAGTCCCCACCCCCGCCTGGGCCTCCAGAATGGCGCATTGGCCTGTGTTAATACCACTGACCTTAGACTGGAAGCTCCTGACACGGCCAGACCTAGTTCCTTGAGCTGTCCTGTAAGCCACAACCCCAGCTTCAGAGACTCCATGCAGAATGGATGGAGATCATCCCATGAGTAACGGTCCACATGCTGACTGCACGAACACTGAATTGAATCAAACGGCACTTGTTTTCTTTCATCTTTAGTTTGTTCATAAGTTAGTTCCACACAGGTTCTGGCAACAGAACTTAAATCTTCTGCAAGAGCAGGCTGTGCTCTTAACCTCCAGGCTCTCTCTTCCGCCCCCTACTCAGCGCTGCAGTGCTTGGGACGGAACTCAGGATTCTGAGTTCGCTGGGTGCCAGCTGAGCTCTAACCCTCCATTTACTGGCTAAATAAGACTGTTAGAAAATCCCCGTGAGACTCCTGGGGCTCATGGGACTCGTATCCCAGCTCCCTCGGTTTCTCAGGATGGAGGGTGACACATTTCATACATGTCTCATCTATGTCATCATAACCCCATAAATGAGCTTTCATGGCTTAGCCACAGGTTCAGGTTTGCAGTCACTTCTTTTTCTACATCTAGTGGCAGTGATGCAGCTGTGAGGGAGGCCAGCTGCCTGGAAGGGTCCTCTGCCTCTCTGCTCTTTCTGCAGATGCAGACAGCCTTGCCTTACACCACACACATTGTGAGTACAGCCTAAACAGCTTGCTTCTCTTGAGATACTGTACACTCACCCCTCTGTGCCCCTCTGTGCTTCATGCCACATGTTCCACCCTTACACACACACACACACACACACACACACACACACACACACACACTGCAACATCTCCCCACTCGGCCCTCTTGCATTACAGGAATTTTTTAAAAGATATATATTTTAAGACTTTTATTAAAAAGTTTACTTTGTATATGTGGGTGCTTTGCCTGCATGTGTGTCTGTGCCCCACTTGCATGCTTGGTGCCTTTCGGAGGCCATAAGATGGTGTCAGGTTTCCTGGTACTACAGTTACAGATGGTTGTGAACCACGGGTGCTGGGAGTTGAACCCGAGTCCCCTGGAAGAGAGTATTTAGCTGAGCCATTTCTCCAGTGCGCAGATTCTTACTTGGCTTCGGGTGTGGAGGTTCCAACAGCTAGCATTCATGGACTAGCTAGGGAGTGCATCAGGTCCTACCCTGGGCTTCATGATCTGACTTAGGATTCTTTACCCTGTGGGAAGTGCTTGCAGCTTACCTGTCCCCCGTGTTTTCTGACACCCAGCCCTGAAGTATATCTTTGAGTATTGTCCGAAGGTAGTGCCCTTCAACTCCTGGGACGCTCTCATGCGGCAGATGGGCCTCACAGACAATGAAATTCATGTGGTCAGGGCTGAAACACCAGGCTCACATGATGTCTTGTACCAAATGCTGCAAAAGTGGCACGACAAAACTGGGCGAAGCGCCTCCATCAACCATCTGCTGGATGCCTTGGAAGTCATCGGGGAGAGATGTGCCCTGGAGAAAATTGAAGACTATGCAGTGGAATCCGGGAAGTTCATTTATCAGAACACTACAGCACATGTGGGAACTCCGGAGTCAGAGCCAGGAGGATCTCTATGAATTTGAAGCCAGCCTGGTCTACATAGTGAACTGAGGATAGCCAAGGCTATGTAGAGAGACCCTGTCTTAAAAGTGAAAGCGGAGGAGGAGGAAGAGAAGCTGCTGCAGGCTCTTCAGTATTATTAGAATGTATTTTATTTTTCCTTGCTATATTTATTGTAGCCTATTCTTGTATTATTATTCACAGAGCCTCTGTGAACGTAGATCCTAGGCAAGTGTTCTAACACACCTCTAGCATCCTGGTTTACCTTTGTTCCTGGACAAGGCACAGTTGGTAGGGTATGAATGATAGAACTTGCTAACCTTCTAACACTCAGGAGGTAGAGCCAAAAAGATCGAGAGTTCGGGGCCAGTTGGTTTACATAAACTCCTGTATAATGTGCATGCTGTCTAAATTTGAGAGCTGGGGACAAAGAAGGTGTTCCTGTCCCAGATTCTAGCAATATTCATTTCATGGGTCTACTAAGACCCTTGTCCAGAGACAAAATACCCCTATGTAACAGAGGGAAGAATAAAACAGCCCAAGGGTGGAAACCCGTGTCCATGAGAGCAGAAAGAAGGTCACTGGCCACCAAGCATGGCCACTTAGACTACTGCTCGGCACAGCTGCGCAGGCGCTCCCTTGCTCCAGGTGCTAGTGGGCACCCTACTGAGGGTGTGCCCATCTTGACTCTAATCCCCAAGTGTCCGCTTTTCATACTTGCAGTGATTTTACTGGTTTGGACACAGAAGGAGCATTAAAAGTGCTACCTGGGGTAACCCTTGAGGACCATGCCCCCTGTAAGCATTTGACCGTTGTGAGAATAAACACTTCTAGAGCTGGGATCACAGGTGTGCCCCACCAGATCCAGATCTAGAAATAACTTCTGTTAGATACTGTGATAGGGATTTCTGGAAGGCTGGCACATACAGATTTTTGTCCTGTGTGGATTCCCTATTGTTTTTGTTTGTTTGTTTTTTAAACTAGCATGCTGGAGAGGTAGTTCAGCAGTTAAGAGCAGTGGCTGCTCTTCCAGAGGTTCAATTCCCAGCAGCCACATGGTGACTCGTAACCTTCTCTGATGCAATCCAATGCCCTTTTTTGGTGTCTAAAGGCACATATTTAACGATATGGCAGCGTTCCTGGCTGCCATCTATTTTATTTATATTTTTTGCTGTGTATGAATGTTTTGCCTGCATATATATGTGTGACATGCATGCCTGGTGCCTTTGGAGGTCAGACAGAGGCATCTGATCCCCTTGAACTGGACTCAGATGGTTGTGATCTGGCACGTGGGTACTTGAAGCTGAACCCAGGTGCTCTAAACCTCTGAGCAATCGTAAGGCCTCCTTATTTCATCTCTCCTTCTAGCAGAGCCTTCTCCAGTAGATTCTTGGTACACATGGCTGGTCCCACGCATTCTTGTTGCTGTGGCTTCAGGAGGGAGACCCCACTTCTGAGTATTATCCTCGCCATTGTTAGTTATGGTATCTTGAGTGTAAGCATCGTGCCTCCATGCAGGGTTGCACATCAGGGTTTGCTGGGCTCTGCCCAGCCCCCAGAGCAGGTGTTTCACCCTTGCACTTGATGCCCTTTCTTACCCCTCTTAGAAGTGTGTTGGTAACATAAAACAGTACAAGGCTTGTCATTAGATACAAAATACTCATGTATTATGAATTCATGACCAAATTAAATATGAAACCTTATATAAAAAGGTGTGTGGGGGGTTGTCGGTTTGTGTTTTTACCCCCGTCCTCTAAGACAACACTGAGTGACATGTGACATAGTCCAGGGGACCATGTTCTTGGGGCACTGCCCCACCCCTGGGGGCGTTGTGCCACAGGCTTGTCCCACACTGGAGTTTCTCCTTTTCTGTCTCCCAGAGCACCCAAGTATTGAGGGACTGCAAGCTGCACCTCCCTCTCCTGGTTCACTCGTAGCCCCCCACCCCCACCCCATGGTTATACAAGGCCGCAGGAGCCCCACCTGGTCCACGCTGGCTCTGACAGCTGTGAGGGTGGGGGTGGGTCCCTGAGGGGTGAACTGGCCTGGGTGGGGCATGGTGTCCCTTGGTCTTCCAACAACTCCACAGATCTTTCTCCCACTGGCCTGTCCATCATCATCACCACTGATGCCCAGGCTGCTCAGTGATTTACTAATCACCTGGGAGACCCACTTCCCTTTGCTCATTACAACAGACCTCTACCTGTCACTTACAGTTCCCAAGAGGTATGCCCCTCTATCCTCCAAGAAAGGTGTGAGAAGCTGCCTGCCTTTTCCATGGGTATAGGCTTCTCCACACTAGAAGCCATTTAGAATTCAGCAGCAGGGTACACCAGCCAGTAGAGGGCAGCACACGACACACTTCCCCAGCCAGCAATTCTGAAGGGCTTAACCAATAGGCAGCAGCAGGCCAGGGAGTTCCTGGCTCAGAATACAGAAAATCAGCACAGTGAGACCCACTACCGCTTGTTCCTTCTCACAAGCAAGATCAGAACTCTGGGTCCAGGCACTACACGATTGTAGGGTTGCATTTGTTTCTGGGGTTGCTTTAATCCCAGCCTAAGCAATTTATCCAGGTCCTGAGGACTCAGCCAGTATTTCCTACCTGAAACATTTTCTCAGGGGAGGGGGCCCCAGAACTTTCATGACCTATTCCCTCATGGGACTTCACCTTGTAAGTCTAGAGAAAGGGTAAAGGTGGCGATGTGTGGATCATAATTAGGAAACGGGAAGGGTCAACTGAGACCCAGTGTTAATCCAATGGGGGCTTCCAGCCATTATGTCAACCCTCCAGTCACCCCAGTTCCTCTTTAGACTATCATCATTTCCTTCCTGCTCAGCTCCCCCATTTTCTCCTTCCCTTAATCCCCAGCCAGTACCAGGTTGGCTCTATGTGGCCTGTTCTCCAGTGTGCCCTTTTCTGACATTTAATCCCTACTGAAAGCCTCCCACCCCCAAGGAAGCACACGCTCTGTGTACATCCTGTGAAGTCAACCCGGAAGAGAAAGGTATCCTGCATCAAGATGGGAAAGGTCCAGAGCCAGTTGAGCCCCGAAGCCCAAGCCTTCCCTGCAGCCCTGTGGCCTAGAACCACCAAGCATCCGGAACGGCACCCTCAGATTCCGAGGGTGCAGGTCCTCTCCTGAAAGGCGTTGGGGTGGTTGGTACTACCCTTTATAGCCACATAATAACAGAGGCCTCCACTTAGCCTTACGAAAATGTATACCCTTCAGGGTCTCTCCTTTTAGAACTTAATCCTTTTGGGGAGACAAAGGATAGAGTGGTCTTGGTGGTGCTTTTGAGTTTGGGTTTCTCCTTTTGGGCTATTTTTGTTCCCGCCTCATAAAAGGCAGTGCTACCCAGAGGCAGGGGAAGAAACCCAGAGGAGCTTGAAATTGCTGAGCACAGAACCCACCCTTCCCCCTCCTCTTCCATCCATATCAAACATAAGGAGTACAGGAAGGCTGATATAGAAAACCCACATTGGACTGAGGTACTGCCTACAGACCTGCTCATTGAATCACCGCTGCTACCCACCACTAAGTCTGCACTGCCTGTAGTCGGTCCTGAAAGGCTGCTGGCAGCCTGCAGCGTATCCCATTCTCCTAGCAGCCACACCTCATGGCGTAGACTTGATGTGGGCTCCAAAGACTTCTATTCTACCCTAACTTCTCAAGTAAGGATTTGAGTAAGCTCACGGAGATGATGCTCACAAAATACTTGTAACCCTCAAAAGTCTGTTGATGGAAAAACATGACCAGCTCCTGGGGAGGAAGCCGCCTCTCTGGTCAAAGCAGACACCAATACAGACAAGTCCACGTACAGGGAAGCTTTCCTCCATTGACTCTATTGTCAAGTCCAGAGAGAAAAATATCAGAGCTCTGAGCTCCTTCCTGCTTCCCACGTTGGGGCAGATGTTTTCCTGCCCTTCCTGGAATTGTAGGTGGACCCTGTTCTGATCTGCAGGGCCTGGCTCCTCTTAGCCTGAGCCACATTGGCTGGTGAGAACGGCTCTGCCCTTAGGGTTCTGGTTAGGTGAATTCCCTCCGGTAGAGGGGATGATACGGAAGAGCAGAGGGACAAGGGCTAAGGAGGACAACAGCAACGGGATCAGAAGAAGGTGGCAGCCTCAGACCACAGCCGAGGAGGAGGAGGATGGGGACGCTGAGCCCGCTGCTGAGGAGGACGGTGATGAGGGACTGTTCCAAAACAGCCACCGCCGCTTCGGCTGCCTCCGCAAGTGTAAATAGTCCTCTTTCTCTCGCTCCTTCCGCGCACGCTGATAGTGGTCTTCTTCTTTTAGGTACCAGACTGGCGGCCACCGGTGCTTCTCAAAGTACTCCTGGTTTTCTAGAGCACAATGCAAGGGGTGCCAAGTTAGGAGGTAACCTTGGGGCAGCGCTAAGCCTACCCTGCCCGTGGTTCGGGTTAGCTCCTGCTGCAGAAGCTTGTGGAGGCTGACACAGAGACTCACCTGGAGACATAGCCTTCATGTCTCGGGGGAACTTGCGGCACACGTTGTTGTAGTTGGTGCAGATATGGTGAAGACACCAGTCGGCCAACTGGTACGCGCAGTGGAACTGTGAGCGGCATAGAAACACATCCCTACTGGAGCAGGGTCTCCACACAGAAGCCCATAGAGCAGCAGCTCTGGGCAGAGACCCTAAATATTCTGCAGTCATAAGGGGCCCACCCTCACAAGCATCCCTTCCTTTGCCAGAACAGAGCAAGACAATGCTTGACACGGGCTCCCGGGCCCTATTACCAACCCCACAATTGTGTCCAGCAAGTGTACTGCTGTTCGTGTCCCACATGCCCTTCCTCTGGTATCTGCTCTTCTCAGCTCTTACCCACCCAGGATTTCCCCTCTCCTCCCATCTGCAAACGAAACAGTTTGCACCAAGAAGTGGGCAACCGAGCTTAGAAAACCTGGCACCAGCCACACTCACAGGCCCAGTTCCTGCCACTGTGACTCCTTTGCCTGGCAATAAGGGGGCAGGTACTTCAGAGGTACTACAGGGGTAGTTAACCTCAGTACCCCCTATCCTGGGGTCCCCGCTGATGACCTATGGTCTCCATCCCTCTAGCTCATGACCAGCTCTCTTTGCAGATGTTCAGATGGTCTCTAGTTGCTTCCTGATGTATAAGGTGACATAAACTCTACCCAGCTGGGAACCCTGGCCTATACACTATCCTGGCCTGTCACCTCCCAGAGCCCTACACTCTGCCTATGGGCAGAGCCCAGAGTCAAGACTTGTCACTTCCTTCCCTTGCCATGATACCTGCGCCAATTCCAGGAATACAAGGACGTCTCCATCGATGTCCACCATCATCTGGGTTGCCTCCATCAGTCCGGTCACTGTGTACTGCTCTGTGACACACACAGACATCCACAATCAGCTGAAGAAACATGACAAAGGACCTGCAGTGCTTATGTACCACAGCAGGGGATTGCTGCAGGAAGAAGTTCAAACTGATCAGGCCAGGGCCGAGCAGTGGTGGCGCACGCCTTTAATCCCAGCACTTGGGAGGCAGACGCAGGCAGATTTCTGAGTTCAAGGCTAGCCTGGTCTACAGAGTGAGTTCCAGGACAGCCAGGGCTACACAGAGAAACTCTGTCTCGAAAAACCAAACCAAAACAAAACAAAAACAAAACAAAAAACAAAAAAAACAAAAACAAAACAAAAACTGATCTGGCCAGGGTAAGCCCCAATAGGACAGAAAGACCAAAGGAGACTTTGAGTTTGTTCCTATTAGAAGGCAAACAGGGATGAGGGTAAGATCTCGGTGGGGCAGGAATGGGAAACAGAAAAGGGCTGCTGAGCTAGCTAAGAGGTTGGTTTTTTGTTTTTGTTTTTATTTTTTATTTTTTCAAACTATGCATGTCCCACCACATAATCTGATACACAGAATGCCACAGTCCTCGGTACAATTAGCCACTGACAGAAGGCAGCCTGAAACCTCATGTTTGTTGAAAATAAAGACAGCCTGAGAACTCTGACATGGAACTGTGGGTTAAACATACTTATTCAAATTAATTTAAACTTTATTAACAAATGGTGTATTAATCTTCCAGTTTACATTCAAACAGTTATATGAAAAATAAACTCCCTTGGCCCTGAATTTAATTAAAATTATTAGCATAAACCCAAGAGGTATTTCATCCTTAAAAAGATGGGTATGTTTTTTCAGCTCCCCTGACAGGAAAGACCAGGAAACGGAAGAATCACAGACCTGTGAGCATTTCCATTATCATTTGCACTATAAGAATCCAGGACTTCCAGCATGTACAGGGCCCTGGGCTCATTACCACAAAGAAAGCAGGGTGTTTGGAGAAATGGCTAATCCCAGATCTGAAACACAGTAGAGCTAGGACATTCTTCTTCTAGACAGCAAGGACACCAAGGACACCAGAGCAAATGCAAAGAGACGGCTATTGGCTAAAGGTATAGTATTTGAACTTCAAAAAGAATAAATGTTGGTTGTGGTGATAAATGCCTATAATCCTAGCACTCTGGAGGATTCAGCAGAAGAATCAAGAGTTCAACCTGGGCTTTATAAGACCCTGTCTTTAAAACAACAGCCAAACAAAAGAATAATACAATGAAAGGAAAACAATCACATTTGTTCATAACACTTTTAAAATACACACAAATAAAAACTGGTCATCCTTAAGGGTGGGAGGAAAGAGCTATATCTCAGAAACTCGAAGGAAAGGATCAAGTATTACTGTTTTAACTACAGAAGCTCTATTACTGGATAACCAAACAGTGAGTGATGGAGTGATGGGCCTTTCTCACTTTGCAGAAGGGAATGGCTGAGTTGGGATAGTATCTTTTTTTTTTTTTTTTTTTTTTGGTTTTTGGTTTTTTGGATTTGGTTTTTTCAAGACAGGATTTCTCTGTATAGCCCTGGCTGTACCGGAACTCACTCTGTAGACCAGGCTGGCCTCGAACTCAGAAATCAGCCTGCCTCTGCCTCCCAGAGTGCTGGGATTACAGGCATGCACCACCACTGCCTGGCTGGGATAGTCTCTTTTTTAGAACATCTAATTAGTTGATAGGTCTAGGCAGTGACACTCAATCATTGTTAAAACTGAAAAAGAAAGAAAGAAAGAAAGAAAGAAAGAAAGAAAGAAAGAAAGAAAGAAGGAAGGAAGGAAGGAAGGAAGGAAGGAAGGAAGGAAGGAAGGAAGGAAGGAAGGAAGGAAGGAAAGAAAGAAATCAGACAATCTTTTTCTTTTGATGAAGATGAATTACTGAAGGCAGTTTTTTTTGTTTGTTTGTTTGTTTTGTTTTGTTTTTTTAATGCATCAGGATCTAGATCCTAAATTGAATAGCCAGTTTACAAGAAATACGGTTGAGAGAGAATTATACTAGCTACACCATGAACATGGAACGGTGGGACTGGGGTTATAGCTCAGTAGGTAGAGTGGCTTGCCTGTCGGGCCTGAAGCCCTGGGTTCCATCCCAGCACCACATAAACTAGGTGTGTCATGAGGTGGAGGCAGGAGGATCAGAGGATAAAGCAAGTCTAGCCTACAAAAGGACCCCATCTCAAAAAAGAAGACTAAGACGAAGAAGAGGAGGAGGAGGAGGAAGAGGAAGAAGAAGAAGAGGGGGAGGGGGAGGAGAGGGAGGAGAAAGGGAGGAAGAGGAGGAATGCAATCAGTTTAAAAAAAATCTAGCTCATAGAAAACTGCAAGACCAAAAGACCAGTCTAGGGCTTGTGAGATGGCTCAGGAGGTAAAAACACTGGCTGTCAAACAGGAATACTTGAGTTTGATCCCCAAAGTCCATAGAGTGAAAGGAGAGAACCAACTCCCAAAAGTTGTCCTTAGATCATCACACAATAAACAAATATTTAAAAACCAGCATAGGAGTATGTTGGTTACTTTCTGTCAACTTGACGCAAACTAGAGTCAACCTGAGAAGAGGGAACCTCTATATCCAGGAACTGCTGCCGTCTGATTGGCTCGTGAACATGTCTGTGGGGACATTTTTCCACTGCTGATTGATGTGAGAGGGCCCAGCCCACTGTGGGCATAACCAACCCAAGGCAGATAGTCCTGGTTGTATAAGCAAGCAAGCTGAGTGAGCCATTGAGAGCAAGCCAGTGAACACTGTTCCTAGGGCTGGAGAGATGGCTCAGTGATTAAGAACACTGACTGCTCTTCCAGAGGTCCTGAGTTCGATTCCCAGCAACCACATGGTGGCTCATGACTATCTATAATGGATCTGATGCCTCTTCTGGTTGTCTGAAGACAGCTACTGTGTACTCCTATAAATAAAATAAATAAATAGCTCCTACTTTGGCTTCCCTGTGATGAACTGTAACTCATAAGCTTAACATTTTCCTCCCCTAATTTGACTTTGCTCATTTTTTTTTTTTAAATCACAGTAGCAGACAGCAAACTATGATAGTTTGCTTTTCAACAAATAACTTTAGGAAGATTTTTTTTTTTAATGGACAGGTGCTCATTGATTAAATGAAATTCAAAAGATAACACAAAGAAAGTGAAACCAAGCTCTGACATTTAAAGGAAGCATGCTTGGATGATGAAACTACAGACTGTAAGGAAGGGAGTCCATAGGAATTACTGTAAGAGAAAACAGCCTCACAGTGCGGGGTCCTCTGGGGAAAAGAATCTGTAATGGGGAGAGAGAGGTGATAACTAATGGTATGACCAGGGAGGTTCAAGTTCCTGGCACTCATCACACCGAGAAAAGGCCTCTGCTGTAGAATTCATTAAATATATATTTCATCGATTTGTGTCATATTTAACGACAAACAAGATTAAGTATGAGCTGACAACCTCAGAAAATAGAACGCATCTACCACCTGGAACTCAGCAGCTCCCACAGATCCTTCACGGGGCGGATGGGCGGTCACGGCTCAGGGCACATTTTCTAACTTGCACAGATCGTCTCCAGGGAAAAGTAATTAGACGTTACTTTCTGCAAGGCCTTCCGCAGGACAGTGCAGTTTGCCATTTTAAACAGTAGCTGTGCGAAAATTACCTGTGTGGGCTTAACCATGGGTGCTTCTCCAACTTTCTTCTAATTCCTGCCTGAATGAAAAGAACCCCTAGAAAGACCTTTATGGGTTTAGTGTTTCCCTGAGGTCATTATTTTAGAGATAGTCTTCTGAAAACGGAATTAGTCCAAGTCAGATTTTGAAATGTCATGGCATCCGGAAAGGTCACACCATTTTCCATGGGCACCAAAGGGTGCTAAACCTGGAATCTAAGATGCAGAAATTATTCCCTACCCTAAAGACTCTCTTGCTCCTCACTTGGGACACTGGACTCCCTTTGTAGGCCTGGTTTTAATGTTCAGTCCTGATTGATGATTTCTGTCTGCTTCCTGTGACTGATAAGTCCTTTAAATTCCTCTCTCATCACAATGCTGATTCCCTGGTGTCTGTCCTTAATCTTAATTAACTTCCAGTAGCTTTGACCCTGGCCCTTGCCTAAGTCCCAACTCAAGGTCTAAGGCAATTCTCTGCCCTTTCCTGACCTGCCCAGGAAAATCAATCTTGGTCTCAACACCAGCACTAGTATCTAAATCAACAGCAACAGAAGCCATGTGCCTGGGTCTCCATCTTTAGATCCCCTTCCCACTGTGGGCACCTGGCTGTGGCATCTCCTAACTGGCCATGTCATCCTTGCCTTGAAGGCTTCTGGGATTGGCTCATTTTAAAAGCTGAGCTATAGCTCTCATAATATTCCCTCTTTCCCTCTCCCCCCCACCCCCATATGTGTTTTGATACTAGACATTAAACCCAGGGCCTTGTACAAGTAGGCAAGTACCACCACTGAGCTACAGCCCCGCCCCTACCCCCTTTCTTTGAGACAAGGTACGCTAAGTGTCCCAGAATAATTAAACGGACTCCATAGCTCAGGCAAAACTTGAACTTAGGCTCTTTCTGCCTGTCTCCTGTTAGCTGTAATCATAGCCGGCAGCACCAGGCTCAGCTTTCACAATCCTTAGGATGAACTGTGTGTGAGTGGCTGGTCAATGTTTGCCTTGTATTTCTGGAAGAAGGAGGGAAGAATGAAATCAAAAAGGAGAAAGGAGAGGAAGAAGAAAAGAAAAAACAGGAAGCTGACCAGGAGAAGAACCATCCAGTAGAAACAGAAAGATGTTCTATTCCTTGTGACCTCTTGACCTTACCTGAGTAAAGGTCAAAGTGTCATCACCTGACAGAGAACATTTGGTGATGCCAGGAGACCTCTCTCTCTCTCTCTCTCTCTCAAACACACACACACACACACATACACACACACACACACACACACACACACACACACACACGAGACCATTTTGGTTGGTGATGCCAGGAGACCTTTGAGGTAACCCTATCACCATGCAACACACACACACACACACACACACACACACACACACACACACACACTACACATCTATGTCTTCAGGCAAAACATTACACACATCAGCAGACTGAACTCTTTTTGTTTAAATGTGCATTGGTGTTTTGGTGTGTGAAGGTGTCAGATCTCCTGGATCTGGTGTTACAGACATGTGAACCACCATGTGGGTGCTTGGAATTGAACCCAGGTTCTCTGGAAGAGCCACCCAGTGCCCTTAATCACTGTGCCTTCTCTCCAGCACCCAGCAGAGTGAAGTCTAAGAGCACTTTTTCCCTTGGTGTCCTATGCCAGCTTATCCCCAGGAGGCGAGAGGTAACAAAGGATGCATAGTCACTCCCTGGGGTCTCCGTGACCTTGCCCCAGGGAGGTTCTACACTACAGTTAGTTACCTGTGAGGGCAACCAGGTGCGGCAGGCAGAGGCGGTTAGCCAAGACGATGAGCTTCATATCATCCAGGTCCGGGCTGGAGGTGAACACGCCTGTGTAGAGGTACTCCAGCACAGCTCTCATACAGCTCTTGCTTGTGTATGGAAACACTACCTGGGGGGAGGGGAGAAGCAGGCAAGTGGCCCAGAGTTCATCCTGACGTGGGTTGGTTCCCCCCAGTAACCAGCCTTCTGGGCTGTTCCTGAATCTGCGTAGGGAACCCCAATAATCTTGGCTCAGTGACTTGACGGCATTAGTTGAGTAGGGGCTCTGGTGCCTTCTAAAGGGACCTAGATTCTTGGCATCCTCCCTGAAGCCACTGTGGCAAGGAGGAGGCTTGAAGGGGCCATTTGGGTCAGCCACTCCCCAGAGTCCCCTGTGCCTGCAGGGAACCGCTGAAGTGGGCTACAGAATAACCCAAGGGAAGCAGCCGGCTGCTGTGGTGCTGCTGCGCTGGGCCTCTGGGCTCACTCCACAGCAAGCAGCACAGAAACAAAACCTGCTTTTTTTTTTTTTTAATCAGATGGAAGTCTCTCTGGGCTTGCTGAGAACAGGGTGGAGCTTTAAAATGTGTGTCTATGGTACCGAGAAATGCCCAGGGCACGAAGGCCCCCTCCAGGGGAGGCTTCAAAGAATCCTGGAGTTACTCAGCAAGTCCAACTCCTGCTCCCACTTCAGAGAGCAGTTCAGCCCTTAACTATTCAGCTTAGACTTCCCGAAGCACTTCCTTCCGAGGAGCCTTAGGGAGCTCATATTTCTAATTCACCCAGCGTGACTGCTGATTGCTCTTGGTTTGGTTTTTCTGTCAAGGACCTGGTGAGCATGGTCTAAGGGGTAGGAATTTGGAGGCAGGGGTCAAAAAGCATGACCCCCTACTCCAAAGAAATGACAGACAAGCTGGAAAAACTACATGGGGATACATTGAATTTCAAACATCTGTGCAAAGTAGAACCTTGTTAATTATAAGATAGAGAATGATGGGTAACTGATGGTCTGGGAGACAGAGATGATGGAAAACACCAAAGGCTACTCTGCCTATCTAGGAAGACAGAAGAGGGACCAGATGCAGGAGAACATTTCTAAGGGCCCATCAACAAACCCCTTCCAACTCTAGGCTGAGCTGGTACCCAGGAGGGTGGCTCAGAAGGAGGAGGAAGATGGGTCAGCTGATGGGCACTGGTCAGAGAAAATGGGGACTGACTGTATTCATTACATGCTTCTATGTTCTGTATTTGATGCCCTGACCTCTAGAGCCTGGGAGGTCTTTTCCAGCCTAGCCAGCCAGTTCTAGAGCTAGCAAAGGAGCTGCCTGCAAGTGGGCCTCCTTTCCCACACTCACACACCCGTCGTCTACCATTTCCTGTTCCAATCACCCTAGAGCCCTGGAGCCAAGTATCAACCAACCAGGATACCTCCACCTCTACTTCCTGGCTGACTCCCACTCTTCTTGGTGTAGCCCCTTTGGGGTTACATTTCCCCTCCTTGGGATCTCTATCAATCCACCTTGCCGGTGGCACTTTCTCCTGATCTGTTGATCTCTCCATAGCTCAATAATAATAAAACTTATCTTTGCAGACACTGCTGACTTCAGTTCAGAACACGGGCTTTTCCATGTGTCTCAGGGAAGCCACAAAGTGTAATTAAGAAACCAAGGAACTGTCAATCCTGAGTTCCAGACCTACCCTCTTTTTTTTTTGTTCTAGTTGCATAACTTTGTGCAAGTTGCATAACTTCTCAGGGCATTCCTATCTTGCATATAATAGGTTCAGCTTGCTATATGCACATTGGGGTAAAATTAAATGAGATATATGTGAAAGAGCTTTCCAAGCTACTAAGATACTGTAATTTCCTCTTCTGGAATATTGAAAAATCCTTGGCTCTTTGAAACATCTCATAAACTCATTTTGGGTCCATCACTGCTTAGAATGTGACCCAAGCTGAGGAAAGTACCACTAACCGATGCTGTCTCAGATTCAAAGATGTAAATGCCTTTCCCATCCTCTCCCTTCCCATCTCCAGCCTCACCTCCCTGGTAGAACTCTCCACAAACGGCCCCCCAAACATGGCAGCCATCCAGTCACAGCTGGAAATCAGCAGAGGTTTATGGGCGCTGATGGTCCCATCATCCAGGATGAAGGTCACATCTGTCCAGGAGAAGAGGCATCATGTAAGGACACAGTGGATATGCTGGAGAATCAGCCCCAAGCCATCACCGGGCCCTGACTACCCACCTGCCTTCTGGAGCCGTGTGATATGAGTAATAGGCTGTAGACCATCAAGCTATTGGCTTGAGCAGCAGGGCAGCCATGTTTCCATGGCATTGAGAGCTGAAGCCAATTCTGAATACTAAAGGGACAACCTGGGCCCCCTCAAAAAATTTCCTGGAGAGAACCCCTTCTTCTTCTCTGTGTGTCTCATACCTGAAAAGGTGCCCTTTGCCAAACACTCCTTAACCCGGTTGGTACGGCGAACGTGGAAGGCCTTGGTGATCTCCTGATTCATGAAGGCCTCGTTGTTGAGAATGTTGGCCACCATCATACGTAGATCAAAGACCTCTAGCAGCTCGGCAATGTGGGCGATGTGCATGAGGTCCCGCTCGTTCTCACCTAGCTCCCCTGTGTACAGGTACTTGAGAACAGCCCGGAAGGGCCCCGGCTGAATGGAGTTATCCATCTTCACCACCACCATCAGCCGGGATTTGAAGGTCAGAGGATCCTCTGCCATCTCTTCCTGGATACTCACAAAAGCTCGGCTCCAGGAAGACAGCACACGCCCTCTGCCTGGCAGGTACCCTGTTCCATTACCCCGTAAGATCCCGTCACTGGTTGAAGCCCTGAGGCCAGCAGGACCAGAGCCCCCAGCCTCGTCCACGCTCTCACAGACGTCAAAGCTGGCTGCCCGAAGCAGGAAGTCCCGCCCATGGTGGTGATGGTGATGATGGTGATGTTGCTCAGGGTGGCTCCGGTGGTCCTCTGGGCGGGGGCCCCCTGGCCCTGAGGGGCCCCCCAGCTCCCCCTCACTCAGGTCCATGAGAAATAAGTCATAGAATTTGGAGGAGGAGGTGGAGAGGTAGATTTTGTGGGCAAAGATGCGCACGCGCTCCTGCAGCACCAGGATGACATCCGCACAGAGCGGGTCTTCCAGGAGATGGGCGGGGCACTCCTCGCTGCTGGAGGGGGGATCGGGCACCACGATGATGGGGGGCGGTGGCTTGGGGGGAAGGAAGGGTGCTTGCAGTAGAGGCCGCTGCACGTTGCGCAAATGAGATTTCCAGAACTGCAGGTGGCGGCGGGAGATGAGCGCAGCCCGAATGGCATTGTCAAAGACGTCCTTGATACCAAACTGAGCCACCACGCTGGTCTCATAGTAAGGGATCCCCAGCTCTTTGGCCACTTCCCGACCCTTCTCTGGGGGGAGGATTTCATTGGGCTTGATGGGCCTGGTAAGTGGAGAAGGGAAAACAAACTTGTGTTGGTGCCTGGCCATTTTCTTCCAGGCTGGAGGATCTGCTCGGCATCCGCCGTCGACCCCTCTCTCTTCTGCCTGGCCCTCTGGTCCTTTAGGAAAACTTCATTTTTCTATGCTAGACCCCACTAACTGCCCCAGACCAAACAGGGGCCTGCACCTCTCCCTCTGGTAACTTGTATGCAAAACTTCACATCGGCATTTAATCACAGACACACAGATATCCCTTAGTATCTGAAGGGGATCAGTTCCAGGATCCAAATCTGTGGAAACTGAAGTCCCTTGTATGAACCGTCGCTATGGTTACATAACCTGGACACATCCTGGCTCTTCTTTAAATCACTTATAGATTATTTATAAGTGGTATGCTATGCTAGACTTGTTACCATGCCATAGTTAGGGAATAATGACAGGAGTTGGGGGAGTCTGGACATTTGCGTTTACACTGGCTGAGCCCATAGCCGTGGAACCCGTGATATGAAGAGCCAACTATATTAGCACTGCAGAATTCTAAGACTCTTTCATATATTCTCACACAGGTCTTCTCTCTGTCTTTCCTCATGGAATACAGCACAAGACAGTTCCCACAGGGGTATACAACAACAAAAAAGAATGAGTGAGTGAGTGAGTGAGTGAGCATGTTTGTTGTTGACTCTGATGTGAATTTGTTCCAAGTGTAAGGCGAGGCATAAGGGTCAGTGGGTCTCCTTCCGGGTCGAGCAGGAAGCCACAGTGATGCCCCGCCCCCATGCCCCTTCCCTCTCCCTGGGCACCAGTACCCCTACCTAGCCAAAGGTCTCCTGGCCCTGTTAACAGCTTCCAGGTCAGCATAGCGCAGGTCCAGCTGGCAGCCCACCAGAATGACAGGAGCTCTGGGGCAGAAATGCTTGATTTCTGGGTACCACATGGTCTTGACATGGTGGAGGGAATTGGGGTTGGCAATGGAGAAACACAGAACCACCACATCGGATCTGTGGGGTGGGAGAGAAAAGTTAGCGGCACAGAAAGCTCATGGTGGTTTCCTGGAAAGAGGAAAACACATTTGCTTGCCCATCCCCCCTAGCCTACCCTGCCCTAGGAACCTGTTTCCACATGATACATAATAATCGTAACTGTAATTTATATAGGCATTTTAAAGCACAGAGATTCGTTTGGCCACATGGTTATCTCATGAGTTAATAACTATCACTTGGGGCTGGGGATATGGGGATTCAAGGGAGTGAATCCTATGCAGGCATGAGGACTTGAGTTCAGATCCTCAGTACTCAAACATTCACATAAAAAGCCAAGCACGGCTGTGGGCATTTGTGTCCCAGGCACAGCGACAGGGTATGGGGTGGAGTTGGCAGGGGGTGGGGGTGGGGGACAGGAGTGGAATCCCTGGGGCTCTCCACTCTATCCAGCAAGACCAGTCAAAACTGTAAGTTCCTGGTTCTGTACAAAGCCCTGTCTCAAAAAAACACAAAACAACAACAAAAAAAAAAAAAAAAAAAAGAAAACAAAAATAACAACAACAAAAAACCCTAAGTTGGAGAGTGAAGACCTCCTGATGTCTACCTCTAACCCCATCAGTCATATATACAGGTAAAAAACGCCCTCTCTGCAAATTGGCACACCATGAACATGTAAATGCCAATACACATATCTAGATACACACACACACACACACACACACACACACACACACACACACACGAGAACTTCCAGTTCAAGGCTGCCTGGGTGACAAGGGCACTGGAAGATCTTATCTCAAAATACAGTTCTTCTCTTGTTTGTTTTGCTTTGCAAAGGACTAGAGACACAGCTCAGTGTTAGCGCACTTGCCTAAGGTACATGAGGCCCTAGGTTCAAATTCCAACATTGAAAGAAAAAAGAAACAAAGGAAGAAAGAACTTATCACCATCCCACAGTGAGAAAAAAAAAACCAATCCCAGAGCTGCTCATAGTTAGTAGGTTGCAGAGCTAGTAGGTTGCAGAGCTAGTAGGTTGCAGAGCTAGTAGGCCGCAGAGCTAGTAGGTTGCAGAGCTAGTAGGTTGCAGAGCTAGTAGGTTGCAGAGCTAGTAGGTTGCAGAGCTGGGACTTACAACTTGCCTCCAAGCCCAGCATGTCTTCAGCCCCAGGGAATGTCCACCACCAAATCCCCTCCTCTCACCGAAAGCCCCCAAGGCCTGCCCTACCTTCCATAAGCAAAACGTCGGTCTTTGTGGTGGTCTCCGAAGGTGTCCCAGAGGCGCAGGGAGACGCTGACGTCATCTACCACATCTCGGGAGCGTTCTAGCACCTGGGCATGGGGAGATGGGACAATGGATCTTGAGGATAGATGCCAGCTCAACCCTGATGGGGAGAACAGGGTTGGCACATGTGTCTTGTACAACCTGCTGTCCATAGGAAATCACTGGTGAATAAATATCAAGGGTACTCTCCATGCTGAGCAGAAGCAGGGGAGACCTTAAAAGAGCACACTTCTTGCTGCAGAAGAACATGTTATTACTTTGGACTGTGACTGCACAGACATAGTTCTCAGCCAAAGTTAGAATCCTAGCCACCAGCTTACCTATTTGTGCTGGCTAGTTTCATTTCAACTTGACACAAGCTAGGGTTATCTGAAAAGAGGGAAGCTAAATTGAGAAAATGTCTCCATGAGATCCAGCTGTAGGCTAGTTTCTTAATTAGTGATTGACGGGGGAGGGCCCAGCCTATGGTATGTAGTGCCATCGCTGGGCTGGCGGTCCTGGGTTCTTTAAGAAAGCAGGCTGAGCAAGCCATGAGGAGCAAGCCAGTAAGCAGCATTCCTCCATGGCCTCGGCATCAGCTTCTGCCTCCAAATCCCTGCCCTGTGTGAGTTCCTGTCCTGACTTCCTCCAGTGATGGACTGTGGTGTGGAAGTGTAAGCCAAATAAACCCTTACCTCTCCAACTTGCTTTTGGTTATGGTGTTTCATCACAGCAATAGAAACAGTAACCTGAATATCACTGCAAACACAAATGGTCAAAGATACCTCCCTGGGAGTGAACTTCCTTCAGACCTCTCTCCAGAGGCCCCTTCTTGCTTCATCCACCTCTGCCCCACCCCTAGGGGCTCTCATGAGCTCCAGAGACACCAAGCTACAGTTTAACATCCATAGCACAGGCCCACAACCAAGGGGCCTTGTAGTCTTACCTCCTGGCATACACGATACTGGTCAATGGCCCACACTGTGGGCACATGGGTGGCAAGCAGCTGGTACTGGGTGAGGGTGGCATTGCAGGCCCGGGCACAGATGAGCCTAGTCTTGCCCACAGCGTTGTCCCCCACCACCACGCACTTGATGGTCTCTACGTTTGGCCTTTCATAATCCATGTCAGAATCCATTAATTGGGACCTGCAATTAATGGCAAGAAAGGAGCTATCAGGACAGTTTGGCATGTTCTACCCCTGAGGACCAGGGCCAGTGTAAGCAGCCCTCCTTGGCTGACTCTGTCTCTTTGTCAAGCACTGGCACTGACATACAGAGAGAGGAGTGGGCAACTTACAGGGACTCTAAGAAAGAGGAGCTCGCTGGGCAGTGGTGGTGCACGCCTGTAATCCCAGCACTCGGGAGGCAGAGGCAGAGGCAGGCGGATTTCTGAGTTTGAGGACAGCCTGGTCTACAGAGTGAGTTCCAGGACAGCCAGGGCAACATAGAGAAACCCTGCCTTGAACCACTCCCCCCCCCAAAAAAAAAGAAAAGAAAAAAAGAAAAAGGAGCTTGTCCAGGCTGAGTGATACAGGCTGAGTGACACAGGCTGAGTGACACAGGCTGAGTGACAGGATGGATCACTCCTCTCCCTCTGGTCTCCCACCATCCAGCAGGGCTGGGTTCTGCGGAATGGAGGCAGTCTGTGAGAGATTCCAGGCCAGGACCTGCTTGGGCCTGGCCCCACTCCCCCAGAGAGAGGGAATTGGCTTGGTAGCTCACTCATCCTCTGTTAGCCTCCTCTTCCCTGGGGCTGTAGCAGCAGCAGGACAAAACAGCTGAGAGAAGCAGACTTAGGGCCAGGTCCCTCCCCTTCCCAGCATGCTCCAGGGCAGAGGCACTTTAAAATTTAATGGACATGTCAGGGCTGGGCAGCAGCTCTCCCTGGCTTCCCCTGTTTTCCCCTGGCCCTCTCAGATGGTAAATTTCCAGGACCTAGCCTGTTCCCTTCCATCCTCCTACCCTACCCTCTTATTGGCTAGGAGAGCCTCTTTGAGTAGGAAGCCTTCTATGTAACTGCTGAATCTACAAGCATCCCCTTTTATACACTGGTCCAGTCACGTTGCCCACATGTCTACTCAGCTGAAGGCTTACTTTGAGACAGAGATGGAGGGAGTCATAGCCCAAAACAATACACTCTATGGTCCATGGGCCTTCCCATACCCAATCTGGGGTACCCACTGCATCCCGCATCCAGCTAATTGGATAAGATCGACCTCCTTCAAACCTCCTGCAGAGGAAGAAGCTTAGCCTGGAAGGCCCTCATTCCTCCAGCACTCTGAGGAGAAGCCAGACAAATTGTCTATGTGGGGAGCTGGCTGCTAAAGTTGAGGGCCAAGTTTAGCTTAACTTTCTGCCTCAGTTTCCTTTGGTGACAGGCAGAGAAGTCGCCTATCCATGCCAGAGGGTAATGGATCAGATGAAGAGACAGAAGGGTCTTCTGTAGCTAACATGACATGTCAGTGGTTAAAAAAGCAGAGGCTCGGGTTTGAGGAGACTTTGAGGATACTCTCTCCCCTGGTGCCTACCCTCCTCGAAGCAGGCTGGGGAGGAGGGGCAGGGCAGGTGCACGAAGGGTTCTCAGTGCACCCCTGCTCACTCGCTATGTGCAGCTAATCATCTCTGAAGTAAGCCTTTCCAGGTCCAGGAAGACTGAGCGCAGTTGTCCTGGAGGCTGCCCAGGCGCTTTACTGCTGAGCCATCAAGACCAGAGCTGAGCCACCAGCAAGCAGCAGCAGCAGCAGCAGAGGAGCTCTGTCCCTGGCACGATGTCACCAGATGCTAACATGCAGGAATGCAGAGCTGAAGTGCTCAAGTAACATGGCAAGTGGGGTTTGTGCAAGGGGATGCAGCTCAGCAGCCTAAGCAGAAGGCGCAGCAAGGACTTCTCAATGAGATGGGGGTAGCCTCTTCCTGGGAGTCCTCCAGCCTCAGGATCCCTCCACTAAAAAGGGCCTCCACTAAGCTCCGGCCCAGTCCACATGGCAATGACCGCATCCTTAGGATGCCCTCCTGGTCCTGTCTGCCAAGCCACTGTTAAATAGTCATCAGCTTTCTGCTTCCTCTTCTCTGTCCTGAACGGCTCCTAGTCTCAACATCTGAGGGATGTGTGGGTACCAGAGAGAGCCACGTGGGTGTGCTTTCTGCTTGAAGGGACCAAATAACAAAAAAGAAGAGATAAGACAGAATCTCGCCTATGAAGACAGAAAACCCACAGGCCAACAGTACTTCCTTCTACAGTTCAAATTCTCTAGCATATAGGTGTGGAAGTGAATGGGAGGGGCCTGGGTTCTTAAATCCAGGGGCATGTCCAAGTACAGCTCCTCTATAGACTAATACACACACACACACACACACACACCCCTTGTAATTTCATTTCCATAGTTTTCAGTAGGGGACAGCGAGCCAACGAGTAGGAGGGTGGTAAATGTTGGCCATGACTTCAGGACACAGAACGCTTACATTTCTATCTAATCTGCACACTGAAGCCCACGCCCTGACTGCCCCTTCAGACTTCCCTGACACATCTACCAACTGGGGCTTCCTTTTGCTCATCGTCATCCCTACATCAGCAACTTCAAGCTTCGCTGTCCTGTCTAGAAAGAGGCAAACCACTGCACTTATTGTGGACTCAGTCTCTGCCTCCAGTAAATGGGTATAAGGGTATTGGAAGAAAGTTCTTGAATTTTGGTAAAATCACGCCAAGGGAGCCTGGGTGGAAGGAGGCATTTGTCTTCTTATGTAATATAGTATTATATAATGCTAGATTGCATATCCATATGTGTAATTATATCTCTCTTTAAGATACAGGCTGGCCCAGTTAAGCCAGGAGAACTTTTTGTCTCATCAGGCCTGCCGTAAATGAGGATCCTGTCCAGGAGACATCATGGCAATATTAATATAATTTCTGCTTAGAATATGGCTACTTTTCTGGATCGCTGCTGAAGCACAACAATACAAACCATTCGGTGAACCTCCCCATTGTCCCTTTCCCTCTGGCACTCTCTTCAGTGACTGGAGACTTTTCCTCACAGTTGTCCCAGTCCCATTCCTTCAGAACCTCCTGACCATCCTCCACCCTGCCCTGGTATCACAACCTCCAATTCACTCCATCCACCTCCTTGACATTCCTAAAGCCACTGATATTTCCTCCCCCAACTCTTGTCCCCCAATCACCGCCCCCTCTTCACAAACAGTGTCCCTCACATCAGCTTTCCCAGTTCTTTGTGCTCTGTCCAGGACAGATCCGAAGGTGTGCTCAGATTACCCACAAACCTCAAGGGCTCCCCTTCCCACCTCCGCACCCCTACACACACTCTTTGCAGAGCTCAAAAGCCCCCCTTTCCCTCCCACAGCTGATAGGAGGCTTGTTCATCTGTGGCTGCCCTAGTCTGGTTGTCAAGGAAACGACAATCTCCCTGGGAGCCTGGCTTGTTTCCTAGCAACCAATATCCCACATCCTGCATCTTACAAAAAAAAAAAAAAAAAAAAAAAAAACGTGAAAAGGAGGAAAATTGAGAAAATGAAAGTAAAAATCAAGGAAGATGGACAGAAAGGAAGAATCGGGAGGAGAGGAGCAAAGGAAAGGTGGGTTTGGAATTAAGGGAGCACCCACTGTGGACGCTGACATTGTAATATGGGCGAAGGTGGAGGGGTGGATCCGCCCCACGCAGAAAACGTAAAGCAAGGCCCAAAGGGATCTTAAATGATCACGTTAACAGAAACAGAAGCCTAAATACAGGATAAACCGTTTCAACCCTAGGATACCCGAGCATTAACAAAGAAAGCTCAACATTTCCACCAGTAGTTTGCCAAAACTCAGCTGGACAGACCACAGTGGAGTTGACTTCAAAGAAACAGCTAACTCCAAAGCCGTCAGCAAACACCCCAATTGTACTGGTTTTTAAAAAAAGAAAGAAAGAAAAGAAAAAGAAAAAAGGTACACCTCCTACCACTCTGAACCCCTTATTTCCCTACTTGACATGCCGCTCTGCACACACAATTTTTTTAAATGTAATAAATAGCGAAGGGGGAGGGGCGCCACACGAATGCAAACCATGTAGTTTTCCCTAAAAACACCCAAGAAAGGTTAATTTCTCTTCCCTCTGAACCGAGCAGCCTCAGCCAAGTGCCCAAGGGAAGAGTGGGGCTCAGGGGAAGGCAGGAGGGACGCAGGCAGGAGAGGGGAGGGCGCTGAAGGATGAGCCAAGGCGAGGCGGCACGTTTGCAGAAGCTGCTTGCAACCCGGCCATAACAGAAATCAATCGTGTACTTACACCACTACATGTGACGGGGTAATTTCTAGTGTAGGGAACACATCTCTTCCTGCTAAGCACGCTCATTTTAGTGAGATGTCTGGGGTCACTCTGCGCGTGCAAGTTGGGGCGCCGCCGACGCTGCTGCTCTGTGCTGGAGATCCAGCCTCCTGGGGTCCCGGTTCAGGTACGATCAGAAGAAACTCTGGCACAGGAGCCCAGGTCGGACCGCGGTGCGTGAGCAGCCTGGGGCGCTGCACTGCAGCCACTGCCTCTTCCGGATCAGCATCTCCGCGCGCCCTGGGCGCCCAATGTCATGGAGGCTCGAGGAGCCGGGCTGCGCGCCGCCGCTCCGACCTCCGGCCGCTGGGCCGCGCCGCCGCCCGGCTGCGCTGCGGAGGTTGCGGGCGACGCGCTAGAGAGCGAGGCGCCGGGTGAGGCCGCCGCACGCGCGCAGCCTTAAGACGCCGAGCGCCGCAGTCCCCGGGACCGCTCACGACCTCCTTTTTTCATTCACAAAAACAGCAAAGTTGGGGGGGGGGGCTGGGGAGGGGAGAGAAAAAAAAGGAAAAAAAATTGCACCCAGGAACAGTCGCTGTGACAGGGACCGCCCACAGCGGCGCGCGGTTGGTGGAAAGGAGAGCGATGGGGATTGGACACCCAGAGGCCACGCCCAAGACACGCCTCCAATCCCGGGCACGCCCCTCCGCTCCTCTCCTGGTCTGCGCCGCCTCCCATTTCCCCTGGGAGCCACGAATGGCCAGCAGCTGACCTCGCCAGTCTCAAAACCTTACAGGACTCTCAGGATGGTTTTCCCCTGGAGGCTAGGAAGAAATTCATCCCGTGGTGCGCCTTAAGAATGCAAGTCAGAGGGCCACAGGAAGATTTTCCTGTTTCTCCCTAATTCAGCCAAACCTCTACCCACATACAACTCCTGGGGGACCTGCATTATCCCTGCAGTTTCGACTTCTGGAGCGCTTAGTGAGTTTTCTGTATGGATACCTGTACTTTCTTACATGTCTGCCACCTAGATCTTCCTCAGAGGTTCCCATTCCAACCTGTTGTCACAGAGAGTTCACTAGAATCTTCATAACTTTGTGAAGAATGCCATGGAAACATTAGCTGGAGAAACCCTACCTAAGTCCTCTCTGGGTGCTCTCCTGTACAGCAATTCAAGCTAAATATGGTGGCTGTCATCCCCAGCACTTGGGTGGATGAGACAGAAGAACTGTCATGAGTGCAAGACTAGTCTGGGCTACAAAGCAAAATCTTATCTCTAAACCCTAAAATAAAAATGAGTTGAGTCCAGTGCCATCTATTCTGTTCATCAGAAGGAAGGGTCTGTGGTCAAAGCTAGGTTTGGTAGAATTGTCTGGATTGCAAGGGATTACACATCTTGTCAATTATCTCTGAACAGTTTTTAAAGCAGACAGGCAAACTTCACACATCAACCTCCCCTATCACACTTCCAACTTGCTTTTTGAGAATCCAGATCCGTTTTAATGTTGGTTTATGCAAAATATGATATAAAAGAGAGATTTACTACCCCTTTCCAAAGTAAAAAAAAAAAAGCAAAATAAAAAAAAAGCTGAATTTGGCCAAGTTCATACACATCTCTAACCCCAGCATTGAGACGATTGCGGCAGGAGGATGGGAAGTTTGAGGTCAATATGGGAGATGCAGGAAGATCTTACCATAAACAAATAAATACTCAATGTGTATCATCTGAAATACGCCCATCTGTAAGTGTGTATGACTGTAAGCTGCTCACCAGGGCTCCTGCAGTAAGTGTGCATTCCAGTTCATTTAATCACTGTGCAGTAGGTAGATATTTTACTACCCCCCACACCTCCAACACCTACCCAGAGCTGGAAAAAAGGGCTGACAGTGACTGGAAGTACTTCCTCACACTTCTGGTTCAGCCTCAACCTTCTTAAAACAAGTACTAGTTCACATACATGTTTAAGAAAGAAGGCAGACTTTGCTCAGGTATGTTCAGTACTAGTTCACATACATGTTTAAGAAAGAAGGTAGACTTTGCTCAGGTATGTTCAGTACTAGTTCACATACATGTTTAAGAAAGAAGGAAGACTTTGCTCAGGTATGTTCAGTACTAGTTCACATACATGTTTAAGAAAGAAGGTAGACTTTGCTCAGGTATGTTCAGTACTAGTTCACATACATGTTTAAGTACTAGTTCACATACATGTTTAAGAAAGAAGGTAGACTTTGCTCAGGTATGTTCAGTACTAGTTCACATACATGTTTAAGTACTAGTTCACATACATGTTTAAGTACTAGTTCACATACATGTTTAAGAAAGAAGGTAGACTTTGCTCAGGTATGTTCAGTACTAGTTCACATAAATGTTTAAGTACTAGTTCACATACATGTTTAAGAAAGAAGGTAGACTTTGCTCAGGTATGTTCAGTACTAGTTCACATACATGTTTAAGAAAGAAGGAAGACTTTGCTCAGGTATGTTCAGTATTAGTTCACATACATGTTTAAGAAAGAAGGTAGACTTTGCTCAGGTATGTTCAGTACTAGTTCACATACATGTTTAAGAAAGAAGGTAGACTTTGCTCAGGTATGTTCAGTACTAGTTCACATAAATGTTTAAGTACTAGTTCACATACATGTTTAAGTACTAGTTCACATACATGTTTAAGAAAGAAAGTAGACTTTGCTCAGGTATGTTCAGTGCTAGTTCACATAAATGTTTAAGTACTAGTTCACATACATGTTTAAGTACTAGTTCACATACATGTTTAAGAAAGAAGGTAGACTTTGCTCACGTATGCTCTTCCTCTGCATTTGGCACAGAAGAGTCTCACTTCATTGCTTACACACCTAGGAGTGATTGTACAAAAGAATAACACAGTATAAAACCTCTCCTGGTTCCTACGGCAGGCAAGGGCCCCTCCTCCCCCCACCCATACCCTAGTTTCTCTACCCAGCTCTGCCCCCTGGGTGCTCTGGTATCACCTTTCATATGCCCTGCAGCATGTCACTTGTACAGTGCTGAGCAGGCAAACAGGCCTCTCCTTTGCTAGAAGGTAGCTAGAGGTACTTGCCACTGAGCCTGTAACTTTCTAGCTAATGCTTCTTCTCCTTGGGAGAGAAAGCCAGGCAGGCTGGGTCATGGGAGGGTTCAAGATGTAGGTTTGGGGTTCAGTCTTGGACCAACGCAAATGTCAAAGTTATAAACCTGCCCAGAGTCGTAGAAATGCCAGGGCTGTGCCAGTGGATAGCTGGAGAGGTGGCCTGAATCACCACCCCTCCTGACTGCACAGTCCCCAATCGCCTCTTGCAACTTTTTCTTCAAACAGAAGTTGTGCTGGATAGTCTTATGTCAACTTAACACAAGCTAAAGTTATCTGAGAGGTGGGACCCCACAACTGAGAACATGGCTTCATCAAATGGCGCTGTAGGCAAGCCTGTGTTTGGTGAACTAGCGATTGTTGGGGGAGGTCCAGTCTATCCTGTGTTCTGTAAGAAAGCAAATTGAGCAAGACAAGGGAAGCAAGCCCGTAAGCAGCACCCTCCACAGTCTCTGCACCATCAGTTCCCGCCCCCAGGTTCCTGCCCTGCTTGAGTTTGTGCCTTGACTTTCTTCCATGATGAACAGTGATGTGGTAGTGTAAGTCAAATAAACCCTTTCCTCTCCAATTTGAGTTTGCTCATGGTGATTCATCGCAGACAGCAATAGTAACCCTGACTAAGTCAGAAGTCTTCCTGTCACCTCAGCTCTCCAGCACTCCCAGTCAGAGCACACTCTGTTTGGACATGGTACTTATTCTCCAAGCTGTGCCTCCCCTTCTTCCCAGGCTCCGCAGCAGCCAGCACTGGGACGATGCTTGCCCTATCTCTCCGCCCAACCTTTCTTTTTTCTTTTTTCTTTTTTCTTTTTTCTTTCTTTCTTTCTTTCTTTCTTTCTTTCTTTCTTTCTTTCTTTTTTTTTTTTTTTGGATTTTTTGGATTTTTGGTTTTTTCGAGACAGGGTTTCTCTGTATAGCCCTGGCTGTCCTGGAACTCACTCTGTAGACCAGGCTGGCCTCAAACTCAGAAATCTGCCTGCCTCTGCCTCCCAGAGTGCTGGGATTACAGGCGTGTGCCACCACCGCCCAACCCAACCTTTCTTTTTCTTTTTCCTTCTCTTGCTTTTTTGCAGAGTTTTTCATTTCATTTAATTTCTTTTTCATTTCTCTTTCTTTTCTTTTTTGTAGAGGCAGAGTTTCTCTATGTAGCCAGACTATCCAGGCCGGCCTCAAACTCGGAGACGTTTCATGCCCCTGCCTCTAGAGTGCTAGGATTAAAGAAGTGAGCCACCACTGCCTGACTTCATCTGCCCACCCCTTCAGTGGCAGATCTCTGAGACTGGGATTTCTCCAACAACAACAACAGGCATCCAGCCGCTGTCATTGTAGGATGGCGCGGCTGCCCTGAGCTGAGCAGCCCACCTTGGAAGCCTGCTTCTCCTTGTGTCAGGTTTCCTCTCAGGCTGGAAGTCCTAGCCCACCCCACCCAACCTCCTTTACCCTCCTTCTTCCTTCTGTCCTGTTCAGCTCATTTCCTGCAGCTTGGGGCCACCTGCCACCTATTCCATCACTTCCTCATTAGCAGGCCATCGGCACTGCCCTTCTAGGCCCCCATGCACTATAGTCTCAGGGATTTCTGCAACACAAAGCTAGGTTTCATCCCAGCATTTTCTACCCCAGAGCCCCAGCACCCCTTCCCTCACCACAGCTGTCTGTGACCTCAAGTCCCCTTGAACCTGTCTTCTGATGTCACTTCCCTGCTTCCCTTCCTACAGCCAAGCCAGGCCATCACAAGGCCTGTGATGTGGTCTTCCTGTGGGCAGATGCCTACTTACAAGATAGAGGTTCAGCTGAAGAGATAAGCCCTCACCGTGGTTCTCAGGAAGGTAGGTGTACACCTCAAGGTCCAGGCTAGTTCCAGCACTGTGCTCTTTCCATGGCTGCCTCCACCTCTTGCAAGGCCAGCCCGGCTTGACAGACCCCTCTGTCCCCCCCCCTCCCTCCCTCCCTCCTCAGCCTGTGTGTTCTGTGTGCTTATGCACCAGCTCAGCCCTCCAGATTGCTAAGCACATGTTCACAGTGCCCATCTCCTCTTGGAGTCACCCCCAAGCCCCCTCCCAGACCTTGTGATATGAACAGTGTGCCTGCCGCAGCAGGTGGCAACCCTGCTCAGAACCTGAAGCGAAGATCAGAAGGAAATCTTGAGCTAAGGCTGAGGTCTTGGGAGAGACAGAGCCTAAGTAAGGAGAGGGAGGCAGGAGCTCAGGCTCTTCTCAGCTCCCTAACCAGGTCCCCATGAGGAGGTGTGGCCTTTGCAGGAGCAGCCCTCTGGACACAAAGATGCTCCCCACCCCCACCCCCATACTGGGAAATACTTAATCATTCTTTAAAGCAGCCTGGGTGTCACATCCCTGAGGAAGTCTTCTGACAACACCTGCTGTCAACCCCAAGTTCCCTTCTCCTGTGTGCCACTACTAACTCAGGACACACCGCTAGTAACAGTGCTCTGTCCCTTTCTCTACCTGTACTGGGATCTCCTGTGGAAGGGCCATGCATATCCAAAGGGGCATTTATCTATTGGTCATGCTAGTCGAGTGCTTCGACAAGCACAAGATGTTCAATAAATATTTGATGGACAAATGACAGTTTGGAGAGAGGCAGTAAAGTGGGGCAGAGGACTGTACCACAAAGCGGCCACTCACATGCTGTTCTGAGAAGTCTCCCGTGGGCTATACCAGCCTTTTCTTTGTCTTCCCATGATGCTGGGTTCCCTTCAGGATCCTGATGGAAGTTGTGAAAGGGAAGGAAGTCAGATGGGAGAAAACAAACTGGCAACAGGGAACAGGCAAACTGTGAGTCAGGCAACAGTTGGTTGGCTCAAATGGAAGGCTCTACCCAGGGCAAGGACATGGCTACTGCTACCCAAGCTCAAGACTCTGATACTTTAGACTGGGAGCCATGGGGCCCAGCTATGAGGGGCCTGGCCAGGCCACTCTGAGTTGGCTGAGTAATTTGACAAAGAGCTGACAGCTGTCAGTCGAAGAACCGTGTGGTGCTGGACAAATCTATTTTTTCTGGATTTGCTTTCTCACAGACAAGGGTCCGTCCCCATAACCCCCAAGGTTCACGGACATCCAATACAGGTGCTAAGCACAGAAGGCTAGATTCGGTCAGTCATCCTTTGCATGGGAGCAGTTCCAGAGCACCAGGGCTGGGAATAGACATGGAAGTCTTTGGAAGAGATGAAACCAGGATTAGCACACAGTGGGAAAAAAAGAGGGAGAATCTAAGTCTGCAGTTTTACCTACAGCCATTCTGTCAGATCTTAAGCAACCTCTCCTGTCTTCCACTGGGCACAACAGCACAAGCCACACTATGTGAAGACAGCAGATGGCTGCCCGACCTCACTGTCCCTACCTGACCTCTCTATCCCTTCCAGCACTGAAATCCTGTGTCTCTGGGTAACAGGATCCTAGCTTCTGTCTATATCGCAGCCCTCTGATTTCCCCCTGTGCAGAGCAAACCACACAGGGCCACTGAGTGAAGCTAGCATAAAATTCTGAGTCTAACTCTCTAGATTAATAGAATTTCATGTCCACCTTGGCCTTAGGGATCATCTGGTGAAACAGGGAGGTCAGGGGAGCTAGAACGAGGAACATGAGTGAGAGTTCTTGATGCAAGGCTGGCCCAGGCCCTGCAACCACACCATGACAAGCAGATTCCACTAGCAATCTGCCGCAGCCCCACCGGCAGAGGCTATGCAGAGTCTTCACCTATTCCTTCCAGGTCTCCTACCCATAGCTGATCCAGGACCTCATTAAACAACACCTCCTATGGCTCTGAAATGACTCTTCCTTCAGCAGAGAAATCTGAGCTCTTGATGGTTTATGCCTTTCAAGAGCTGTAAGAACCACCACTAATGCCAGGCCCTTTAGCATGCCAAAGCAAGATACCCAGCAGTAGCATGGCTCCAACCCAAGCCTCTTGGGAGGCGGCTTTCTCAAGGCAGAGTTCTGAAGCCACCATGAGGCAGGCAGGGCTACACCAGAATGAAGCTAGGTGGGAGGACAAAAATGTACCCCATAGCCGGTGCTGCTAGGCCCCCAAATCTTTGGCTTCCCACAAGCTTCAGACCTTCCCAGCAAGGGCAGGTGCCATCCTCAGAGCTCCAGAGAGCTGGGGGTGTGAGGCTTCAAGGAGGCTGATCACCCCAAAATAGATTTGTGTTTTTCACAACTTTTTTTTAATGAGCCACTGGCATCTCTTGCAGCATGGGAAAAAAATAGCCTCAACTGTTAACAAATAAAAGATTACAAAAAGATTATTAAAAGCCCCAACTGTTCCCCATGGGTGTCTGGGGGGGTGAGGTGAGAGAGATGTGCAAATGGAGCCTGGGTCTCTTCCCTCTGACCTCCCCTTCCCCCCTGAGCTACCAGAAAGCAGAAGGAGGGGCTGGGAGGAATAGGCTTCAGTGCCAGAGGCAGGGACATTTTTCGTGAACCTTCAGCCATATCCACTGTGAGCATGCATACATCCTTGCTTTCTGCTTCTAAAGGCACAGGGTGCCTGACAGACCACACTGCAGCCAGGCTGGTTTCAGTGAAGCCAGAGGGCAGAGTTTGGGAAGTCAATAGTTGGGAGGCTCCTCCTTTGTGCTAAGGTCCACTTAGGCTGAAGTTGACTCCCCTGGGTGCGGCTGGCTGACTTCAAGCGTCCTGAGTTTGAGGCTGCATCTCTTTTCTTTTCTTTTCTTTTCTTTTCTTTTCTTTTCTTTTCTTTTCTTTCTTTTCCTTTCTTTTCCTTTCCTTTCCCTTTCTTTCTTTCTTTCTTTTTTTCTTTTTTTTTTTTTTTTTTTGATTTTTGGATTTGGTTTTTCGAGACAGGGTGTCTCTGTATAAACCTGGCTATCCTGGAACTCACTCTGTAGACCAGGCTGGCCTTGGAATCCGCCTGCCTCTGCCTCCCAGAGTGCTGGGATTACAGTTGTGCGCCACCACCGCCAGGCTACAAGCTGCAGCTGTTTTCTAATCTGGCCGTAGCATTGCTTGGGGCTACTCTAGCATTGCTTGGGGCTGCCCAGAGGGCGTGCTGTCCTCACCTGAGTCTCCCTGAAGAGCTTTTCCAGGCTCTGCTCTCTCTTCTCTCCTTGTTTCTCTCCCTCTTTCTTCCCCCTTCCCTTTCCTGCCTTCTATAAAATGCAGCTTACACAGTTTACAAGGTGAGTAGACAGGTGACTAGCCAGGACACCGGGGACCCTAAGGGACATTGCTCAACCCTGAGTGATGTTCAAGGGGTCGGGCCTACCGACCCCACGTTTCTTGACAGAGCTCCAGTGATGAGGAGCTCCAGTGATGAGAGACCCTCCGGCAGCTGCAGCCTCTCCGACCTCCTCAGGACCCCACTCTTTCCAGGGCTGCTTTTCCAATGGCTAAGAACTGGGTGAAGAGCTGTGTGGAGATTGCTGACAGGACTCTTTGATTGTCACAGATCAAGGTTACCCTGCAGGGTGTGGCCATGACTGGCTTAAGCCCTCTCCTATCAGGGAGCATTGTGTGAGTGAAGGAAGACATAGGCATGGAGCCAAGCCACCACAGGGCTGACTCGGGAATCCAGGGACCCAACTTGCGCGTGAGAAAAGAAAAGGAGTTGGTGCTCAGAGTTGAAGACTTTCCATGGGACAGACAGGCAGGCAGAGGACTGTGGGCAGATGCCAGGGGGTCCAATGGGAGCATGCGTCCCAACTTTGGTTGTCTGGGGATTACTACATGGTCTGAAAAATTCGCTGCTGGTCAGAGGTTTACCCTCTTCCTCCTGCTACCGGAAGTGCCGGCCGGGAGCCCTCTGGGAACCTGAGGTACAGGTAGAAAGCTCAGAAGCAGAGGCATTCCCAAGAGGAGCTTCGAGTGGAGCTTACTCTACCACACTTTCCCTGCAAGGACACTCGAAGTCCGAGCTTAGGTCACTCAGAGGCAGATGTGAGGAGCGGGCAAGCTGAGATAGGAAGTCATGAGTTCTGGCCCCAGGCTGCCTCCAAGGAAAAGCAGTGGTGTTTCAGGCAGAGGTGGTGTAGGGGCACAAACAATCCTGCTAGATCAAGATGGTGACCAGCCTATGCGACCCATGGCACACTGCCGGAGATTTCACATTCTCTGCAAATAATAAGGCTTGTTTGACCACTTATCCCTCTCATTAGTCTCTTTCTCTCATTCACCAAATACATGCTAAGCTCCTTCTGGTGCCCGGTGCTGGGCTAGAGGTCATAGAGATTATGAAGTGGCAAGGATGCCAGCAATCCAGGTCATCAAGGGACTTAGGTTTAGGAGAACAATGACTTCTTATTCTGTTTTATAATACACATGCCCAGTACTATATGCAATGAACTATCTTATTTAAAAATTTTTAAATCTGGTAAGAGTTATCACCACCACCACCACTACCATCATCATCTTTTTTTTTTTCTCCTACCCTTTGGCCAAGGAGGAAATTGAAATCAAAGCTTCCAGATGAGATAGGTTCTTTCAGGGTCACAGAGCAGCTAGTCAGCATAAAGTTCCCTACTAGGCCAAGGGGCTAAGTGAGATGCAAATGTCCTTGGGCAGGTACTCACATAGAGGAATAGACGTGTGGGCCACTGCTAGACTGCTCCATAGAAGCACATCCCAGCTCTGACTGTCTGGGGCTTACCATGTGTGAGGCAGTGTTCATGACCTGAACCTCCAGAGGGGACTACACAACCCTGGCTCCCTTCCAGGCTTGACTCTAACTCCTTACAGGATTTTCTGGCCTTCAGTTTCTTGTATGGAAGTAGGTAGATGGCTGATGTCTTCACCACCAAACACACCTCCACCCCCTCATCTTCTCCTCCATTTTGTTTTTGTTTTGTTTTTGTTTTTGTTTTTGGAAATTCTGGAGTGTGATCTTAATCATGTAACTTTGTCTGCCATCAGGGAGGGTCAGTATGGTTTCAATAGTTGGAGTGGGGGTGGGGGTGGGAAGAAAGAGAAGTAGGCTCTGTAGCCTGGGGACTTCTTTCAGGCCACTCTGGGTGGGACTGGAGCCTTTCTCCCCTCACAGAGTCCATAGTATGAGGAAGTGTTCGACTATCCAGGCTGCTGTCCTTTACTTGGTGTACACTAGGTTAATAAGGACCTGTTGATCTTAACATTCCAGAAGAGAAAGCGTGTCCCTGGGGGTAGGGCGAGGAGGACGAGATAGAAAAATTCCTGAATTTAGTGCCGGGGACCAAAGTGAATGTCAACCTGGCCCGTGAGATCCTTAAATGGGCACTTTAGAAAGCCCTTCCTAATCATACGATTCTTGAACTAGGCCTGTGGCCTTCTCCGCCTTAGCCCAGGTCCAGGGTAGCTCACGTCTGAATTAGGGCTGCCCAGCTGGGATACTTGCAAGTCCCAAGAAGCCTCAGGCTCAGTCCTGGTCTCTGTGTTATCCTTGAGACCAAAAGAGCCTCTCACTCAGTTGTTGCAAGGGACCAAGTCCTGGGGCAGGAGCCAAGGTGTTTGCTGAAAGCCTGCAAGCTTCTGGTCAGCTGGGAATGGGAAGAGGAACAGATTGTAAGGGTCCAGGGCAGGAAAGGGAGAGAATTAGAATTTGAGCTATTGATCTATTCCTTTGGGGGCCCACAGATTCTATTGCCCAAGGGATGGAGAATTCTGAAAGCATGGAAGGTCATCCAGGGCTTGGGAGAGTCAGAAGATGCAAATCTATCCCAAAGGCTGGAATCACTGGAGCATGGGAGGCACAGGCAGGGGCCCTAAGGATTAGGAGAGGCAGGAGATCAGGTGACCCTTGAAGACCCAAGATGATCCCAACATCACAAGCTGTTTATGTAGTCCATCCCAACCTATGGCCCCTTTGATGAATAAGAATTCAGTGGTCTGGGGAAGTTGGTGAGGATGTGGTATCTGCTTGCCCCACCGTTTACATACCTCCCCTTCCATCCTGGCCAGAGTCACGAGGAACAAATGGACCCCAGGTTTGTGCTAGCCATTGGATACTAGCTATACCTCCGCTGGCTACGCCCGTCCACAGCAGGCAAATGTCCTTTGTCTCCCGTTCTAATCTGGCAGCCACAGGTAGCTGCTGGACCACAGTCCAAAGGATGCTACAGGCTGACAGGTCCAGCACCAGGCTCCTCAGCCATCCAGGCTCCTCCCGTCCTCCTCATATGTCACCTTTCATAAGAGACCCAACACTAAGAGCAGACAGAGGAGCCGGGGTGAGAGAACCCTTTTCCTTTCTCCAGTACAGTGCCAAGGGGCATAAGCTTACCTGCCGTGTCTCCTAAGGGGCTCAGTTGGCCTGTCATTATTTCTTGTCCGTAGACAGTGGTGGACTGGGCCAGGTGTTGGGAGGGGACATGTAAAGAAACAGCAGGCCCATTGGATTTTTAGGCTGGAATCCAAATCCTAGCCTATGAGAAAGCAGGTAAGAGCTCTGGTAGCCAGGAGCATGGCCTGGAGCCTGCCCTCCCACTCTTAAACCGGCCTCTCCCCACCCCACCCCACCCTACCCCACCCCATCCCATCCCCACCTCTAGGCCTGTACAGAGCCCGGGATAAACCACCTGTTCCTGCTTTTGTTCCTAGTGCCTGGCCTAGCTTCTGCCTCCCTTGGAGCCCCATTTAACTGCCCTCAGACTCCTGGTATGACTTGGCCTGTCCTCCTGGGTCCATGGTGACTCATACTGCTTTGGAATTTCACTCACCGGCATTTTCTGATGCACGTCCCGAGAGCCTGGCCTGGTGCCAGTGAACGGGCCTTGCAACAGCAACCCCACCAGTGATTATTATTTTGTCTACCTGAACTCCAGGCCATAGAGATGGGGAACAGGAAGTCAGCCAGAGAGACCAGGTGGGGACAGGAGGCTTTGTTCAGCTTGGTTTTACCTGCACACAGGTGGAGAACAGCAGGAAAGCTAAGGATTAGCATGGTTGCCCAGGAAACAGAAGACAGAAAACCCAAACTGGCCACCAGGCTTCTTTCTTAGTATGTGTTTATGAAGGCTCAAGCTGTCCTCAAACTTCAGCAATCCTCCTGCCTCACCCTCCCAAGGGTGAGGGTTGCAGGTCTGAGGGCGTCTGGGAATGGATCTCTGGGCCTCAGTTTATCATTTGGTGGATCTTAATGGTTCAAGGGCTCCAGATGTGAATATGATGTGATGGTCTCTGCTGGGTCCAACCCTTCCAAATGGAAATGTCCCCACAGACATACATGCTGTCTGTGCCTTTGTTCTCCAGCCGGTGATGCTACTGAGGGGGCTTTAGGAGATGGGACAGAGATGGCAGAAGTAGGTCACAGGGGCAAGGACGCTGAAGATCATTGCCTGGCCCCTGGTTCCATGTCTCTGATCCCTGGTATACCGTGGTGTGAAGGCCTTATGTTCACCATAGATACAGCCAGTGTGAGTTCACTAATAGCCAGGAGCCAGAGCAAGCCTGGGTTCCACTCTTGTAACTGTGGCCAGGATGGAAGAGGAGGTATCTAAGAGATGGGGCAAGCAGACACCATATCCTCCGCAGACACCATATCCTCCGCAGACACAGCGACCACCATGGACCCTGCCGTGATGGACCGAAAGCTGAAATGTGCTTCCTCCCTTAAGGTGTCCACTGTCAAGCATTCTGTCAGTGACATAAAAATAATACATATTTATATTTATAATAATATAATGTATATATCCTTCATTTTGAATAACATGTACTCACATACATAAAATAAATAAATCTTTAAAGAAAAAAAAGAGAGAGCAAGACTTTGACTATTTCCTACTGTCAAGGTGTCTCTCTAGGGGACCCTCCCTGGCCCATGGGGCATCATTCCAAAGAAGCTGACTCAAATATCAGGAGAAAAATTATACTGCTGAATATTTAATGGGAGCCTCCAGAATATGTGACTTCAGTCATCTATTTAGGTGCTGGCAGGGATAGAACCTAGGGCCTTGATTGTGCTGGGCAAGTTTCTACCACTGAGATATATTACCGTCCTTGGCACTGCCTGTTAGAGGTAAAATTGGGTCCCTGTCCTTTCCCTCTTTAAGGCAGGAAACAAAAATATAGTCGACAGCTACTATCAAATGTTTTATGTTTAACTAGAGCTAAACCAACAGACTCAAAAAATTTTGCCGCTTTCAAAAATGTATCTCACTTTAAAAAAGATGTGTGTATACTTGTGTGTGTGTGTGTGTGTGTGTGTGTGTGTGTACTGGGTGAGTACAGTGTGCCAGGAGGGCCCAGGAGGGACCAGGGGGGATCATGGGGGGGCAGGAGGGACCAGGAGGGGCCAAGAGGGACCAGGGGGGTTCATGGGGGGCCCAGGAGGGGCCAGGAGGGACCAGGAGGGCCCAGGAGGGGCCAGGAGGGACCAGGGGTAGGGCAGGAAAGGACCTGGGATCCTTTGAGCTGGAGTTACAGGTAAGCTTATAGGAGTAAGCTGTGGGTTCTAGGAACCGACCTTGGGACCTCTGCAAAAGCAGATGCTGTTAACCACTGGACCCACTCCGTCCTCAACCTCACACACACTTTAAGCTGCAGTACCTGCACTGGTTCATTGCACTGGTACCAGGCAGGCTGCCCACCAACACAGACTCCATCCTTCCCCATCCTGGCTCATGAGTAGCAGGCAGAGCCCCATCTGCCAGGTCCCCGTGGTTTCTAAAGTGATGCCAGAAATGCCTGGCAATCCAGTGTCTCAGCCACAGAGCTGGAGTTGACATTCCGACCTGGTACAGCTAGGGTCTAGAGCTGTCCTCCAAATGCTTCCGTAGAAATATGATCTGTATGGGCCTCTGAGATGGTTTATCCGTAAGAGCACTGGCTGTCCTTCCAGAGATCAGGGTTTGATACCCAGCACCCACAGGGCAGTTCACTATAGTCCTTAAATCCAGTTCCAGGGGATCTGAAGCTCTCTCTTCTGGCCTCTGGGGAATACAAAGCATATAATGTGGTGTGCAGATGCCACATTATTTTCTTATATATTATATATAATATATATGAAATTATTATATTATATATAATATGAAATTATATTATATAATTATTATATAAATAATAAAATTATATATATATATATATTATCATGAGGGGGCTGAGGAGATAATCTGAATGTCCCAAAAATGAGGGAGGGAGCTTATTTCCATGCTACTTGAGGACACAGCCAGAATGTGACATCTATGCCAGGACTGGCAGCACAGGTGTGTACTCACAGAAGCAAAAGTTCAAGGCCAGACTGGGCAATTTAGTTCAAAAGCAAATTTTAAGAGATGCAGCTAAGTGAAAAGGAGATGGATTGAAGTTTCTAGTGAGAAAAAAACAAAACTGACAAAATCTACCGGTGCACTGAGATCTCTCGCACTTCCCAGCTTGCGACCTATGGGCAAATGATATATATTTACACATACATCGCTTGTGGACCTACCTCCCCCTCTCCCTCCCGCCTCCCTTCCTCTCTTCCCCCTCCCTGCAGTGCTGCCCAGGACCCAGTGCTCTCCTCTCTGGAGACGGCCACCACCTTGTTCATGGGGGTGCGGGGAGGGGGCGAACTTTGAGAACCCAATAAAGAGGCGTGGGGCTGAGGTGGTATGCTGAGGTTCAGGCCGAGGACTGCCTCACTTGGGCGGAAAGTGGTGCAGACACTGAGGCCTGGGGCAAGAGCAGCCAGCGAAGCCGCTGCAGCTAGCACTCAGCTAACCCGGCTCGGCTCGGGGCCAAACTGAGGCCAGGAGCTGGCACTGGCGGTGTGAGCTGGCCGCTGTGCAGCGTAAGCTCTGCAGGGCAAACTCGGGGTGGGCTTCGCAGATTGGCCCCTGCCTGCCTATCCATTCTAGTCTTGTCCAAACGAGGCCAGGGGCCTGAGCGGCCACTGCTTGGAGATTCCCGGTAGCGATCCGGTGGCTTTCTCAAATGACTGTGGTTGGTGAAAGAATCAACTCTAAAAATCAGACTACTTGAACGGTCTCGAGGGGCCTGCCCTACCTAGTCAGCTCCAGATAAGAAAGAAAGGAGTGGCTGGGGGTTGGGAGGGTGGGAGGGGCTTCCTGCTGCAACGGAGGGTTCTACACCGGGATCAGTTGGGTACAGCTCCTCCTAACTCCCACAACCCAGCTTTTAAAATAATCGGCACCACAACCCGACTTAAACAGCCAATTCCCTGCAACCGTGTTTGCAGAAACTCCTGTCGCCAAGAATTACAGAACTCCTTATGCCTAGGCATTAATGATTTTCTTACAAAAGAAAATGAGACCGTTGTAAGAAACAAACAAACAAACAAACAAACAAACAAACTTTGGCTTTAAGCTTTACAAACAGATAAAAGATGATACCAGGAAAAAGACTGGTTTGGCGTTTTCTTTTGATTGGCTGGAGCTAAAAGAGAAAGTTAAATATAGGAGATGTGAGCAAACTTTAAAAAATATTGGTTTGGGGTGTGGGGTCTGGGTGCATTTAACAGTGAACAAGTTGAAATACCCAGGTTGTAACTTGGGACTTAGGTGTTTGTAGGTGTCTCACAAAGCTGTAGGGAGATTAGATTCCTTGGAATGTAGAACCAAATTTTTAAATATCTACAGAGTTTGTTTGGTGAAAAAACTTGGCACCGGATATCAGTGGAGCATTGTACTTTGAAGACAGCTAGGATAACAATCTAAATTGTGCTGGTTAAATGAACCGACTCTTCTGTTTTTTCAAAATTATCAAGGAATTTGGTGATTAAATGAATTCTTTTTTTCTCTTCACACTGGTAAGAAAATAGCCAGGCTTTTCACTGTCTCTCCTTATAAATATTCTAATGTGACAATTGAGCATTTAAACCTCCGGGGATTTAATGTACTAGTAAATTATTTAGGCAAATTAAAAATAGGCAAAGAACATGCAAATATGATTCATTAGAAAGGAATTAAATATAGAAACATTTTTAAATGTTTTACATTTGCCTTATGGGACAAGCTTATCTCCTTGGGAGGTTGAGGTGAGAAGCTCGCTAGTCCAAGGGTTGCCTAGGTTACAGGATGAATTTTAGGCCAACTTGGGCAACTTAACAAGTTCCTGTTCCAAACTCAAAAGTGAAAAGAAGGCTGAGAGATATAGCACAATGGTAGGGCACTCGCCCAGTGTGCCCGAGGCCCTGGGTGCCTGGCATCTCCAGAACTGAAAACAGAAGTGAAAACTGGATTAACCCTTCCCCTCCCCCCCCCCCCCCCCCGTGTGGGCCGACTGCTCCCCTGCCCCTTGTCCGTGGGAAGAGAGTGCTCAGCCCCAGATAAATTATCAGTAAGGACCTTGCTCCATCCCACCATTTGGTGGTGGAGTTTGAACCCAAGACCGCAGCTTGTTAAATAACAAGGCTTTTGTGATATCAGGGGGATGGCGGTACACTTGGGAGGCAGAGGCAGAGGCAGAGGCAGAGGCAGAGGCAGAGGCAGAGGCAGAGGCAGAGGCAGAGGCAGGCAGATCTCTCTGTAAGTTCCCAGTCAGCCAGGCGGGTCTACAGAGCAGTTCCAGGGCAGCCCAAGGTACACAGAGAAACCAAACGAAAAGGAAAGGAAAGGAAAAAAAAGTACTAAGAAAGAAAGAAAGCAAGGAAGAAGGAAAGAAAGAATACAGAATGCTTTTGTGGGAATTGGAGAGATGGCTGAGGGTTGAGAGTACACGCTGCTCTTGCACAAGACCTGGGCTTAGTTTCCAGAACCTTCCTAGGGTGGGGAAGCTAGGGCAGGGCACTCACATGAGCATATACACACATAAGTATGCACACACACATAATTAAATAAATCTTTTTTAAAAGAATGTGTTTGTTTCTAAAGTATGGTTTTGCTCTGTAGACTAAGCCAGACTTGAACTCTTGATTTTCCTGTCTCTGTTTCCCAAGTACTTAGCTATCTATGGTATAGACATGGGAAAGTTAAAACCTTCTTAAATAATAATATTATAACCCCCCCCCCCTTGGCGGGAATACATGTTGGCAAACTTCATCCGGAAAATACTTAGATGATATATGTAGAGTCCCAGAATTATTCTAAAGGTTATTTAAGACTCTGAGTACTTTATGAACCAGCTACGTCTATCTTTCATTTTATTATTTTATTTTATTAGTCTATGGGTGTTTTACCTGCATGGATTTCTGTGCACTGTGTGAATGCAGATCCTTCAAAACCCAGAAGAAGGCGCTAGACCCCTGTTGCCAGAGTTACAGACAGTTGTAAGCTGTTGCATGGGTGCCTGGTCCTTAGAGCTTAGACTGAGCCATCTCTCTAGTCCCAGCTACTTGTTCATTGACTCCCATGTATGCACATAGAAACCCTTCCATCTGTCTCTTTTTAACCTCTCCTTTACCACCCAATTCACAGGCCTAGGGACTGAATATGATAGGATAGAACAATTGCTTGGATTTTCTTCTTCTTCTTCTTCTTCTTCTTCTTCTTCTTCTTCTTCTTCTTCTTCTTCTTCTTCTTCTTCTCATATATCTTCAGAGGCTTAAACATTCTCATCTACTTGAATCCAAGGAAGCCTAATAAAGTCAAAGGAGACAGTGGATGTCCTAGTGTGTGTACACACACACCAGATACATAATGCTTGATTGGTTAGCAATGGACTCTCAAGCATTAAGGAACAATTCACCCACAAAGAAAAGTATAGGGAGCTGGAGAGATGGCTCAGCAGTTAAGAGCACTGACTGTTCTTCCAGGAGTCCTGAGTTCAAATCCCAGCAACTACATGGTGGCTCACAACCATCTGTAATGGGATCTGATGCCCTCTTCTGGGGTCTGAGAGACAGTGTATTCACATAAAATAAACAAAATAAATCTTTTTTTTTTTTAAAGTACAGAAACATGTACTAAAGTTGTTTGACATGTCACAATAATACATCTTAACATTTTTATTTTTTTCTGTGTATTTTAAAAACATATTTTCCAGATGGATATGATACATCTAACTTTAGTTTGGGGTGTATCTCTGTTAGGGTTTCTATTTCTGTGAAGAGACACCATGACCGTGGCAACTCTTATAAAGGACAACATTTAATTGGGGATGAGTTACAGTTCAGAGGTTCAGTTCATTATCATCATGGTGGGAATCGGGGCAGCATCCAGGCAGACATGGTACTCGAGAAGGAGCTGAGAGTTTTACATCTTGATCCACAAGCAGCAGAGGGGAGTGTGTGCTACACTGAGCATCGCTTGGGCATAGGAGACCTCAAAGCCTGGTCCCACAGTGGCACACCCACTCCAACAAGGACACACCCACTCCAACAAGGACACACCCACTCCAACAAGGACATACCTACTCCAACAAGGACACACCCACTCCAACAAGGACACACCTACTCCAACAAGGACACACCAACTCCAACAAGGACACACCCACTCCAACAAGGCTAAACCTCCTAATAGTATCACTCCCTTTGGGCCAAGCATCCAAACACATGAGTGTCTGGGGGCCATACCCATTGAAACCACCAAGGTAGGAAAGTATCCCAGTCATAGATTGCACTTACACAAACCCAGGTTGTCTGGCTGACTTCACACTCAGGCCCATAGTATATATCATGGTTTGGGGTCTATTCCTGCAACGTGTGCTAAGGAAAACAGTGCACGCCTGAATCAAGCACAGGAGAAAATAGCAATCTGGAGCTGGGGTAAAACCTGAGAAGATGTGTGAAGCTGCTGCTGGCAGAAGACGGCAGCCTTTTTCACAGTGTGAGTGGAAGGAGTGCATTCTGAAATAGTGATAAAGTATAGTGCAGTAAACACACCAGCAACGGAGTCGTTATCGTTAGCGAGAACGATGGACTTAGCCAGGCATGCCGCCCACACCTGTCATCCCAGCATTTGGGAGGTGGGAGAGGGGGATCACAAGGCTACATGGCAAAACCTAACCCAAACAGAACAGTCTTTGTTTAGTCAGGCAGTAGCTTTCATTTGTAATCCACTTGGAAGGCTAAGGCAGGGGAAACACAAGTTCAAGGCTAACCTGAGTTACATAATGAGTTGGAAACCAGGCAGGGTTATATAAGGAGAACTTGTCTCAACACACACACACACACACACACACACACACACACACACACACACACACACACACAGAAGAGAGACTGAGAGACAGAGATCTGGGGAGGAGATGACTTAGTAAATTGCCTGCTATATAAGCATGAGCCTAAGTTTGGTTCCCTGGTATTCACCTAAAAGCATTTGCTGCTCTTCCAAAAGACCTAGGTTCAAATCCCAGCACATGCATGCTAGCTTATAACTTTCTGTATCTCCAGTCCCATGGGATCTGATGCCATCTGCTGAACTCCATGGACACCAAGGATGCATGTGGTAGCCACACATACATGCAGACAAAAGAAAAAAAAATCACTCGTACACATAAAACATATAAAAATAAACACGAGGTAGCTTGAGCAGCCACAGTGGGACCACGGGGTAGTGTGTCTGATAACCAAGGAGACTGAGTGACTGACAGGGAGCAGGGATTCTACACAGAGGGCATGCATAGTGGGCTATGACGGGGGGAGCAGGGAGTCTACACAGAGGGCATACATGGCGGGCTAAGTCCTGGATGAGACAGGGCCAAATGGAGCAGGGTTTCAACACGGTGCTCTGAACAAACTACAGTTTAGAACAGAAGTATTTCTTTTTTTTATTTGATATATTCTTTATTTACATTTCAAGTGATTTTCCATTTCCTGGATCCTCCCTCCCTGAAAGTCCCAACAGAAGTATTTCTTTGGGGGCTAGAGAGATGGCTCAGCAGTTCAGAGCACTGACTGATCTTCCAAAGATCCTGAGTTCAATTCCCAGCAAGCACATGGTGGCTCCCAACCATCTGTGATGGGATCTGATGCTCTCTTTTGGTGTGTCTGAAGACAGGGATAGTGTACTCATATACATAAAATAAAAAATAAAAATAAAAAGAGAGAAGTATTTCTTCCTGGAATCTTCCATCGAATGCTTTTGGTCAGCAGATGATCTAGAGTAATGCAGACTACATAAAGTAAATCATGGATGAGAAGCTGTTCTCTAAGGGTCCCACCTACACTGCTGATGTGCTTTATTCTGTCCTGCCTTGAACTGTTTTCATTCTAGAAGGTTCTAGCCATCCTCTGCCTTCAGCTCCAAGTTGCCACTCTCAAAGCCAAACTCAAGCTCTGCAGTTTTTCATCTTTTCTCTTCTCTGTGTTCAGCTATCACCTTCTTGACTCCTCTCCTGGGTCACTTCTGTTCATCCATGTAACAACTCCCAGAGAGTCACCTCCACACTTCTTGGGGGTGTTTCCAGGCAGTTCTGCTGGGATCCAGGTGACCCACGTTGCACACATGAGGAACTCAGTATCTCAGTGCCAGCCGTGCACTAAAGCTTAATCCATAGTCGTTGGTTCTTCCTTGAATGTGACCTCAGCATCTTGCCCTGGAATTAGGGAAGTCTTCTTTCTGCCCCTTTGTGATACAAATCGTGTAGGAGGCTGATGGTAGGACCTGGTAGTCAGCGGCACTCTGGAGAGGTGGGTATGGAGGTTGCTTGTTGCCTCTGCGTGGGACAGCTGGGCTTGACTCTTGGGAGGGTCATGAAGGCACATGAGATGTGGGTTTTGGGGTCAGCAATCTGGAGTCACACACTGGGTCCCTGGAAATGGAATAGGTACATCTAGAGACACCACAGGAAATGGCTCAGGTGACATAACTAAGAAAAAGGACACCACACCACTTAGTAGGTGTGGTGGTTTGGTAGGAATGAGCCCCATAGATTCATATGTTTGAATGCTTGGCCACAGAAAGTGGCACCATTAGGAGGTGTGACCTTGTTGGAGGAAGTATGTCACTATGGAGGTGGGCTTTGAGGTCTCCTATACTCAAGCTATGCCCTGTGTAGCACACAGTCTCCTTCTGCTGCCTGCGGATCAAGATGTAGAACTCTCAGCTCCTTCTCTAACACCACGTCTGCCTGCATGCTGCCATGTTTCCTGCCATGACTATAATGGACTAAACCTCTGAAACTGGAAGCCAGCCCCAATTAAATGATTTTCTTTATAAGAGTTGCCATGGTCTTGGTGTCTCTTCACAGCAATAAAATCCTAAGACAGTAGATGAATTCTTGACCTTGCCTCTTTTATTCAAAGTAGGAGGAACTCTTGAGTCCTGGCTCTGTTTCTAGAACCTGGGCCAGCCACCTCCCAGCGGTCCCTGCTCTGCTCTCACTGGTCATGTGGTTTAATTATGAGGTCAGGAAGGGATTTCTAGTAGTGGGTTGCATAGCCCGTGACAACCCTGCTGGCTGTATTTCACAGGCCCCCATCAATCCAGCCTGGCCTGTGAGCCTTGTAGGCCTCAGGGACCCAAAGCTTCTTTCTGACTTGTGCAGCAGTGACTATGGGATTCTCTTTTAGCAAGGCATGGGGAGAAAAATTAGAATGTGAAACTGGGCAGAGGCCTAGTCCTGAGGGAGTAAAAGGGAGGCCACCCAAACCTCAGCTTTCTGTTGTCATCTGGGCCCTTGCGTGAGACCTATATGCCACTTGAGTCTCCCCTTTAGAGCTGCAGGCTCCATCTTGTCTATTTGTCTCACCCTTAACACTAAAAGAGACACAAAGAACCCGCAGGCCACCCTGCACCCGCACCTTGCCTCTGCCTTGTGACTGTGCTTAATATAGGCCAAACGAAAACAGCTCCCAAAATAGAGCTGCTCTGAGAGGCAGCTGCGGCTAGGAAGCACTCCACAGAAAGAGAAAATGTGCAGGTGACAGGGGAGCCTAGTTCTCCTCAGGTGTTACATAACCCAGGCTAGGAAACTGGGGCCCTAAATCAGCAGAGGGAAGAAAGCTTGCCTTGTCCCCTTAGAGGCCTTCTTTTCCCCCTCCCCAAGACCACGGGGCAGCCCCACTTTACAGGCAAGGAAGGAGTTGGGCACAAGGTCACCCCTCAAAGCATCCCCCAGGGAGCCTGTCATGCATGCCTAAGTGGTCACATGACTTCCTGAGCTGGCTAGGAGCCTCAGAGGAGTCAGGTGACTCCCAGAAGGCTTGGTGCCTGGGGTGGGTTTCATCTGATCAAAGAGGTGGGGGCAGGAGGGGAGGGGGAGGAACAAGATGGCCAAAGGAAGCAGCAGCAGCCGCAGCAGCAGCAGAGGCTGCCCCGTGGCCAGCAATCTCTGCAATCTGGAACAGCCTCTGGCTTAGCATATTTCATCTTTCTTCAGCCAGGAGGAGACCTCTATCATGCAGGAGAGATGCCTCCTCCTTTCACTCATCTCTCCATTCCTTCAGTGGTCCCTTCATTGCCGGAAGAAGCTCTACTTCCTGTCTGACACTACTTCCGGTCTGACTGCGCCTTCCTTGGCTTGCTTTGTACTTTGCCCGGTTTTCTTCCTCCTCAGCTTGTTCTTTGCTGCTAAACTCCACTGTGGAGTTTAGAACAGTGAAGGCCTCAGGAGAGGGTGCAAGGACTATTTTGGGGGCAGGAACGGGAGGCTAAACGGTGCTTGTCAGTCCCAGGGAAGGAATTGATGGTTATTGTTTGTCCAGACAGAGGACAGGGGCCAATGTGCAAAGGCCCAGAGGCCAGATGGAAAGTATGCCATCTCTTTCATGAAAAACTATCGCCATTACAGATAGAGTCTGAAAGGCACAATGCCGGTGACAAAATGCCACACAGCCACAAAGGACTCTGCATGGCAGTGTGCTTTCCAACCTGACAGCTGGGGCAGAGGGTTCTCAAAGCCTGCGTAGCAAGGCAAATCTCTGGCCTTACCTCAGATCTGTTGTATCAGAAACTCTGGGTGTGTGGAATAGTGAGTGAGTACTGATCTCTCTCTGGGTGTGGGCCCAGTGGTTCTAGGTTTGAGGCCCAGGGCATGAACAGCTTGGAATGATACCTGATTACAGGACAAAATGGTATGTGTTTTAGTTATGGTTCCTATTGCTGGGAAGAGACGCCTGACCTCAGCAACTCTTATAAAAGAAAACATTTAACTGGGGCTGACTTACAGTGCAGAGGTTCAGTCCATCATTGTCATGGCAGACACCGTGCTGGAGAGATAGCAGAGAGTTCTCCATCTGGATCCGCAGGCAGCAAGAAGAGAAAGTGAGCTGCTAGGCTCTGCTTGAACTTCTGAAACCTCAAAGCCCACCCCTAATGACAAACCTCCTCCCACAAAGGCACACCCCCAATAATAATACTCCCTATATGTCTATGGGGGGCATTCTCATTCAGACCACCACAGTGTGAAACAGGGCAAGGCTGGGGAGGAGGGCCTAGGGGTTAGTGAGCTAACATGATGACGTTAGTGGACACCTTCCTCCATTAGCAAAAATTCAAACTGGCTGGGAGGGGTGGTGCACACCGGTTAATCCCACCACTAGAGTGTCAAAGGCAGTGGACCTCTGTGAACTCTGTGGCACCCTGATCTACATAAATGAGCTGAGAGGCTTGGAGGGTAGCTTAGTTGATAAAATGCTTCCCTTGCAAGCCTGAAGACCCGAATCTGTGAAAATCCCTGGTGTTCACTTGCAATCTTAGCACTGGGAAGGTGGATACAGGTGGATTCCTGGGGCTTGGTCTTGGCCCATTTGGATAGCCCAGGACCCGAGAGGGACCCTGTCTGAAAGATAAGATTGATGGATGAGTCCTGAGGAAGGACACCGAGGAGGTTGTCCTTTGACCTCTGTATGTACTTCACACACACACACACACACACACACACACACGTGAGCGCGCGTGCGTGCACGCTTAAAACTTGTCTACATTTGGTACAGAGATAAATGTACTCTAGGATAAATCATTACTTTTAAAATTTTTTTTAAAAAACTAAAAACAGTTGTACCGATCCGTGTATGAACTGTGAGCCCTCCTCACTGTGCCCAGTGGGTAAGTCAGCCATAACGTTTAGATGAGTCTCAAAAGCACCAGCCTTTGACTCATCTAAGCAGAGAAGCTGGGCCATTGTAGCTGATACTCCAAATCTGGGATCAGGGTGCTGGGTGGATGGACAACAAGACAAAGGAGGATGGACGAGAAAACTTACAGGAGACCATCCAAGTTCAAGCATGAGATACCTGAGGAGTGTTCAAGTGGGACTGTCCAAGCCACAGTTAGCTGAGCAAGGCAAGAGTTCCAACACAGACGTGTAAGTCATGGGGCTGGAAGAGACGGCTCAGTGATTAAGAGCACTGATTGCTCTTCCGAAGGTCCTGAGTTCAATTCCCAGCAACCACATGGTGGCTCACGACCATCTGTAATGGGATCTGATGCCCTCTTCTGGGGTGTCTGAAGACAGCTACAGTGTACTCATACATAAAATAAACCTTAAAAAGAAAGATAAGTAAGTCATGGTTGTAAGGGCTTGCTGAAGCAACTGGGTCAAACTGTCTGCACAAGAGAGGAGGACCACCAGCTAGAAGGTGGACGGTATAGTAACAACCTGAGCCTCGAAGTGCCCAGCAGCCAACTGTCAGCCCACAGAGTCCAGCAGGTGGGCAGCGAAGCACATCTTCTGTGTTGAGATGTCAACATACAAGGTGGTGTTAGCCTTGACCCATGGAGGTGTGGAAGGCAACTGGAACACAGGGAGACCAGGAGTAGGGGCTCTTCCTCCAAGAGGTTTGCCTGCTGGGGTTGGGGAGAACAGTGGTTAGTGGGGTTGTGGGGGTGTAGAGAGTGTCTATATTGGTTCCCCGGGAAACGGATGCCAAGGCAAGTGTTTGCAGGCAGGGCAGTTCTTAGGAAGAGCAGAGTGGGGGAAGTAGCATGGCTGGGGAGTGGGCCTGTGATGCAGAGATAAAGTCCTTTGCAGAGCTAGCTGGAGCTGCAGAGCTGCCAAGGTCCTTCAGTCGTCCTTCAGGAGTATGAGAAGGGAGGGCCTTGCTCTACCTACCTATCACATCTTTCTAATTGCTGTTTGCCTCGGATGCTGACCCTTGAGAGACTGGCTCATTCTCCAGGCTGGCGATTCTTAGAGCTGAAAAATGACACTCCCCCCACCCCATAACGTAGCTTAAAAAAAAAAAAAAGATGTATGTATTTAGTGTATAAGTGCTCTATCTGCATGTACACCTGCATGCCAGAAGAGGGCACCAGATTGCATTATAGATGGCTCTGAGCCCCTGTGTGGACGCTGGGAATTGAACTTCCGGACCTCTGGTAGAGCAGCCAGTGCTCTTAATCGCTGAGCCATCTCTCCAGCCCCTAAGTACAGCTTTTACATCTATAACAGTTCAAACCTTAGGCCTTCTATTCATTTCACTTGGGCTTACCCACTGTTACCTAATCACAACTTAATTAGGGCAGGGCAGGTTCTGACACCTGGAGAGAGGAACTTAAGCCATCAAAACTAGTCAGATGGAGCCATAGGACACTGTCTCACTTTATTAATACTTTTAGTAGAAGTCACAATCAAGGTTCTTGGTCACACTTCCCTCTACCCATTTGGTTTCCCGAGTGACGTGTTTCATTAAGTCACCCTGTAGTGACCTTCTGCCCTTGGAATACTTTTTGCATGTGCTGGGATTTGATCCCACGGCTCCATGTGTGTGGCGCCAATACTCAGCCTCAGAGGCACTTTCACTAACGTGTGTAGGGACGGATGAACTCAAAACTCTCCTGTTGGGACAATCACGTCTGTGTCTGTGTGGCTTGCTAATCTTAATAAAATAAGCTCGAGGCTTCCTTATCAGTCATTTGATGAGGCCTGCACTGAAAATGGATGTTAGTGTGGCCCAGCCAGCTAACTATCCTTGGTAGTTCCCACAGGGAACTAAACTCAGCATTGAGGAGGACACGGGGAGCATATATATTTCTGTCCAGAAGGGGGCGCCTGTTAATGGATCTCAACCTCCACTTCGGATTGATTGCTTTTGAAAACATTCTTAGAAAGTGCTCCTAAGAAAGATGGAAAGAAGGGAGAAGGGATCAAAAATGCAGAAGAGGGAAATAAATAAATGATTGGCAGAAGGCAGAGACCTGAAGTAAGGAGGAGAGAAAAGCCTTCAGAGTCCTGGAAGGATGGCTTTGTTTAAAGATTTTTTTTATCTTTTATTTTTTTTAAAGATTTGTTTATTTACTTGATCCAGCATTGTAGGGGAGTACCAGGACAGAGAAAAGGGAGGGGGAAAGATAGGAGAATGGATGGAGAGAAGAGGACTTATGGGACATATAGGGGGAGACTGGGAAAGGGGAAAGCTTTTAAAATGTAAACAAAGAATATAGAAAATAAATAAATAAATAAAGATTTGTTTATTCATTATATGTAAGTACACTGTAGCTGTCTTCAGACACACCAGAAGAGGGCCTCAGATCTCATTACGAATGGTTGTGAGCCACCATGTGGTTGCTGGGATTTGAACTCAGGACCTTCAGAAGAGTAGTCAGTTCTCTTAACCACTGAGCCATCTCACCAGCCCAGGGATGTTTTTTTTATGCTGGAAGGAAGGTGGGGACAATTCTGGAAGCTCTTGTCAATGTCTCCTATTCTTCCCTGCAAAATAGGAAGGAAAGTAAGGAGGAGGTTTACTGAAGAAGGGGAGGGTCTGTAAAGGTTTGTAAATAGAAAAGGTCATGACTGAGAGAGACATAGTCGTAGTGTAAAGAAGTCACTGAATAGGAGAGCCGGAAGGAAGCCGCTAGAGAGCTTGCATGGTCAGTTGCTGAGGGGAGCACTTCTGGGAGACGGTGAGACGGTAAAGCGCTGGGCTGAGCTGTGGAGTGGACAGCAAGGCAGAATGGTGGGAAGCCACTCAGAAGGGGAAGCAGGGAGACACCGGAAGGCAGACTGTGCTGCATCCCAGACCTGTGGTGCTGGGTGAAGAAAGGAAGGTGAGTTGGGACAGCACCAAGGGTGGAGAGGAGGGGCAGAGAGGTCGACGGGTGTGATCGATGAGGAGATGAGGGTAACTTGTCCTGGAGCCTGGATGAAGGACCTTAGTTGTCACAACTGGTCACTTTTGTCTCTAGGCACAGGACAAAATTCTCTTTGGTAGAGGTTTATTTGAAGATGCCTCTCCCACTCTCCTAGTTAGGGTTACTATTGCTGTGATGAAACAGCATGACCAAAACAGCTCAGGGAGGAGAGGCTTTAATTTGCCTTACACTTGATATCACTGTTCATTGTCAAAGGAGCTCAGGACAGGAACTCAAGCAGGGTAGGAACCTGCAAGCAGCCGCTGAGGCAGAGGCCACGGAGGGGTGCTGCCTCCTGGCTTGCTCCATGGCTTGCTCGGCCTGCTTTCTTATAGAACCTAGGACCACCAGCCCAGGGATGGCACCACCCACAATGGGCTGGGCCCTCCCCTATCCATCACTCATTAAGAAAATGCCTTACAGCTGGATCTTACGGAAGGCTTTCTTTCAGATGACTCTACCTTGTGTCAGGTTGACGTAAAACTAGTCATGGCATGCACATGGATGCGACCTTTTGCACACTGATTTCAATATTGATCTTCTATCATTCCTCATTCCTTGGTTCACCCTTTGAACTGGTCATAAGACCTTACCAATTCCCTCATTATTAATGAAGCTGTTATGATTTGGATCTGAAATGTCCTTATGTTTTGAATGTGTATTCCTCGATGTACTGTGCTATGTTTAGGAAGCTGTGGAGTCTTTAGGAGATACAGCCTTACTGAGTGAAGTGGGTCACTAGGGGTACACCTCTGAAGCATGTCGGGTCCCTGGTTCTAGCTCTCTCTGCTCTCTCTAAGCCTTTGGGCCAACAGACCTGAATAACTCTGCCAGGTCTTCCTAACTATGATGGACTACTACCTTCTGAGACTCTGGACCAAACTAAATCTTATTTCCCATAATTTATCTCTGTCAGGCTTTCAATCACGGTGACATGCAAACCAACTAGTACAGAAACCTAATGCAGAGAACAGAACCATGTTCCAACCACTTGGCTTTTCCTCCCCACATGCTGTGTCCACAAAGATTCCTGAAGCTCCTCCACAGAGCATAGACTAAAAATCCAGCACCTCAAATCCATTCTTTACTTAAGAGTGGAATCCCTTCTGAAGTGGCCCTGGTTGGGCACGGTAAAACATGTCTGGATATTTTGCTAAAGGGTGCCTTGTGAGTCCACACAGAACCCAGCAGAGGACCTCCCACTCCATCAATGATTGCTACTCTTAGACTAGAGATCTGTCTCCAGGTCACTCCATCCCTCTCTTCTCTGAAGCTGCAAAAGAGGGTAAATGTCCTCTAACTCTTTCCCTGCATGCTTGGGACTGTTTGGGAAATTATCACACAGATAAGGTTGCCTCTAAAGGAAGACAGAATAAACCGCACAAGGATCTGACTCATTCCTAGCAGGCATTCTCCACAAGCCCATTCTCCAAGTAGGCGTACCAGGAGGAGGATGCCAGTGAGAAGGCACGCTCAGCTTTCCTCTGAGATCTCCAAGTGAAGACCAAGGCCTGTCTTAGTTAGGGTTCTTACTGCTGTGAACAGACACCATGACCAATGTAAATTTTAGAAAAGACAACATTTAACTGGGGCTGGCTTACAGGCTCAGAGGTTCAGTCCATTGTCATCAAGGCAGAAATATGGCAGCATCCAGGCAGACACGGTGCAGGAGGAGCTAAGAGGTCTACATCTTTATCTGAAGGCTGCTAGTAGAAGAACTGACTTCCAGGCAACTAGGGTGAGGGTTTTAAGCCCACACCCACAGTGACACACCTACTCCAACAAGGCCACACCACCTAATAGGGTCACTCCCTGGGCTAATCATATACAAACCATCACAAGGCCCCAGCTTCACTCCTGGCCCTGATCTTTGCTTTTTGGCTGATATCTGTGGGTAACCTGACACAAGGGCCAGGGCCTCACCCACTCAACAGGTTACACTTGCTGTAGGTGACCATTTTGGCTTCAATGACTTGGCTGTGTTCCATCCTCTCCCTTGCTACGCACAGCAATCATCCGATCAGATGTGAGGGCGTGGGGCCAAGTCATACACCAAGGACTCCATATATGAGTTCTGGTCCTCAGCCAGGAACAAAGGACGAACTCTAAGACTCATTGATGCACTATGTAACACGCCATTCTAGTCCGGTGAGACCATGACCCAAAGCCTAGCCCTGACCTGGGACAGCTCTTTAACTTAGGACGTTCTCTGCTATTTAGTTTTTGTTCAGCTTCATCACAGTATCTGATACTCTATAGTAGGTTAAGTAAACACTTGTCTTTCCCATTAAACTGCCTGCTGCTTTGTGCAGCCTGGCAATAATATGCAAAGCTGAGATCCGATACTTTGCACACTGGGTGGGCTTGAATATGTTTAGCATTTGACAAGTTCTCCACTCACCTTTCCTCAGAAGAAAACAGCTAAGCCACTCTTCCAGACCTGGCTGAGACCAGTTTATCTCCCTTTCTAATTCCAGGCTGATGCGACTGCAAGCTAGCCAAGCCTCAGAGGCTGGCAGCATCCAGTCTGGAGAGGACCCAGAAACTGTCTATCGATTGAGCGAGTGAATAAGTAGGGTGAGACACAGGGGAGCATCCAAGAAACAGGACCCCAAGTGATCTGTGGCCATTGCAGTTTAGGGGAGCTGTGAATCAAAGCGACAGCTTGTCTCGAGGCAGGGATACTCTTTGTGTTCACAGGCCTTTGGGGAGAAGATAGAGAGTACAGGAAGCCAAGGATATCTTAGCAAGGGGGAAGAGTAAGTAAACACACGGGCTTTGGATGCAGAAGCTCTGGGGTGGGATTCAGCTCTTCCATTCCCTAATTGTGTAGCCTTTGATAAGTATGCCAAGCTTCGGCTGTAAACCAGGGACCCAGGTCCCAGGGCCGGATTAAACAGAATCGTGCAGATGCAACATGCTCTCAGGGTGCTTGAAGCACGGTGAACAGCAACACTATCACTGTCTTTGGCACAGGCTCGGTGGTGCAGTCATCCAGAGGAGCAGAATACCTGGAGGCAAAGAGCAGAGAGAAGTGGAAAGTTTGTTTATCTGCTCTTTCCTTCCTTCCAGACAAGCTCAGGACACTTGAGGGGCAGTTAGGTCTGTCTGCCCTGAAGCTTCCTTCGGAGGTACTTTTAAATAAGGAGGGAGGCTGCCACTAACTGTGAACACCTCATGGCTCCTTTGCAGAGAGACCTCTCTAAGGACTCCTGCATGGCCGTAGGACTATCTGGAAGGGATGCACTTACTGAACTGGCACTCACTGGCACCTTGCGAGTTTTGCTTTGCTCTGTGTGCAGTAGTGGGGACCGAGCTTGGGGACTTGCTTATCCTAGGCCAACACTCTACCAGTCCTCTTCTGTCAGTTTGGGTGGGAGATGCTAAGCTTTGAGCTTGGCAGCATCAGCATCTTCTGCCTTCCTTCCTGCCTTCAGCACCTTTCGAGTAAATGCCTGCCGCTCACCTATGCTTCACAGGGGAACTCGGAGCTGACAGCTCATCAGACTCTCCTAAGAGACATCTAACCATGTCTGGGTCTTGCCCTCAGAGAGCATGGCAGAATTCTCCTGGAGTATGATAGCCATTGCTTTTTCCAGGTTTCCAATGGGCAGCTAGGGTTGAAAATGAACTACTAGTGTATGAATTTCCATTGACTTCTTCCTCTCCCCCCCTCCCACCTTCCTCTCTTCCCTCCCTTCCTCTCTTCCCTCCCTTCCTTCCTTCTCCCTCTTCCTCCTTTCTCTTTTTTCTCTTCCTTTCCTTCCCAGTATAGGTTAAACAATCAGCCTTGGGTGTATTAAACAAGTGCTTTACAATCAATCTATAACCCTCTCCCCCGTTCCCCACCTGTTACAATATTTTTTGAAATAGGATTTCATATATTTCAGACTGGTCTTGAATTTACCATGCAGTGGAAGATTACCTTGAACTTCTTGATCCTCTTGTCTCTGCCTCCTGAGTGATGTGATTTATAAGTCCATGCCTCCATGCTATGATCAAACCCAGAGTTTTATGTGCGCTAAGCAAGTACTCTATCAATGAGATGCATTACTTAGCTTGTTGTTGTTGTCGTTGTTGTTGTTTTCTGAGACCGAGTTTCTCTCTATAACAGTTTTGGCTGTCCTGTAACTCCCTCTGTAGACAAGGCTGGCCTTCCACTTACAGACATCCTCCTGCCTCTGCCTCCCAAGTGCTGGGATTAAAGGCATGTACATCTCTCCAGCGCCTATCTTTTTATGCTTGATTTTGATACAAGATCTCACTAAGTTGCTGGGACTAAATTTGAACCCCCTTCTGTAGCTCAGTCTGGACTTGATCTTGTAATTCTCTCTTGCCCAGTTTACCTAGTAATTGAGATTGCAATGTCTCTGCTCTCAAATCCATTAGGTTCCTTTATTTTCTTGGAAGGAATTCTCTAGAAGGAATTAAATTTGTAAATCCAGGTGTGGTTATTCAAACACAGTAGGAAATCCTGGTTCAGGAAGACTCTTAGTTTTGTCCTGAGCTTGCTGATTTTAGGACAACTGCACCCGTGGAGACAGGAAGTGAGCCCTTTGTTTAAATCTCTGTCACACAGGTTGGGGAGGCAAAAGTCTCCGAGGAAGTTTGCTGTCTGGACCTTCCTGCCCTTTTGCACTCACTTGGATGCTGCTCAGCTGTGTCTAACCGCTGGATCCGGCTCTTCGACTTTCTGCATCCGTCTGCAGCTTTCTTCTCCTGCATTTATAGTGTCCCTTGAAAAATAAGAGGAATAGGCAAAGAATTGTTCCTAAAGTTCCCACTCTCCGCCTTAGAATCCTTTGGAGGACGGCAACCTCTCCCACCCTTCCTTCCTTGTCCTCTCCCATCGAAACTAAAAGCACGTCCTTGGAACTTCTCTGGAACTTTCTCCAACTGCCTCCCCAACAGCCAACTGCTTCTCCTGTCCTGTGCTCCCTCTGCAAACATTCTCTAAGAATTACAGGTCCTTAATACTAGTTAATCTTCATCCCATTAGAGAAATACTGTGAGGGTATCCCGAAGGGACCTCTGCCAGCTTCAAAACGGATCAGGATTCCCCAGGAGAGAAACCCACCAATACAGAGTCTAATGCCTTAAACCAGGTAAGTGAAAAAGCACTTCTGGCTCCTCGTGTGATATAGGGATTTCCCACAAGCCAGAGTGTAAAAAATGGAGAGACTGAGATGCAGAAACTTGACAGAAATTAGTGTCAAGCATAGCATTTTCTTTCTTTTAAAGATTTACTTATTTATTATATGTAAATACACTGTAGCTGCCTTCAGACACTCCAGAAGAGGGTGTCAGATCTCGTTACGGATGGTTGTGAGCCACCATGTGGTTGCTGGGATTTGAACTCAGGACCTTTGAAAGAGCAGTCAGTGCTCTTAACTGCTGAACCACCTCACCCAGCCCCCAACATTTTTTTAACCCTCCAATTTCATTGGATTTGAATACATCATTTGTAGCATTTCTAAGTGCTTGTCTCTGAGCATAAACACTTTTCTAATTGTCTCTATAAAGAGCACTGGAATGTTTCCAATTGCTGAGGCTCTGGGCTGGCAAAGAGCACGAGTGACCTTAGCAGGGCTCAATCTGACAACCTCTTAGCATGTTTCCTTCCTTAAAATATTTTTATTTTAATTTATTCGTATGTGTGTATATCACATGTATGCAGGCATCCACAGAGGCCAGAAGAAGGTGTTGGATCCCCGAGCTGGTGTCAGGTGGTTGTGGGTGCTGGGAACCAAATATCCATCCTCCGCAAGAGCAGCGAGTACTCATAACTGCTGAGCCATTTCTCCAGGCCCACATTTCCTTCTTTTACGGCCTCCTCACTCCTTCTGTAAAACAGGAAAACAAAACAAACCAACCAAACAACAACAACAATAACCCTGTCTTCTCCCATACTTGGAAATATGGGGACCCACAGATTGAGCCCGTCCTCGGAAGGAGAAAGTGAGATCCAGTTCTGTTGAAGTCCAGCTTGTCTCTTTTACTTCCGTCCTTGTGCTTTTTGGCATAAAAAAAAATGATATGTCATTGCCAAATTCATGACAATCCTATGACAGTTTCCTCCTATGTTTTCTTCTGAGTTATATACTTGTTCTTAGATTTAAAACTGTGACTCACTATGACTCAGTTTTTATGTATGGTATGTTCTTTGGCACGGGGCTCTCTGGTGTTATAGCTAGCCATCCCCAGGTGTTGAGATGGTGGTCTCTGTTTTGTGTGCTTAGTGCGTTATTGGAAATCATTAGACCAGAATATATACAAAGGCTTGAACTCTTTATGTAGGTCAGGCTAACTTTGAACTCACAGACTACACTGTCTCTGCCTTCTGTATACTGGGATTAAAGACATGCACACCAAGGCAGCTCTCTGTTTCTTTTATGATGTAACCATTTCCTGCTTTAAAGTTTTTTGTTTATGTGAATGTGTGTGTGTGTGTGTGTACATGCACCAGATATCCTGGAGCTAGAATTATAGATGACTGTGAGCTGCCCAACATTTTGGTAGACCAATATGTGTTTTTAACTATGGTGCCCCCTTTCTAATTCCTTCACTCTTTTCTTTTCTTTTTTTCTTTTCTTCTATTTTCTTTCTTTTCCTTTCCCTTTCCCTCCCCTCCTTCACCCTCTCTTTCTTTCAAGACAGAGTTTCACTGTAGACCAGGCTGGCCTTGAACTCAGAGGTCACCTGCTTCTGCTTGCTCTGCCTGTGCCGGGATTAAAGGTGTGCCTCACAACACCACACTCACTGTCTTAGTGTTTGTGTTTACAGCACTCTGAGATCACTTCCGGCTTTCTCTGTATCCCATCTACCTTGGTGTATTGTGTTTTAATCTCATTTCTCTCTGGTTATTCTCTGAGTTCTCTAAAAATCTCTTCTTTGTCAGTTTACTGATGTGCTGTTGATGGACTAGGGATGTCCTTTGATGATAGATGACTTCCCTACTCATAAGACCCTATCTATGCATGAGACCCTGGGTGTGATTCCCAGAATTGACAAAATATATGCTATTTAATTTCAACCTGTTTGTGATGTTTCCAGTATTTCTTCTTCAGGCTTGCAGCAGCACCTTTACCCACTAAGCCCTTTCAGGAGAGTACTCACATGGTCTCCAACTATGATCTTGTTTTCTAGTCTCACTCCACAGAATCCAAAACACATACAGTATGATTCCCACAATTTATATCCATTAAGACTTGCTGTTGTAGTCTAACACAGTACGTAGGAGAATGTTCTCTGAATTTAGTTTTGGAACATGTTCTTTATTCTTTTGTTGAGTGGGCTGTTAGGTTTATCTTGATACATCCCATTGCTGTATAGCATTGTTCAGATCCTCTATGTCTTTATTGGAATGGCCCAATAGGTAATGTCACTTGCTCCAGAGCCAAGCCTGGTAATCAGGGTTTAATTCCCAGGACCTGTGAGGTAAAAGGAAATAACTCCCATAAGTTGTCCTTTAACCTCTACATGTATGCCATGGTCTGTGCACTCCCACAATAAATAAATAATTTAAAAATTTAACGTATACTATTGAGTTCTCCAAGTGCTAGTTTCATCAAGTTATCCATTTCTCTGTTTAAATCTGTCAATGTTTGTAAACTTCACACAGCTTGGATCGCTGATACTCGGTGGATGTATATTTATAATTGTTATATCTTTGTATCAGTATGTTGTCTGTTGCTAGCATAAAATACTCAAGGGTAGTTACTTTATAAAGAAATGGGGGTCATTTAGCTTATAGTTTTGTGGGTACAAGAGCACGGTACTACCAACCCCCTGGCTGCATCACGTGGCACCAAAATGGTAGATCCAATGCAAGACTTAGAGATTATCTAAAGCAAGAAGCCAGAGGGTGGCCTCTCGCTCGTTTACAATAAGGACCACTAGCTTCTTCCCAGGATGGGCCCGGAGTCTCTAAAACACTCTGGAGTCTCCTCCATCTTTGCTTTCCTTGGTGTTTTTGTTTGTTTCGTTTGTTTTTCTTGTTGTTTCAATGTTTCTTAAGAAAGGCTCCCTACATGTAACCTAGGCAGGTCTAGAACTCGTTATTGTAGTCCCAGAGATCTTCCTGCCTCAATTCCCACCATGTACTGAGACTGTAGACAAGTACCGCCATGCTAGACTATGGCTCTCTCTCTCTCTCTCTCTCTCTCTCTCTCTCTCTCTCTCTCCCTCCCTCCCTTCTTTCCCTCCCTCTGCCTCTGTGCATCATATATATTCTTGGCATCTGAGGAGGTGATGAGTCTCCAGGTGGGTGCTGGAGACTCAAACTGGGTCTTGGAAACAACAAGTGTCCTTAACCACTGAGCCAGCTCTTCAGCCCAGCTCCTGCATTTCTTAGTTTCCAACATAGTCATGACAGAAGCTGAGCTTCTAACACCCACACATAGCCTGATGATAGCAGTCTTCTTGGTGAACTGAGTCTTTACAAGTATGGCTATTTTATCTGCGTGTAGATCTGTCTGTATGTCACATGCATGCAGGACTTGTGGAGATCTAGACAGGGTGCTGGATCATCTGTAGGTGCAGTCAGTTGCTTGCTGCTACATGTGGGTACCAAGAACCAAAGTCCTGGCTTCTGCAAAAGCAGCATGCACTCTTGACCACTGAGCCATCTCTCCAGGCCCAGGGGTGGTGGCAGCAGTTACTTGTTTTGAGACATGGTCTCACCGTGTATCTCTGAATGGCCTGAACATGCTCTGTAGACCAGGATGGCTTTGAACTCATAAAGATGGGTCTGCCCCTTTCAAGGTATAAATCATCACACTAGGGTCAAATCATGTTCTCATGTTCTCTTTGACCTGCCAATCTGTAACAATTTTTCCTGCAAGTTTTCACTGAAAAATTTGGGCCATTTAAATTTAAAGCAGTTACTGATAGTTGGTGACTTGCTTTCCTATTTTTCCTTTTTCTTTTTTTTCCGTTTAATTTATTTATTTCTTTCATGTACATGAGTACACTGTACACTGTCACTGTCTTCAGACACACCAGAAGAGGGCATCAAATGCCCATTACAGATGGTTGTGAGCCACCATGTGGTCGCTGGGATTTGAACTCAGGACCTCTGGAAGAGCAGTCAGTGCTCTTAACTGCTGAGTCATCTGTCCAGCCCTTGCTTTACCATTTTCAAAAATTTGTTTTTAGCGTTTCCTACCCCATTTCTATTCTTCCATGTGACCAATTGATTTTTTTTTTTTTTGAGATGAAGCATTTGATTAACTTGGATTCTCCTTTTGTGTATGTTGTATAGATTTACTTTGTGGTTATCACGTGGATTACATAAGACATTTAAAAGCTATCACAATTCAACTTGAATAGATGGGTATAACTTCAAATACTTATAAAAACAAGTTTCTATAGAGCTCTGTGCTGTCCTCCTTTTTTTTTTTTTTTTCAAGACAGGACTTCTCTGTGTAGCCCTGGCTGTCCTGGAACTCACTTTGTAGACCAGACTGTCCTGGAACTCAGAAATCCGCCTGCCTCTACCTCCCAAGTTCTGGGATTAAAGGCGTGCGCCACCACTGCCCAGCACTGATGAAGATTTATGATTCCTCATATTTATTGTCTTTAAAGCTTGTCTTTTAAAGGGAAGTTTCACATTAATATGGAAATAACAAACTTTTATTTTTGTTTATTTTTGCCTCTGATGGGTAGCTTCAGACCTATTTTTCATCTAATTTACCTTGGTTTTTTTTTTTAAATTATTTCTACCTGAACATTTGGTTTATATCTCTTGCAATATAGTTCCACTGATAAAGAATTCCCTCCTCCTCTGTTTACCTAGCTACATGGCTAATTTCCCCCTCCCATTTGGAGGCTAGTCTTACTGGATTACAGAGTTCTTGGTTGACTGTTGGTGTGTTTGTTCCTTGCTTGCTTTAATCCTGGAAATACACTATCCCATTTCTGACTGGCATCCCAGAGGCCTCATGAGGAGTCAGCTGCCTGGCAATGGTTATCAAGGATTCTGTACAGAACAAGTTACATCTTTTCCTAATTCTTTCAAGGGTTTCTCTTGCCTTTAGTTTTTCAGTTGTTCAAAAACATATCTCAGGCTAGGTCTCTTTCGGTTTCTCTTAGGAGCACATGATGATGCCCAGTTTCTATTTCAAAAGCTTGACACGAAGACTGAAATGGCCAGAGTGCCTGGCTCACCCAAATTGTGAACTTTCTTCCGTCTTCAACCTCTTTCCTGCCTGGGCTTGGGACTTGATCTGAGCCTGGGAATAAGGCTACCAGAAAGCAGATGTCACATATGGGTCTGAATTTGAATTTCTCAACTCTTCTATACACAGATGCTTTTGAATATCTTCATTTCCAAAGCAGCTCATCCCCAGATGCTCCTTCTGAGCTATATTTCAATCCCTCATCTTTGTCCCAGGTATCTGTAGGTCCAAAGTCCCTGCTGTGTCTTTCCTCAGTTGATGCTTGAGTTAGATGACTGTCTTGTGGGCTATCTCCAGATGGTTAAAGAAAGTAAAGTTTATTCTGCCCTCTCCAGTTTGAGAAAGGGTACCAGGAATTCAGCTGCCATCTTCACCCCCTGGCTCTGGATGACCTATAAGCTTTGTGAGAACAGGCGCAACAACCGACCCATATGCCATAACCTGGGTCGTAACTAGGTAGAGGGATGGATGGATGGGTAAATGAGTGGATGAATACATGTGTAAGTGGATAGACAGATAGAGATAGATAGTTAAATGAGTGGATAGATGGATGGATGATAGATAGTTGAATGGGTGGATGGATAATAGATAGGCAGATAGATAGATAGATGGATAGATAGATAGATAGATAGATAATGGAGGAAAGGATGGATTGATGCATCTAAGGAGTGGTTAGCTTACCCCAAATGAGCGCTTACTGCAAGACCCCCTCCCTTTTCAGTGCTTGACACTCCCTTTCCTTATTCAGATGGTGTTGACAGTAAGTTCTTAGGGTAGAGAGTCACACATACTTGCCATGCTTCACAGTATGAGACTTAAACACTTATTTAATTTGTAGAAGCAAAAGGAAGGCTTCCCTGCTAGAGTTTGGGTCCTGGAAGCAAAAAAAAGAGTTCCGCTCAGAATCAGGCACCATACCCTCCCATCTTATTTTCCCAAGTGAGGGCTGAGGATGACAGGGGCTTTTGACTTGCTCTAGTGAGGGTAGCTCCGTGAGGAAAAGTCCTCCCCATCAGCTTGTCAGTTACTAGAGCGGAAGGTGGGAGCTCAAAGTCCCCAGTCCCTGGGACCAACAGAGTGGATCACACCTTTCCAGCCTCTGTCGCAGACTCCCTATCTCAAGCCCCACTGAAGGGCGACTTTGACGAGGACTGGTGTCGCAGCCCAGGCACCTCTATTCCCTGTGCAGATTTGGATAGCCTTTTCCTGTTCACCTGCAAACTCCACCCCGCCCACTTCTCCAGATGCTGAGCTCAGCACAGTCACAGCACAGCCAGGTGTGTCCTCAGGTGGCATTTTAGAGTAACGGCCCCATCCTGTGTAGGGTCACTCTGTCCAACCATCTTGTCCGCTCTGGTGGCTCAGAGGCTATGGACGCAAGTAGCAGAGAAGCTGGAGCTAAAACAGAATAGTTGAAGGATGTATAGAACTCAGCTAAACCCAGAGCCCTCTCCAACCTGGAGTTGGCCCTGAAGCCCAAGGCTTGGCCCTAAACTTATTTGCCAAGCATTTTTTTTTAAATATACTCTTCTTCAGAGCTAGCAGCCTGAAGAGTGACAAACGAAGTTATATCCTGCAAAGGAGAGACCTCGGTCAGAACAGTAAGTAAACAGAGCCCAGCGCGGAGCAGGTCCGAGTCCTCCCAAAGTACATTCAGCTGGGAAGTGGGCCAATGGCTGGGGCCCAGGTCGCTGGTACCCTTTCTACTGTGCTTCTCTGACTGATCTCTGGCTACCAGGTGGATCCCTGGAGCTGGGCCTAAGAGGGGGAAGAGAGTCCTGGCACAGGGTCACAGAATCACTCCAGGGTTTTTGTTTGTTTGTTTTGTTTTTCCTTTTAGTGGCCAAGATCTGTAACAATGAAGCTGGTCGCAGCAGCATTTTGCTTGAGCCTCCTTGCAGCTGGCCTGTGGGTGGGCCTCTCATTGACATCTGAGTCTGTTGAAGAAGGGAAACCTGGAGGAGGCGGAGGCAGTGGTGGTGGTGGTGGTGGTGGCGGCGGCGGCGGAGGGGGCATCGGCATCGGCATCGGAGGTGGTGGAGGCAGTGACAGGAGCGGCGGAGGAGCAAGAGGATGTTTTCTCCCACCATTGCCAAAAGAAGATTCTTCATTCTGCAGGTAGGGTGGGGAGGAGTGGCCTTCTGGAGTGTGAATCTAGAATTCAGTGGCCCCTGTGGCTTGGCCAGCTTTTGTGAGAGCAGGCATAAATAGTCTGGAGACCAACTCAACCGAGTGAGTTCTGAGTGGAAGACCCTGTATATAGATTTACAGCTAGTCATCCAAACCCAACAGAAAGCCACCTCCCTGGGTCTTCTGAGACAAAGCTGTATTTGAATGGGGGGAAAAGGCAGGAAAAAAAAAAGAAGTACTCAGAGTCAGAGGTTATTTGTCAATAGTAGGCCTGTGTGTGGTTTGCCAGGGAGCCCTCAAGGGATTGTGGTCCCAGCTGGAGTTGAGCAACCTGAGTTCCTTAACTGCATTCCTGAACAAGTTCCCTTCACTCTGGGCGGTCACCAGCTGTAGGCCCTGGAATTCTGCACTCTCCTCACAGTATAGAAGTTAGAAATGGAGTCTTCACTTTGCCAGTCTCCTGAGCTGCCCTTTTTCCTTGTCACTTTTCTGCCATCCCCCTAGCAAGTGGGTGACTGAAGAACACTTGAGGCAAACTAGAACCACCATGAAAGAAGAAATGCTAATTGAGGAATTTCCTCCCTCATACTGGCCTGTGGACATTTATCTGAGTAACAATATGGGGAAGCCAAGTTCATAGCGCAGCCCCAGGCAGGTGGCCCTGCACATCTTATAAGAAAGCAAGCTGAGAGAAAGCCTTGGAAAACAAGCCAGTAAGCAGAGTTCCTTCTTGGATTCTGCTCCAGTCTCTGCCTCTAGGTTCCTGTCTTGGATTCCTCCACGATGGACCACAAAGTGTTAAGATGAAATAAATCCCTTCCTCTCCTGAGCTGGTCCGGTTGGTGCGTACCACAGTAACTGAAAGAAAAAAACAAAAAACAAAAAACAAAAAACAAAACAAAACAAAAAACCTAGGATAGCCAGGCAGGTGGTGGTGGCACATGCCTGCCATCCCAGCACTTGGGAGGCAGAGGCAGGCAGATTTCTGAGTTCGAGGCCAGGCAGGTCTACAGAGTGAGTTCCAGGACAACCAGGGCTACACAGAGAAACCCTGTCTCAGAAAAACAACAACAACCAACCAACCAACCAGATAAACAACAACAACAACAAAACAAAACCTAGAAAACTAGGGCATATCCTAGACAGTAATGCCAGCTAGGGACCAAACACTCAAATACAAGGGCCCATATCTAGGGGGTGTTTCTCATTCAGTCCATAGCCGTTTGTGACAGGTGGCCTTGGAGATGGAGACAAAGCATGGATATGTCAGCCCTGAGGACAGAGCTGGGTCTCTCCTGAGGAGTCCTGCTTAACTCAGCTTTTAGCCTTGACTAGGGAGCCTTTTCCTCTTGTGGAGACTGCCAGGGAATTCTGGAAGACTGGACTTAAGTCCTCAGAGCCAGGAATCCGTAAAGGAGAAATGTTCTGTTTCGAGTGGACATAAATTATCATTAAGAACGATTTTGTGGGGCAAGGTCTCACTTATGTCTGACCAAACCTAGGCTCCATCTCAGAAGCGGAAGAGTGGTGGTTATCCGTCTGACTTTCTTTGGTACCTGCCCTCCATGGCTGCAGCAAAGGTGCACAGAGAGTTGACCTCCTTCTGACCCTCAGTTTTCCCCAAGTCTGCCATGCGCAGGGACTCTTGTCTGAGAGAGTCCTCTCTGTCCATCTTGCTAGCTGCAGTCAACAGCAGCAGAGGCAGAAGTAAGCCTAATAATCTTTAGAATGCTGCTGTGCATAGAAATGAAAAAGAAAATTCATCCCTGCCTGGTGCTGGTGGCGCCTGCCTTTAATCCCAGCGCTCAGCAGGCAGAGGCAGGAAGATCTCTGTGAGTTTGAAGACAGCCTGGTCTACAGGGTGAGTTCCAAGACAGCCAGGACTAAACAGAAAAACCTAGTTTCAAATAAATAAATAAATAAATAAATAAAACTAAATAAAAAAAGAAAGAAAAACCCATTCCTAAAGATGTCTTCGAAACTGCCCAAACTGTGTCACTCCAAAAGAATGTTGCACACATGCAAAAAGTTAAGAGAAACAAACAATACTCCTACAGTGTTGGTTTGGCCAACTCATACTGCTTCTTCCTCTCTCTGGGACAGCAGAGACCAAGTCTAGGTGGTGGGGTAACCACCCCCCAAAGCACACTGTGTGTGGTTTACTTGCTGCCGTGGACCCAACTGCTTGTCTGTCTCCAACTTTGAACCTCTGGAGTTACTGAAAGCACTGGGGACCAATGGGTGGAAAAGGCCACCTGGGTCTCGCTAGGAGGCCACCTTTGGCCTCCTCTAAACTCCTACAGGGACTCTCCTGAAGACAGGATCCTCAAATTACATCCTCCCTGGGTGTCCTTCAGGTGTCACTCCAGCAGGGCATGGTGGTCTAAAGAGCTGTTGTCTATTTACGGAATAGCTCAGCCGCACTGGGCTTCTGGGAAAGGCTGGGGAGCACAACCCCTGGTCTTTGTGTAACAAGAATGTTCTGACAGGCTCAGGCATGACCTCCTCATAGGGCTCGATTCAGTCAGTTTTCTACTCCACCCGGCAGGTTCTACATCTGTGCGTTCAACCAATCATGAGTTGGAAATGTTTGGGTCGAGGGACGACCTCTGATTCAGGCCTGCTCACACATTTCGTAAGCCAAACACTAAGAAGGTACACTGTCACAGTCGCGTATAGGACAGTTCATCCAGCACAGATTCAAACATCAGCAGGTATATGAGCACAAGAGACCGAGAGCAGCCTGGGCTGTATAGAAAGTCCCTATCTCAAAGGGAAAAGGGGAAAAAGGGCAGAGATTATGGGAGTATAGCTCAGCGATAGAGTGCTTTACTGGTATGTACAAGTCCCTGGGTACCACACATGCACATGTGCATACAGGCATGCATACATACGAATATGTATGCACATACACATGCATACACATCTGCATACACATAAGCATATATACATATGTCTAGACACGTACATACACACACATACACAAGTACATGAATGCACACATATATGCATACATTTGCACACACATATTGCTTAGGTATTGAGCATATACAGCCCTTTGTCTTCATTTCCTATAGGATGCTACCACACAGCAATTTTGCTGTATGCATCATAAACATTACAGAAATGATCTGATGACACGGAAAGACGTGTGTGTGTGTGTGTGTGTGTGTGTGCGCGCGCGCGCGCGCGCGCATGAATGCAGACATCATACCACTTTCTTGAGAGATTCATACATCTGAGTGTGAGCCCATCTCTGGCATACTAAGGATGACTATATTCTTCCCGGGCACCTCATAGCATGCCAGACTTTGCTCTACCCACTGACCAGTGCTGTGTCTTCACACCAACCCCAGGAGGTAAGAGCTGTCCCTGTCTCAGGCAAGGGGACCTAGGACAAAAGCCTCAGGTCTCAGTCACACAGCTCTGGGGTCAGACAGCTGGTTGGTTGTCAGGTTTAGAATTTAACACCTCTCAACTCTGCATGCCCAGTCGTGCTGGACTGCAGTAGCCTTGCAAGCCCCAGGATTTGCTGAAACCCTGGCATGAAGTGACTGCCCCTCTCTCCATAGGAACCTTGAAGTTTTCTACATGGAGATGGGGAACATCAGCTGTAAAATTGTTCCTAAATGTAATCTATACAGACAGAAGATCATGACCTGGCAGTCGCCGATAGTCAAGTTCCACGCGGCTTTGGATGTGAGTGAACTGGGTTAGCTGACGGAGACTGTGGGGCCCTGACTTGTCTTTAGCTGGCTTTTCTTGGGAACTTGGAGCGCCAAGTAGAGGCTCCCATGGCCAGGGAGTTTGCAGGAGTCAGGCAGCTATTGCCTGGAGTGGTGGTGTTCATCCTTCCTTTATACAGTTCCTCAAGGAGTGGTGACTCCCAACCATAAAATTATTTTTGTTGCTACTTCGTAACTGCAATTTTTACTATTGCTATGAATCGTAATGTAAATATCTGATATGCAGATGGTCTTAGGTGACCCCTGTGAGGAGGTCATTTGACACTCCCCTGAAGGGGTCATGACCCACAGGTTGAGAGAACCACACTTGGCTTAGAGGTTGTGTCTTTCCTACAGTGGACCTATGACTGAAGCTCTGGATTCTTGCAGTGTGAAATGTGTCCTTCTGGTGTTTGAAATAATCTGAAACAGAACACCAGAGTGTGTTAGGAACTGGGAGCAACTACTTCTTTGCCTGGGAAATAACTGTTGATACCTGTTCTGGAAACTTCCTTGGGTTTGAAAGTCCAGAAAGTTTAGGGGCGGGCCATGCAAACAGGAAACAGGGAAGTAGGGTTATTATTTTCCTCTTGTTGTCTCCTGGCCCAGACAAAGTCCACAAAACATCAATGGCTGAGGCCAGTCTCCTGTTCTCTGCTAGGTAGGGGTACTAGTGTCCAGAAGTGACATGGCAGGTCCCAAGTGGGTAGACAGAAGGTGCTGACCCTTCTGTGCAGTAAGGCAGGAAGGGACTACAGGGCTCTTTTTCCTCCCCTGTGCTAGCCCCAGAGGCTCCCTGTCACCCTGGTCAGGCAGATCAAACTGAGGCACGACACACCTAGCCACACAGGTGGCCTGGGCAGCATTGTCACCAGGACTGCTCACATGGGTGGGGCTGGCTTGTCTGTCTCCCTCTGAGCGTTTTTTACTATTGGAGATCAAATATGACATTTCACAGTTGATGTGGGTGATATACAAAGCTGGGCTGGCTAAGCTTTCCTGTGTACAACTGTGACAATACACAACCTTTCCGGTGTCCAGGAAACTGAGCATCAATAGCCCTTCCCCCACTGACCCTCCTCCTTGAAGACCTCAGCCAATGTCATGCCTATGGGGAGTCAAGAGGGACAGAGAAAGGACACCTGCTGCTGCCAAACTGGGAAAGATCCCAGCCCCGCCCCTGCACCGGCCCAACGTGTTGTATGGAAACCCAGCATATCCCTGTAGGATGGGACCTTTGGCTTCCCTAGGGACCTCCAGCTCTGTGTTGCTATTGCAGCAGGGGCCCACTAGGTGGGGGTGTAGACTGCCAAGTTCCTGACCTCCGTGGAGGGAGGCCCTGGAGACCATTTAGGAGTCTGGTTTCCCTGGGTTTACTCCAAGTCCTGGGGTGTGAATGCATTAACAGAGAGGTTGGGGTCTCTGAAATCTACTGTCTCAGCCTGGAGGTGAAGGGTAGAAGGGAGAGAAAAGAGGCTTAGTGTTACCAAGGAGAATCAAGACTCGCCAAGGAAGGTTTGGTGGAAACAGAGGACAAGAAGACAAAGGAGTTTTGTGCTAGCGTAGACCTAATGCTTTCCGGAAAAATGTGACAGACTCAGGGCAAGGTAGAGCCAGGGGTTCTGTAACGCCCGCCCCGTGTGGCACTTCATGCTGGGTCCTGTTTATGCTGTGGGCCCACTCAATTCTCTCATCAGGCCTGTGCACTAAGCATTCGCTTTTGTAAAGGGGTTAGTGCTAAGTACCAGGAACCTTACTGGAAGACATGTTGCTAGTCCCCAGACCGAACAATGGCTCCCGTTCCCCCAAATGTGCTAGATCCCCCAAAGGAACATCAGGAGCTGCTTGTCAGAAGAAGGGTGTGGGGTTGTGGGGGGAAGCAAGGGCTGTTCTGATGGGTGTAAGGATTTAGTCAGAGCTGACCCGGGCAGTGCCAGGCTCAACACCGAGAGAGGTCTGTCTGTCTCTAGGAACCTGGGATCCAGGGCTCAATCCCTTCCAAGGGCTCTGAGGGGAATTTGGAGGAGGGGGTGCTGAGAGCAAGCTCCCCTGGTGAGGGAGGGAAGGACAGTAGGGACCGCCCTTAAAGAAGTTGGTGGCTGGGGCTCCTTGAAGAGTTTCAGGGAAGAGACAGCTGTAGAGAAACAGGTGGAGAGAAAGAGGTGCCATACTGGAGCAGGGTACCTCAAGAGGCAGGCTTGGGTAAGAAGGACTTGATTCTGCAGCTAGAGGAAGAAGTGATTTCCTCAGAGTCCCCAGGGAAAGGGCGAGAGTTGGCACATGGCTTAGCGGAAATACCACCTCATTTCCAAATTTAAGTCACCAGAGTTGCAACTGTCAGGGGACTTGCCCAGGGAGATCCCCACCCCATCTCGGGGATGGGAGTGAGGTTCCTGCCTCTCCATACCATTGCACAGGCTTCTTCCGTCTTCGAGTTTTACTCCCTCCTCCAGGAAGCCTTCCCTGACTACTGGCTCTGAACTCTGCTTTCCGTTCTTGCTGATAATGTCTTGCTGCCAGCTCTCTAAGCATCCCTTATCCTTCTAAACGGAGCATTTCCATTCCCTCTGTTGCTCATTCATACCTTGTACCACAGCGATCACCTTGTAAACACTGAATGGCTCGCGGTCCCTGTTGGCATGGCGAGACCCTGTGCTGGCTGGTTGAGCAAGAAGGCAGTGAATGCCGAGAGTGGATGGACGGATGGACGGATGGACGGACGGACGGATCAGTCCATGAATGGTGAATAGGTGAATGGGCAGATGGATAAATGAGTGAGTCGATAAACGGATGGGTAGGCAAACGAATAGGTGGGTGGGTAAATGGACGGATGGATGGATGAACATATATGTGTAAGGCTATATAGATAGACAGAGAGTTGAATAAGTAGAAGGATGGATGGTGGACATGTGGATGGGTGGATGGGTGGATGGATGGATGGATGGATGAATGAATAGGCGAGTGGGTGGGTGGATGGATGGATGGATGAAAATGAATGGTGTGTAGAAAACCGTTTCCTGATGCCTAAGCTATGAACAGGAAACCCCGCTGCTTGCTCATTAAGCTGTTTGTGTCCTCAGCACTGAGGGAAAGCTGCTGAGACCAGGACTCAGGAAATTATTCTCTGCCGGGGGTTGGGGGGAGCTAGGGATGTGGAGAAAGTCAGGGGTCCTCAAAGAGGCAAAGGGATTTAGGAAACAGGATGCCTCCCATGCCATCTGTGACTGGATCGCTAAACACCAAGAGTGGGCTGGTTAGCCGGTGCTTTTTCTCCCCTTGGGTTCCCTCCCCGGTGTTCCTTCTGACAAACATTAAGTGGCCGACATTTGAAAATGTATCCCTGTGTTCTCCAGCCAACGAAAACTCCAAAGCCCCGAGAAGCATCTTGACTAAGGCCTATTCTTCACCTTACATTTAAGCAGCTGGAATCCTTTTGAAAGGAACAAATTGCCCTGAAGTGGGGACTATGCGCTGTGCCAGGGGACTAGAACAAAAGCCGCAGTGCTCGCAGTGCTTGGTCCTGCTGTCCCTTCAGTTGCCAATCAGGATCCTTCTCCAGAGCGGCTCAGGCACATGCCCACCCCCCACCGCACCCCCATCCTCGTCCACGTCCGCAGGAGCATGTCTGTGTTGTCCTTGCCCTAGGGACACATTGTGGAGACAGCTTTCTTAAGGCCTAACAATCTGGAGAACGGGGTGGGGGTGTGGGTGTGGGTGTGTGGGGTGTGTGTGTGGGGGGGGGACAAAGGTGCAGGCAGCCACAGGCTGCCTCCGGGGCTCTCAGATCTCGCAGGCCTTCCCCAGCCTTCTCTTTCCACGCGGAGTAGGAGTATGGCGCCTGCTACAGGCACAGAAGAGTACATACAGGGCTTCCGGAAACCCTAGATGATGTGTGGCAGGGGCAGACTTATGGGGCCAAGGAGGCCTTCCTGGCAGACGGGGATGGGGTGTACATGCATACGGGGGAGGGGGGAGAGGGGGAGGGGAGGGGAGGGGGAAGGGGAAGGGAGGTGGAGGGGTGGGGAGCTGCTGACTGTAGACATTTGCTCATGGGTCTGTGACCTCACAGGCTAGCCTTGTAACCTAAGCTGACTCACGTTCTGTGCTCCCAGCGCCATGTAAGCTCTATTGACTTAAAGATAGAAGACCCATCATCACCCGTCATAGAGCTTCCGGACAAGTGGAAGGCGCAGGCGGGTAGCCCCAAAGCACAGGGATGTAGGTGTGGGCCACGACTAGTGAGGGACAGAATGGCCTGGTGGGAAAGTGAGGTGCGGGAGGCTCCAAGGCCCCGCTGTGGAGCCCGAAGTTTATCTTGAAACCACTATCTCATGTTTAGGCTGAGGACTGGGAGCAACTTTGGAAGTGCAAGGTCACTGTGGCAGTGATGGAGTGGGGTGGGGGAGGGGAACCTGAAGGCATATCATGACTATGGAGTAAGAGATGTTGGGGTGGTGGGATTCGTGGGGTGTTGTGTCTGTGGGGTTACCAGGGGAAGGGTAGAGTGGGTGGAATCCTGGGTTTCTGGGAGAGATGGGCATGTGGTTTGAGTGAGACTGAATACCTGATTTATCCCCTTTGAAAATGGAGGCAGCATTGCTTATAATCATGCCTCGATGTGGGCTCCTCGGGCACAGTCCCAGCCTGCATCGGTGCACGGTGCACGCTGGTCCTGAGAATGGCACCTTCACAAAACAGGAGATGCAAGGAAGCCTTAGCTCTCCAGAGGCGGCGCCTGGCACTAGCAAGTTCTGTTGTTCAGCGTCCCAGGACTGTGTGTGGAACAGGGAAAGCTACAGACAGAGACACTTGTCGGTCTTGTCTGGTTGATGTCAGATAGAAACACTGGGCTGAACATCAGGAAAGGGGTCTCCAGTGCCCAGGCCCAGGGAAATCTATAGAGGACACCTCTCTCTCTGGTAAAAGGATATGTCAAGCTTAGTGGGTGCTGGCCAGAGGTGTCAGGGTAGATAGGTGGTGGTGGAAAATGTGAATTAAACCCAACCACAAGGGAGTCCTTGGTGACCCTCATGAGGGCACTAGGGAGAGAATGAGAAGCAGACATTGTGGAGTAGGCAAGTTACTCATAACAGTCGGCCAAGAGAAAAAGACACCCAGGAGTGTTTTAATCTGACAGGACAGAGCAGCGAGGTAGGACAATGCCAACCTGGAGCAGAAAGCGTAAGCAGGGTCCTGTTGGAAACACTTGCATGAAAAGAGACAGACAGTGAGGGACAGTCAACAGCTTTCAGCTGGCCCCACACACCTAGTGACTGACTGGACCACCCGAAGCAGGAACTCCCAAAGGGCCAGGGAGGGGAGGCTGTCAGCCTGGGGTGAGGGGCCTGTGTCCTGGAATCTAGCCATCAGACCCCAGACTCCAGGGTAGAGAAACGATGTGGGATCGTATCCTGGAAATGAATGGAAGGACTTTGGGCACAGGACATGTGGGGTCCTCATGCTGTTGGGTGTGGCAAGAGGAAAGGAAAGTGAAGGAGATGGGGAGAGGTCATGGTGTCTGTGTCCCCTACCTTCTCCAGATAAGGGAGGGAACCTCAGCACCCTAGAACCTGTGAGCAGAAAGAAATGTATGACAGGGTGAGGGGGCCACCAGCGGGAAGGCCACCACCAAACCAAACAATGTTTTAGGGAAGACCTGAGGAGCTATGACCTTTACTTGATAACTTGCACTTAACTGGAGCTTCATACGTGGTGCCAATTTGTATTGGCTGTTATTATAAGAAGGGATAGGGTACTTTGCAGTTTGTCTTCTGAAAGGCAAAGGGCTCAGGAGGAAGGCACAGCTCATAGACACTGTGGGGGCGCCTGTGTGGTTGGAGGCCAGAGACAGGAGCCCAGTAGGCTGTAGATGTAGGGGTGCTGACAGGCAGAGCTGAACCCCGGGGGGCAGAGAGCATCAGCCACAGATTGAGACGCTTGCTCAGGTGTCGCCGGCTTCTTAGTCTGAGTGGTCCAGCCTGTCTGTGTCCCTCTTCCACTTAGGCCAGGCTACATGGTCATCAGCTCTCTGGGGACACAGCAGAGCCAGGCGGTGGGTGACAAGGGGTCCAAACAATTCCCAGAGCTGACAGGTGGAATAAGAAACCCCAGACAGCAGACAGGCCCACTCATCTTCCATATGTAATCTCGTCTCTGAAATCTACCCTGAGACTTATGCTAAACTCAGGGTACCATTCACCCATCGATCCATGCATCTGTTCATGCACACCCATCAATTATTTCATTCATCCCATCCATGCATCCGTCCACATCTCCGTTTATCCAACCATCCATCCACTGGGACTCATCTTGATGGGGGTCTGCAACTCTTGCCAGGCATTGTTTCCAGAGCAAGGGATGCAGACAGCAGACCCTGGCCCTGCCTGGATGTCTCGGAATAGCCGGAATAGCAAGGATGTCCACCACTGCTACTGTGTGCTCCTTAAACCCTGAAGGTTTAATAGAGGCCACAGTACCAACCAGAGGGGAGCTGGGAGTATAGCTCCCAAAAGCCAGGCATAAGGGCACATTCCTGTCGTCCCTGCAAAATTCAAGGTCCTCCTCAGCTACATGCTGAGGCTGAGGCCAGCCTCAAAAAAAACAAAACAAAACAAAAACAAACAAACAAAACAAAACAACAACAACCAAAAACATGTCACAAAAACTAAAATAAAACAAATTGCATGCTAAGTGACTTGGTGCTCCACCAGATTGGCAACTTTGGTAAGCTCCTTGGTCCTGACCTTTGACATAGTTTTCTTTATTCCCCCCTCCCCCATCATCTTCCTTGTCGATGAACTCAGTGTTTTAGGGCTTGCAGAACTTCTAGCTAGACCTGAGCCTAACCCCAGGGGACTCCAAAACAAGCAAGTACCCGGCTGATGCCTGCTCAGGAGCACGGCCATCTGATGTCTGAGCTCAGCTGAGGCTCCCAGTCAAGGGTTGACGAAGCGCTTGCAGATGTTTTCAGATCAAATAGGGTCTCTTTGAACAACTGTGTGGGCTGCTGTACAGGAGGGCACAGGGGACCTTGCAAGGAGAGTTCAGCGGGCTCACATCTGGCTGAGAACAAAAGAGCAGGGATGTGTGTGTGTGTGTGTGTGTGTGTGTGTGTGTCTGTCTGTCTGTCTGTCACTCACTGGACAGAATCTGTTCACAGTAGTCTGCTGAGCACCAGCAAAGGCTTCCTAGCTCTTTGTAAGGGTGCTGACGTGCATTTTCATCGCCACAGAGATTCATTGCCTTTTCTCAGCAGAGAAAGAAGTCAGCGGGTCTAGAGAGGAGTCTTGAGAAGGGTTTTGCAGATTTGCAAAGAGATGCAGCGCCATCGATTGTTCCCACACGTGCACAGCATGCACAGCGTGGTGGGGAAGGAAGGGGAGGAGCCGAGGTGGGGCCGGCAGTGCAGTGTGAATGGCTGTCCCGCACTCTGACTTTAAGGAGTCCTCTCACTCTGCGGGGACCAGTGTGCACCATCACTTTGGGGGGCCCATTGGACATCATGAAGTCCAGGTGACACCGATTACAGCCTCGTGAGCATCACGAGCAGACCAGGCAGGTCTCAGGGCCTCTGTTTTGCAAAAAAGGAAACACAGTTCCGGGGAAATGATTTCTTTCTTTTCTTTCCTTTTTTTTAAAGATTTATTTATTTTATGTGTATGAGTTCACTGTAACTGTCTTCAGACACACCAGAAGAAGACATCAGACCCCATTATAGATGGCTGTGAGCTACCACTTGGTTGCTGGGAATTGAACTCAGGAACTCTGGAAGAGCAGTCAGTGCTCTTAAGTGCTGAGGCATCTCTCCAGCCCAGAAATAATTTCTTTTCTTTTTTTCTTCTTCTTTTTTTGTTTTTGTTTTTTGGATTTGGTTTTTTTTGAGACAGGGTTTCTCTTTGTAACCCTGACTGTCCTGGAACTCACTCTGTAGACCAGGCTGGCCTCGAACTCAGAAATCTGCCTGCCTCTGCCTCCCAGAGTGCTGGGATTACAGGTGTGCACCACCACTGCCCGGCTAATTTCTTAAGAGACCTTACACTTTAAGTCAGTTTTAGATTTGCAGTACTACAAAGCAGAAAATCAAAAGGGCCCCCCTGTCCCCTTACCCCCTCTCCCCCTGCCTCCTGTCTCCCTGTCCCCCTGTTCCCTGTCCCCCTGTCCCCTGCACACAGCTGTCAGTATCCATCACTGTCACCCGGAGCTGGCGCTGCACCCACCATGCCATGGTTTTGTGGAATTGTTATGACACGCAGCCATTGTCATAGAGTAACCAGACAGGGTAAGCTCAGTGCCCTCGGGACACTTTGTACATTTCCTGCTTATCCCCCCCCCCCATCATGTCTGGCAACTGCTGATCCTTTGGCTGTTTCCAGTGTGATTTTCCAGAGTGTAGCATAGCTGGAATCATTTGGCATGTAACCTTTTCAGATTGGTAGTACCTCTGCCGCCATTAGGCATCTGAACTCCCGTGATATCTTCCTCAAGCCAACTGCTCTGGGCTCAGCTATGCCCCTGAGGATTGCTTTTCCTTTAAATGGACATTTCTACCAAGACTTTGATGTGAACAGAGGGTCTCCCACTTCTGCCCCTGGTGTCAAATTCGACATCCGCCACCCCCCCATCTCTCCAATATAAACGTACCCAGGGTAAAGATGTCTATATGTCTGGGAAAGAAACAATCACAGGTAGCTCTGGTGAAGTGAGATTCATGCTGTGATACGAAGCAGAGTGCAGGCCACTGGGAGTTTTGTCCCGAGGTAATAACAGGGTAAGTGTCACCATTTTCAAAGTACTTTCCCTGTTATGACAATCTTTGCTGTGTGTTCTCTGCCATACTGTAATTTCACATTTCTTATCTCCCATCAGTCCAGGTAGACAGGCTGGACAGGTGTGGGGCTCTGTCTGTGGCAGGGAGTCTGAGGCCTAGAGAGTCAGAGGGAGTCTTCCCCAGATCCCCAAGAGAAGACAAGTGTGGGCTGCGGGCCTGGGTGTGGCTCACTTGGTAGAGTTCTTGTGTAATATGCACAAAACCTGGGTCTGACCCCCTAGCACTGAATAAAACCAAGTATGGTGGTGTTTATAATCCCAGCACTTGGAAACGGAGGCAGAAGAATGAGTTCCTAGTCATTCTTAGTTACATGAGTTCAAGGTCAGCCTGGACTACATAACTACAGGGTCAGAGGGGGCAACCTTGGCCTAGAGCCTTGTGCCCACTGTCTTGCTGCCTCCAGGCCTCATCCGAGTCTCACCATAAGCTGGGAGACATTATTTCCATGTGCCATGGAGGCCAAAGCTCTGAAGCCCTGGCTTCTAAGTCATTCTCTGTTCCCGATATCTCTCTATTTCCACCATGCCCAGATGTTCATGCGGAGACATTAACCGCCCCTCCTCCACATGCCAGGCTCTGCGCCAAGCACATTATGACTATAACCACACTTAAGCCCTGGTGTCTGCTCAGACAGTAGATTCTAGGAGGCCGAGGCACAGAAAGAGGCCTCAGTTAGACTGAGAGAGTTCCAAAACTGAGCTCATGTCTAGTCGTGCCACTTCCTAGTGAGGAGAGGGCCACATAGAGACACGTAAGTCTGCCCATGCCCCCGCCCCGCGCCATTTCCCTGCGCCTGCGTGGCCCAGTCAGTCCCTTCCCATGATAATGGAAAGGATACGGGCCCAGGGGCCTAATGGCTTCCCAGGTTGAAGGAAGAAGTCAGGACAGGAAGCAATCACTCCCCCTTGTATACGGGCTAGGATGATTCCAGAAATGTCAAGTGCCTTGACCAAGGGACAGGTGGGGGTGGAGCAGGCCAGGTGTGGTGCCTATACGCCTAGAGTACCTGCTTTTTTGGGTCTGCAGGGACAGAATGGCATTTGGGAATCTAGGCTTGTGTTCTTTCCATCGCCATGGGAATGTAGAGGGACTGGGCCATGCATGCTTAGGGGAACTTAGGGCCCCAGACTCCCAGAAGGACGGTGTAGCAAAGGAGACCTCAAAGGTGCTTTGGGGGTTCCAGTTACCCTGCTTGTGTAAACGGGCCTTCTGCTCTCTCAGAAGCTGTAACTGAAAGAGTCACCACCAGGGGGAGCTAGGTGACCGTCATCCTACTCAAAACAACGCAAAGCCCCGGACGCAAGGCTGGGGTCACCAGGGTAGGAACTCACAGGCTTCTGCTAGTTGGTGGAGCAGGATCCGCGAGTGAGGGCGCCGAGAGCCCACCATGTGGCTCTGGTGTGACGCTTGACGTCCCAAGCCCTGCGGAGCCTCTCTGCACCAGTCCGGAGTGAAACTGCACCTCTGTTATGGCAGTGCAAAGAAGTAGACGTGGAATGCTGTCTAACGTCCCCAGTTCGCCCCTAACTCCAGATTAGCTGGGTGAAACTGCTGATGAGGAGAACATGGAGGGTACCTCCCACTGCCTACTCCAGATCACAAAGATCTTGGGAAAAGTGCTCGCGGCTCCCCAACCCACAGACTTCCTGAGTGGAAATCGCGAACTGTGAAAGCTGCCTGCCTCAGTTTACCGAGGTTTAGTTAGAATCTGAGCCTAGAGAATATGAAGCCAGGGACTCTGGGAAGGTTTGAACCTTGGTGCGGTTGGAGCTCTGGCACCCCGTGCTAACTCCCTGGTTCTCTAAGATTCCCTGTTCTCTCTTAAAGTCCCAAGAGTATCCCTGTCAAGGCTAGGAACCACGGGGCAGGCCTCTGTGGGACTCTTCCGGCCCCACCTTGGACGTACCCCCCCCCCCCAGTGGGTGGCTCCCTCCTGCTAGACACAGATAGCTTCCAGGACCCATACTCTCTCTCATTCATTTCCTGTCCCTCCCTTAGTTGTCCCTCTTTTCCTTGAGTGGCCTTATCCACATACCAATGATCTCAACTCACATGACCATTGAGGTGTCCTGTAGGCCCCTCTTCTGGGGCATGTCCAACCCCAAGCACTCAGCCCCCACCATACCCCTTACCAAACCTGTTTTATCTTCAGTTTTAACCCAAGACTGGGGAGATGGTTGGGGGAGTGGAGGGGTGTCTCTGCCTCTCCCATTGTGCTACTAGGGCACCAGGGAAAGGCCTAGAAGCTGGCTATCTCTCCTTTCCCCCAGGGTCCCTTCCTTGGCAGTGGCTACCACTCTCTGCTAGAATGTTGCCACAGTCTCTCACCTAGTTTATCACCAAGCATCACTGTTTGTCCCCAAGGCCCAACTTGTTCTCAATCCGGCCATCAGAGGGAACCCTTAAATCTGCGGGTCAGATGAGTTCAAGCCTTTGCTTGAGATTTGTCATGTTTCCCCTCAGTTTCCTGAGTAAAAGCCCAGTTGCTATCAGCGCCTGCCAGATAGATGCCCTGGCATCCGATCTGTTCCTCACATCCTCTCTGCACTCAGCCCCTCTGCACTTTGCCCAACTAGCTTACCTGGTTTCCCGGTATTCCTGGGTCCTTTGCACCAGAGAGTCGCCTCTACCTCCTGACACCCCCACCCCCTCCAACCTTCCTCAGATGGCTCTCTCCCTCTTAGATCAGTTCCTTGAAGGTCACCTCCTCAGGGAGGCCTCCTAGAGTCAGTCCCCTTAGCCCCCTCTCAGCTACTCCTCCTATTCAGAACCTGCCAACCTACAGGAAACTCCGCCAAGAATTTTGGTGTTTGCTAGTTTGTCTTTCTGCTGCTACCATAACCCCACAGCTAGGACTGTAAGCTCCTGGAGGGCAGGGCTCTTCATCTCTTTAACCCAATGCTGCATCCGCAGCTGGAGAACAGACTCTGTCACACAGCAGGCTCTTAATACAGATTTGTTGAATTGATATGATTTGGTGAAGATTGACTTCTTTCTTTCTTTCACAAAACTGGGCAGATTTTCTTCTTTCTTTCCCAGCCCCTCCCCCAGATCCACTCTTCCTTCATTTCTCTTCAGGAAAGAACTGGCCTCTCAGGAATATCAACTCAGCACAGCATATCAAGATACAGCAAGACTAGGCATGGACCTGCCGAGCAAGGCGAGATGTGGCGACCCGGTAGAAAGAAGGGTCCCAAGAGCAGGCAAGAGAGTTAGAGTCAGCCCCAACTCCTACCGATCGGAGTCCGATCAAAACCCCAAGCTAAACAACCACAGCATACATGCAGGGGACCCAGCACAGACCCGTGCAGCTCCGTGATTGCTGTTTCGGGCTCTGTGAGCCCCATGGCCCATGTCTAGCTGATTCTGTGGCTTTTTCTTAGTTCTTGTGCTTCCCTGATCCTTCTGGCTCCTACAATTCTTCCTCCCCGTCTTCCACAGGGCTCCCTGAGCTCCAAAGGGAGGGATCCAATAGAGATCTCCAATTCATTCATTTTTTTTTCTTTACAGTTTAATAAACACTTCTGATGACCGCACATTGCTAAGGCTGCTTGGCAGTATTCAGAAAGATCACAGCAGTGGTAGCTTCCTGATAGTTTGTAGTCTTCAGTAATGTTTCAGAGTGAGTTATAGGAAATCCCTGCCAAACCAGAAAGGCCACACTTACACACCCATCGTTCTGAGGATGTTTGGTAACTTGGGCACACTTTCCCAAATCAATCTTGGGGGACCTGTCTCATGTTCACATCAATAACTGTACCTTTGGGGATCACATCCATCTACAGTGGGGATGCTGGATGCTTTTCCACACCAAGTATTGGCAGACAGAAGGTAGCTTTCAGCTCAGGACATGTGGCATGGGCTCCTTGGAATGTCGGCCCATTGGTTACTATAGGTTCTTTTTTATATAGGTGGGTTTCTCGGAAAGGCATCGCCAACCAAGCAGACTCAAGAAACCATCCTCCTCCACACCTTCTTTCTTCCTTTTTTGTCTGAATAACTTCCAATCCTTCTGTTTCTCTTTAGGCATGAACTTTGGGTAGAGCGATGCCCCATTGCCCCGTTCTCTCTTTCAAGTCTGTTCAATCATGTTGGAATGTATGTAGGCATGCTCCATCCATACTGTCCCTCTCCTGAGCCACACCGTCCGTCCCTCTGTCCAGCGGACTGGCAGGCGCTGCTCCCCATGAGTCTTCTCATCAGTGCTTTGTCTGGTGTTTCTCCTTTCTGTGCATCTTAATGGTCTTCTTCATTTGTATTGTCTTGCATGGCTCTGCTTAGCTGTTAGGCCAACCTATCTTCTTTCTTTCTTTCTTTCTTTCTTTCTTTCTTTCTTTCTTTCTTTCTTTCTTTCTTTCTTTTCCTTCTTTGACCATTCATGGCCTTTCTTTGTTTTTCTTCTTTCTCATGGTAATCAAAAAAACTACCCACAGGATTTATAGCATAACTCATTGTATTCATACCGTGGCATGATGATAGCCGTAGAGCTAAAAAAAAAAAAAATCTCTCAGCGCCTGGGTCTCACTGGCTCCTGTATGCAAAGTCTGTTGGGGTCTGACACTGACATTGTGTAGATAGATAGATGATGATGATGATGATGATGATGATGGAGTTAATGAAGTAATGAGTAGCCTCAGCTACCCAGGTGGCCAGTACAGCCTTATAATTTGACAGCCAAAGCAAGATCAAGGCCTAGTTGGCAGAAAAGTGAAAATAATTGTCCTTTCTCTTACCTTCTTCTCTTCCTCCCCCGCCCTTGCTCTCCCCCCTTCTTCCTTCCCTATCTTTCCTTTCTCCATTGCTGGAGACTGAACCCAGAACCTTGTGTATGCCTGTCATTGACTCTTCCTCTACTCTAAACTCTCCCCACTCCTTGGCTGAGAAAAACAAAGACAAGAGACAGAGAGAGGGGGGGAGAGAGAGAGAGAGAGAGAGAGAGAGAGAGAGAGAGAGAGAGAGAGAGGAGAGGGGGGAAATATTGTGTTTTTATACAAAGTGAGGTAGAAAAAAAAGACCAGACATCCAGACAGTAGGCACCCAGGAAACCCCAGGAGGGAATGACAGGGTCTCTTCCCATGTCAGCACGCAGAGAGATAACTTTGGTGAAGTCTGAGGGCTAGGAGGAAATGGGGTACAGAGGGGTGGCAGGCCTTATCTCCTGGGGCTGGATAGCGTCACCTGAACCACGTTGTTCACAGTCACGGGACCTGCCTCAGGCTCTAAGGCCCCTTGAGTAGAGTTTGACTGGAGAGAAGAACAATATTTGTGGGAGCAGAAATGCAAGGCCCTCCCTGTACCCAGCATTTCTTCACGATGCACTATTTCTGCAGCAGTGCTCCCCCAGTTTACTTTGCAGGTAGAGCCACGATTCATCTGAGGTTAGCATTGGATCTCCGTATTTTTAACATGCTTTCGAGCTTTCTGCACACTGGGCTCTCCCTGGGGAGCCAAAGGCCATGTAAAGTGTACCTTGCTTGGCGTGTAATCTTGGAGTGGCTCCTTTCTCCTCCAGTTATTAGCAGCATTCCAGGACTGCCAAGGGAAGGGACCTACAAGGCCAAGGTCAGCCAGGCAGGAGCAGGTGTTCCAGGGTCTGCATCTGCCCGGCAGGGTTCTCAGAGCTGGCTGACCGGGTCCCTGCCTCAGAGCTTTCAGAGAAGTTCGCCCTCTAGGGAAGCCTGAATCAGCTTGGGGCAGTCGGTGGAAACCTAACCCAACCCAGAATGACCTGAAGAGCAGCATTTAGGTTTCATCAGTGTGTCAAAGCGGTGGTCTGCTGGCACCAACCAACCAGGACAGAAGATGGCCATCGAGGCTAGGACAGATGTGTGATAAGACGCAAAAACTGCAGCCCTTCAAACGCTGCCTTCTGGGGCTGAGTCTGGCACAAAATACATTATCTTTACACATAAGGGCTCTTGCAAATCAGTACCAAAGGGATCAATACTCCATAGGGAAAAGATGCAAAGAATGCTACCAGATGATGCTGGAAAAAAAAAAGAAGGTTCGTTAAAAATATGGGAAATTGAATATATATAAGCTAAGAAATGCAGGGTTTTTTGTTGTTGTTTGTTTTTGTTTTTTGAGATAGGAAACTTTGTAGCTCAGGCTGGCCTCAGTCTCAGTCTATAGTTAAAGATGACCTTGAAGTTCTTATCCTCCTGCCTCTTCTTCCCAAGTGCTGGGATTACAGGCATGCCCCCCTCATACCTGGTATGTGGGACCAAACCCAGAGCTTCAAGTGTGCCAGGAAGCACCCTACCAACTGAGCCGCGTCCTCAGCCCCACATGAAGATATAGATTAGAAATGCTGTAGGCCTGATGCAAAGCCAGCCAGGTGGCAGTTAGCATCCTTCTCTCAAAGGGGAGAGTGCATTACAGAGAAAAATACAGCTCGATCACCGCGGCCTCTCTGGAAGGTGATCTGGCAAAGTATATCAAAACTATTAACATGTTCGTCATGTATGGACAGGAATTTTAGTTCAAGGAATTTATTCTTATCAGATGACTTAATCAGTCACAGATGGACATTTATGTAAAGGATGTTCATTGTAGTGTTATTTAAAATAGCAGGGGAAAAAATGAAAGCCATCTAAACGTTCAGTAATAGGCAGTCTAAAGAGAATGTACTCTATCCATATGAAAAAAAGTACAAGAAGGCATTAAAAAAAATCACATTCTCAAAGAATATTTAAGGCTATTGAAAAGTCTCACAATATATTTTTAAGTGAAAGAAAACCAAATTATAAAACAGTAATTTCACTCTAGCCCCAATTTTTTTAAATGTCTTTTTGTGAGTGCAAATTAAAAAAAACTACTTGACAAATGGGGAACACATCAAAATGTTGACACTGGATTATCATGAATGGTAGGATTCATGGTAAATTTTATTTTCCTCTGTACACTTGTCTGTAATTTCCATATGTTCTCCAATGAATGAGTATTATTTTAATAATAAAGAAAAAATGCTATGGGGGGGAGTGAATGCTAAGAGAAAAGACTTCAGCTACCCAAATGGTCTGAGTGCTGGTTGCTATGGAAACCGTAACTTTGAATTGCCCAACTTTTTGTGAATTACTTTCCTGCTCTGTGGGCTTAGAGCAAGATCTGGATTCAGTGTTCTCCAGGCTGACACGAGCCCTGGGGGTAGGGGTGACAGAAACTTGGGGGCCCTGGTTTCATCGTGGTTTCTTTTCTTCTCCCAAATGGGAAGGTCCTTGCCCCCACAGTAGATGCTGGGGGTGAGAACTGCCTCAAGGACTAATCCTGCTTCTCTGATCTGGGTTCTTCTAAGCCTCTGAGGAGCATTGGGTAGTTCTTGTACCTCTGCTAGTCTGGCACCCAAAGATGGGGTTCGCTTCCTTGACCCCACAGTAGATGCTGGGGGTGAGAGCTGCCTCAAGGACTAATCCTGCTTCTCTGATCTGGGTTCTTCTAAGCCTCTGAGGAGCATTGGGTAGTTCTTGTACCTCTGCTAGTCTGGCACCCAAAGATGGGGTTCGCTTCACAGCATGGGGTAAACAGCAGGGGAGTTGATTTGGGTAACTGAGCTTATGGATTGCAAAGCAACCATCTGCAGACGGCAGTGTGTAAATGAAAGTCCTGCTAGCTCAAGCCTGGTCTTGCCCTTTTGCTTGGTCGGTCTTGTCTTCCTCTCCTGCCTTATCCTGGGAGGTAAGGTCCACCTTGAAGCAAGGCCAATGGTGGAGGTGGAGGCTGGGAACCAGGCAGTCCCTGAGCTTCGAAGACCCTTTCCTCTGCCTGTTCTCAGGCCACTGAGCGGCTTGCCATTTGCAGATCCCCTTGGAAGCTCTTGGGTGTGGAGAACGGATTGAGGCAGCCACAAGTTGGAATTTTAAAAAGCAATGTGTCCTTTGAGCAGGAGCCCGGGCTGGGGGCTTTGCAGGCTGTCGCTTTGTCCCGGGGACCAGATGGAACTTGTTTTTCTGTGCACTCCATGGTTTAACCCTTCAGTGTACTCCCTCCCCAGCAGACCCAGGCAGGAACTGCTGCCTCTGGGCTGAGGAGCTGGGGGTGGGGGGCGAGGGGATGAAAGAGAAAGAGGGCATCTAAGGCTCAGAGATACTGCTGGGGAACGCCTCTCCTTTTATCTCCCGCCCATGCCTGGTTATTTTGTTTTATTTAGCAGGCTCAGGCATGTGCCAGACGCAGCTACAAGCACACTGGAAATATTAATCCAGCTACTTTTCAGAACCATTATTATCCCTGTTTCACAGATGTAAAAACTGAGGTCTAGAGAAGCGAAGCAACTCACCCAAGGCCACAGAGCCAGAGAGTTGGATCGGAAGCCCAGATCTGGATCGGAAAGCTGGCTGTTTAGTTCTGCCTCTGCCTCAAATCTGTGTATTTAAACTCAGCATCATGTCCATGTCTTAAATAACAGGCAAATAAATCCTACTGTTAATGTTTCTGGCATCTGGGCTGATTCCCCGCCCCCACACACACTTAAAATATTAGGAGCATCAGGTACCATCAGAGAGACATGAAACCCAAGTCCTGAAAGGCCACAGCCCTCTTTTCAATCCCACCAGGTTTTAAAGCCCTGCTCTTAAAAAAGAGAAAGGCCACTGTGAAGGCCTGATGCCTACCTGTACCCCACCCACAGAATGTACCAAGGCCTACACCTCCCCTCCCCGCCCAGGGATCTCAGCAACGGAGCTTGAAACTTAGTCTTAAGTAGGAAAACTGCACAGTTCCCCCTCCAGCAGGAGCTCAGGGCTCTGCTTCTGGAAACCTCTCTCGTTCCAATCCTCTGTGTAATATCAGAACCCTAGCTCTTCCTGAGCAGAGGTGCTATCTTCATTACTCTCGTGACATCTGAAGTGATGGGAGCTGGACAGAGACCAGGACTCAGCACTCACTGTCCCCCACCCTCACCCCCAGCTGGTGACACAGCGACACCGTGATACACAGGTTGCGGGGACTTGAGGTTAGTCGCATCTTTTCTAGGTCATGTGTCTACCTGGGAACGGTTACTCCATCTGCCTCAGGATACAGCTGAAGGGGACTTGGGAGCTTGACAAGGTCTACTTTGAATTGACATGGGCTTGGAGTCAAGAGATACACTTGGATTTTTAAAATTATTACCTTGAATGACAAGCTAAGACCATGTGTGTGATGGGAGGAGCTGTTCAAAGTTCATCTTCTGCATAGCGCCATCTTTTTCATTTATGTTTCCAAATTTTCTATTTTTATTGTATTAGTAAAATAATTTACATACAGCCTTGTCTTATTAGGCCGAGTCTAAAGAACATGATTTGGCTTTTGCTAAGGGTGCTTGTATCATCCCTGTAAACAGCTGCCGTAGTTCAATATCCTATCTGAAGTTCGATCCTTTGGTTTCACTGAGCTGTGGGTGCATATTCTGACAGGGTCCCATGGGTTTGTTTCTGCCTGGCTAAGGCCACACCCTCTTGGGAGCCTAGGAAGATCCAAGAATGGGTAGTGAGTGCTTGAGGGACAGTGTGGAGGCCAATCTCCAGGTCTAGGATTGGACTTATCCACACACCACCCTGAACCAGAGTCCGCCCAGTTATGCAAATGATCATGCAAATAAGGACTAATATCTTGTTAGCTCCAGATCACCTGGCTTCATATTGTTCTCTTCTTTTGCTGCCCTTTTGTTGTTCTCACCCTGAAGAAAAGCCATCCCTCACGCTGGTCTGATGTGCTGAACAGTCATGCACTAGAGGTTTGATTCCCTGTGTAGTTGAAGCAAAGCGATGGAACTGTTGGGAAGTGTGGTGTCTTGGGCGCTGGCTAGGCCATTGGAGGAATCCCTTTTGGAAGGGATTAATGAGTGAGTTCACACTGAAGTGAGTTGTTATTAAAGAGGCAAGTCTAGCTCCCCGACTCTTCTATTTTCTGCATATGTCCTCCTTCCCCCTCCCACTTAGCTGTGTTGTGATCCCACCGTGAGAACCCTCCCTCGTGGAGGGCCACGGAAGAGATACCTGGACCTTAAGCCTCCAGCACCAACCATGGCCTAAGGAAACCTCTTTTCTGAAATAGTTCTTGCTATATCGTTTCCATAGTGATGAGTACGGCTGGGACCCTTCTGGGTACCAATCCAGTCCTAGTTCCAGGAGTGGGGTTGCTTATGAAGTGGGCCTCCGAGGCCTGTGCTCTTGTAGGGAGTCTGTTGTATTACCCTTTGACTTTAGGGGATTGGGGAGAGACAAGTCCTCCTGTGGTCCAGCCTGCCTTCACCCGGAAAATGTCATTTTTAACATCTTTTCATCTGCTCTCCTACATGACTGTGGCCACCTCCGGAGTTCTAATGACCTGTCCTCAGTGAGTGATAATGGGGGTGTGTTAATCTTATTTCTACTGCTGTAACAGGACACCAGTATCTGACTAGATTGCACACAGCAGGGTCCCAGCCTTATTCTTCATTATGGAAATGATAAGGCAGGGGCTACTTGGCATACAACCATCTGGTTTTATATCTTTTACATATTGCTTCCCTTCTGTGGACCCCTCATCTGTACTGACCATGCTTGTAACTCTGGGTTGCTGGGGTGCTGAGGACCCGTCACTAGGACAGAGCCTTGGAAAGGAGAAAGAAGATCTTGAGAACTTGGGAGAGGTCCAGCTGCCCTAGACAGGGCAGAACTTTATTTTCTTGGAGCCTGGCCTGCTCGGCAAATATAGATGTTTTAACTCACATGTATAAGGAATATAGGAATACAGGAGCTTTCTCTGACTGCTCAGTGGTATCTTGGGGATCAAGGAAATTTGTGGGGTTTCTTGCTTTTCCGGAAACCACCCGAGACTGCTAAAATTATTTTAAAATTTATTCTTCTCCTGTCATCTGTCACTTCTTGCCGCTGTCAAAAGATGATTAGTATCCTTATGGTCCCTCGAATTCTTGACAGGATGGGAAACCTAATAGCAGAGAATGTCAGAATTATGTCTAAACTAAGAGTAAATAGGCTCAGAATTCAGATGTGCGTCTAGGGCCTGCATTTTAGCCTATGGAGTCCCAAACACGAAAGACCTGTTTGTGTGACCCTTCCCTGTTGCTGAGGACCACGAAGGTCATACAGAGAGCAATCTGAGTTCAATCCACGCATGCTAAGCGAGGCGAGACTGAGTCCAACCCCCATCTCCCATTCTGTATTTAGCTAGCAAACATACCTTTCTGGGTCTTTTGGTCGAATCTATAGAAGCGTATAAAGGGGCTGGGGAGATAGCTCAATTGCTACAGCAGTGGAAACCCTAAAGTCTGTGTGGTGGTGGTGGTGGTGGCAGCAGAGGCTGGAGGTAGCGGCATGTGCTTGTCATCTCAGCACTGGGTGGGGACAGGTGAATCCCTGGGGCTCACTGGCCGGTCAGCCTAGGCCAGCTGGTAAGGTCCAGGCCAATGAGAAAGCCTGTTTCTAATAATGATAATAATGATAATAATAATGATGATAATAATAATAAAAGGCATGTGTGGAATGACGACCTGTGTTTTCCTCTGGCCCCTGTGTGCGTGCTCAAACACACCCACCCACAGGGAAAATACACTCAGGGGCCTGGCACCTTCTCCACAGCAGGTGTTCCACTAAATGCCATCTTGTACTCTCCCCGGGGGTTTGTGATGCTCAGGAATGCTTAGCGGGAATGGTGGCCTCCCTCTGGGGTTGAGTCTCCCCTGTGTCTTGGTCCCCTTAGAGGGCTTGTCCCTTTTCCACCCCTTTTCACTCTTTTACTGACTTTGTTCCAGCCCCGCTGGGTTGGGTGGCCTGTCTCCCTGTCTTCTGTCCTCAAGCCAAAGCCCGCAGAGGCTCTTGCCAGAGGGCACACTGGCGGGTAGCCATAGACCCCTGACCACCAGCCAGGCCTGGGGGGGAGGGGGGAGGAAACTTCTCCAAACACTTCAGTCAGCACTTACGCAGTGGCCACAGGTAGGAAGGTCGGCCATCTTGATTTAGTCTGTCAGGCTCAGTATGGTGCTTCACCTTTAGTTCCGGCACTGGAGAGGCAGTGACTTAGAGATCCCTCTATGAGTTCAAGACCAGCTTGTCTACATAGTGAGTTCCAGGCTGGCCAGAGCTATTCAGGGAGACCCCATCTCCAAGGCAAAAAAAAAAAAAAAAAATTCCTGATCTCCACTGATGAGTGATCCTATGATTTTCTTCAACTAAAAAAATTTTTTTAAATTATATATATATTTATTCGGAGAATGGTCATGTAACACAGGGTCCTTATGGAGGTCAGAGGACACCTTAGGGGAGTGGGTTCCCTCTTACTATGTGGGTTTCAGGGATCTAACTCGGGTCATCAGAAAGCCCCCTTTACCCACTGACCATCTCACCAGGCCATCAGTGTTTTAAGTTTTTCTAACATTACTGAGTAGATGAGATGCCCAATACCTTTTGGCCTTCCCGTCCTCTGTGACCAGGAGACAGTAGTCTGAAATCAAAGCTCCTTTTCAGGAAAGAAAAGGTGTTACCACCTCAACACAGTCCAGTAGCCACCATACAGACACACAAGGTGGGCCCCAGGGACCAGGAACCCAGCATCAACAATAAGAAACAGACCCTCCCAAGAGCAGGTACAAAGCAGACACGTTTCCCTACCCACTGCAGAAAGTCCCTTGTCAGGCTTGGGATTTTGGGGTTAATTGTCTTGAAAGCCCCACTACTTTATGTGAGCAAGTGGGGTCCTCTCCCACCTCCCCGACAGGAAGGCCTCAGACACTGAGCATGGCCCGTAACCTTCCAAGGCTTCCCGAGAAGAGATGGCATGTAACTAGAGAGCCATGGAGGCCGGATGCTCCCACCAGCCCTTGTCACCAGGACTGTCTGTGGGCTTCTTTGAGCAGGTCTGTGGACAGAGCAGAGCACAATGGTACATAACTATACATCAGGTACTACTCAAAGTGTGTGTGTGTGTGTGTGTGTGTGTCTGAGAGAGAGAGAGAGAAAGAGAGACAGAGAGAGACAAAGAGAGACAGAGAGACAGAGACAGAGAGACAGAGTCAGAGAGAGAATGAGGTGTTTCTACGTGCGTGTAATGTGTGTGCATGACCTACTCTATCAGTCTCTCCTTCATTCCTTTGAGACAGCATCTCTCAAAGAACCTGGGCTTAGGTGGCCCGGACAACAAGGTCCAGTGACCCTCCTGTCTCCACTCCCCACAGTGCTGGGGGTCACAGCTGCATATATGACTGTGCATGGCTTTTATGTGGGTGGTAGGTATCTGAAGTAGGTTCCTCGTGCTTGCACAGGAAGTACTCTTACGCACGGAAGCGTCTCTCCAGCTCCCCAAGTTCTTCGCACAGCCATCATTTAGTCTTCTAACAACAAGATTTGCGGGCAAGTCCTACTGTTATTCCTACATGGAGAACCATATTATTTCCATATGTGTCTTGCCCTGGGCCACTACCGCTAAGCTTCAGGACTGGCCTCCAAAGTCCAGTGACGTGCCTCTAGAGGCTATTTATTGACTACTATGCTGTACTGCTTGTGGAGGTCAATGATTTTAATTAACCAAAACAGTTCCACAACGGGGATCAATTTCCTGTGTGGTATGTATTTTTCTTGATGAGGCCAGGCCTTTACTGTCTTTCTCAACATCTCCTTTCCAGGCACTGTTAGCTTGCCCCGTCCTTTGTCTCGGAGCCCAGGCAGCCTTAAGCTTTTTTTTTTTTAAGACTATCTTTTATTTATTTATTGACAATTACATACGTGTATGATATGTATCTTGATGATCTACACCCACCCTCAGCTGCCCTGCCCACACTCCCTAGATACCCCATACATCCCCTTCCACCTTCATGGCCTTTATTTTGTTTTATTTTATAACCCAAAGAACTTAATTGGCGCTGCCTGCTGGAGTGCTGGCTAGTCCCATTGGCTGGCCTAAACTCTTGTATGGATGTTCTGCAAGCAACCATAATCACGCCAAGCTCACGAGAACGACGGACATGCCACACCCAGCAGACAACATCTCTTTGCATTTTAGAAAAATATTTTAAAAAAATTTTAAGGTTGCGTGAAAATATGTGTCTGCGTGCGGAGGTGTGGGCATGAATGAGGACGTCTGAGGAGGCCAGCATCAGATGATGGATTCCCCGGAACTGGAGCTTTTGGTGGGTTGTGAGGTACCTGACATGGTCACTAGGAACTGAACTGCTCTGTAAGAGCAGCATTTGCCCCTAACCACTGAGCCACCTCTCCAGCTCCAAGAAGACAGCATTTCGCAGGACTCTTCCCCATTCTTCTGGCTCTCACATTTCGTCTCCTTCCTCTTCACCCGTTTTCCTCAAGCCTCGTAGGGGGTGGATATATGCAGGGGATTTCTGCAAATCCCATAGACAGCAGAGTAACAAGAGGCAATTTGGTTCAACAACACTCAGTAGCCACGGTTGGTTCAAGAGTTTGACCTCGAGTAGTTTATTTTAGTCATATTTAAGCACCGCACAGTTCGGAAGAGGCTTTCCCGATGGTAATTAATTCCATGTGCACGACAGAGCTTAAGACATGGCATCAAAACTCTCTGTAAAGTACAAGTGACATCTTCCACAATGATAAGCTCTGTAGATTGACTGAGACAAAGCAGCTCATGACAGGGGTCTAGGGGGTGGGAAGGTCTGGTGTGGCTTGGCCTCACAGATAACACACAGAGGTCACCAGGCTACCAACTACACCTGCTCCCAGCCTTCTGGGCAGAAAACGGGTTATACAGCTCTCCCTTTGAAGAGACAACCCTGTGTGTTTAACACTCTTGGTTGCCCTCGGGCTTCTCTGTGGGCGAAAGGACCGACATGCCTCCTACACACATAGACATCTCATTCACGGCTAAGCACTCAACAGTTACTTACGCTCAGAACGTTCACTAGCTTTCAGGTTTTTGCACTGTTGCTCACTACACAGAGAGGCTGCTCTGGCCAAGACCAACCTATTGCTATAAACATCGATATTTGGAAGGCAGTTTGGCAACATGCCCACTTATCAAAACAACTCCAGGAGGTCCCTCCCCCCCACAAGGGCCTATGACCTCCCCGACCATGGGCTCTCAACCAGGTTGATAATGCCAGTATGAATTCCTTCCTAGGGAGGAGAACTCGGATCAAATCACAAAGTGATTGGTTGCCCCTTGTAACCTTCATGCCATCATTGTAGTAGTGATTACATCAGACTTGGTAGTGTTGTAGCACTTAGGCCAGTGGTCCAGTACTGGGGAAGACAGGCCCCAAGCAGACTTTGTCCCCCAGCAGACCGCATCAGGCCTTCTGGCACCATGAAGCCTAGCCAGCAGGCGGAACTTTTCAGGTCAGTTCCAGCTCGGTTTCTCTATGCTCTACAATCCACGAGTGTTGTTTCTTCAGCAGTAGGTTATGATTATGCACCAATATACGGTGCATAATCAAAGTGCAATGGCAGGAGCTAGAAAAACCAGTCCTTGGTTAAAAGTTCTTGCTGTTCTTCGAGGACCCAAGTTTATTTCCTAGTACCCACACCAGGCAGCTCACAATCACGTATAACTCCAGCTCCAGGGAACTAGATGTCCTCTTTTGACCTCCATTGACACCCACACATATGTGGCAGATATACACAAAGACACATATGTGTACACATAAATTAAAATTTTTTTTTAAAAAAGAACAATGACAATAATCTATGTTGTTTGGGGTGGGAGGCTCTGGGACCTTCCTCATAAGGGAGACACCTTATGCCTGGTATGGGAGAATTTTGTTTAATAATCTGTGTCTTCTGGTATAGGCATCATTCATCCATTCAGGGTACCAGAGTTCAAACTTCATTTTTAAAAATTATACTTTTAAGTTAGCTTACAAAGTAGATCTTCGCATATTTTTGGCTCTGGCTAACCCACCCTCCTTCCTACGACCCATCTCCCCTTAAATCTTTAATCCCCAGTTAGCCACCCCTTCACCTTGATGCGTCCTGTTGTCCCCTTACCCTTTATGGTCTTGAACTCTTGATCTTCTTGCCTGAGCACCCCTGAGTCCTGGGGCGACAGGCATGGACTACAGTGTGTCTGAATTGTCTAGAATTTCAACCATGCATTTCCCCTAGAAGAAGTAGCTCGCACACCCTAGACTTCCTGAGAAAGGCTTACTAATTGCAGACGAAAGCAGGGAAGAACGGACTATGGTCCATCCAACAGTCTATCTGTCCAGGGCCAAGGCCTGAGAAGAGCATCCCCCTAAGAAAAAGAGGGAAAGCAGCTCTGTCTCTCTTCAGCACAGGCAGGCCCAGGGCACAGAGCACTTGGGTTGAAAGCCAGCACATTAGATTGAGCTGTTGCCGACTGGGAAGATCGTCATCACGTAAGATCGTCATCACGTAAAATCGTCATCACGTCCCGAGATGGAGTGGGCAAACCTTTCACTTTGCCATAACAAAATATTGTGGCCCCAAGGCTTAAATAATAAGCATTTATCCTCAATAAATTCAGGAGGCTCAAGTTTTAAATCAGGTGCTGCAGACTCTTTGTCTTGTCAAGGCCCCTGTTCTTGTTCTCAATTGTATTGGAACCCATTATGTGCTAAAGTGGTGGTGAAAAGGATCTGTGCAGTCTCTCCTCACCAGGGAGTTCATCTCATTCAACAGAGGGCCCTCATGACCTAATCTCCTCCCTAAGACCTAAAATGGCTGCACACTGGGGATTAGGGACTGGGAATTTAGGCAACAGCACTCAGTCTGCCCCAGAAGGGAATGATTAAACAGGACAGCAGTTTTAGAAGGCAGGCACAGGCACTCCAGGGCTCTGGTCTGGGCATGGTGAATTTGAGCTGCTGTCAGATACCAGACAGATAAATGAAGAATGGTTTTATGTGTAAGAGTTTGGTGTTCAAGGGAATCCTATGGGCTAGGGATTCGAAGCCCACCTCTCCGAAGCAAGTTCCTCAACTGCAAAACAGGATCCATAACACCCACCTCACAGGACTGTTATCCTTTTCAAGTAAGAAAACAAACCACTTGGCAATATATGTATGCATACTAAGAGCGGAGAGCTAGCGGTGAAGAGTCAAATGGCAGTGACCGGCATTCGGGGAAATCCTGAAGCCATTCTCCTTTGTCAGGTAGCCCTCCACAGGTGTTGTCCTTTCCCACATCTCTTGCCCCGTGCATAGAGCGGCATCCCTTCCTTCTCCACACCCCGACTTCAGGTGTCCACAGCTGCACAACACTCCTCTGAAACACAGCATCTCACACCACAGGGTAGCGACTGATGGAAACGTAATTTATTATCTATGGAGTCTCAAGGGAGGCTGAAAAGTCTCAACTTAAAGGAAGAGCAGGAGGAGGAAGAATTAGGGGAGGAGGGAAAGGAGAGGGAAGATTAGGAATAGGAGAAAGAGGAAGAGGAGGAGAAGGAAGAGAAAGGGGGATGAGGAAGAGGAAAAAGGAAGAGGAGGAAAAGTAGTTCCTCAATTAGCAGAAAAATGTAGATTTTTGCTCATTTTAAGTGTTTCTTCTATATTCCTCTTGAATCTCTCTCACATATCAATAGCAAAATTAAGACATCCCAGTGCTTGGAAGGCAGAGGCAGGCACATCTCTTGAGAGTTCAAGGCCAGCCTGGTCTACACAGTGAGTTTTGAGGACAGCAAGAGCTACATTGTGAGTCCCACACATGTACACACAGGCACACAGATGTACATGCACATACATACACAGGGAGAAAGCACTGATGCAGATAAGCAGTCTGTCCTTCACACCTGTTAGGTTCTCCACCAGTTAGTTGTAGATGAAAAGTATTTTTAGTTTAATAAACTTTACGTTATGTGCATGAGCATTTTATCTGACTGTTTATATGTGTACCACACATGCTTGGTGCCTAAGAAGAACAAAGAGGGCATTGGAACCCCTGGAACTGGAGTTACAGATAGCGGGTGCTGGGAACTGAACACAGGTTCTCTGTAAGAACAAGTGTTTTTAACCACTGAGCCATCTCCCCAGTCCCTGAAAAATATTTTTAATTGAAAAAATATATAATTTCTGTAGCGATGAATTTTGGCTAAACCACTTTGTGCTCCTGACAGGTCGTGCTTGCAGTCACCCGCCAGAGCCCTCTGGATTCTTGAATGAAACACACACACACACACACACACACACACACACACACACACACACACCAGTTAATTTTTATTTATTTATTTATTTATTTAGTTTTTTTTATTAGATATTTGCTTTATTTTCATTTCAAGTGGTATCCCCTTTCCTCGTTACCCCTCTGAAAACACTCTATCCCCTCCCCCCCCCTGCGTGTCAACCCTCCTCCCCTACTTTTCTGACCCGAAATTCCCCTACACTGAGGCATCGAACCTTCACAGGACCAATGGCCTCTCCTCTCACTGATGTCTGAAAAGGCCATCCTCTGCTACATATGAAGTTGGAGCCATGGGTCCATCCATGTGTACTCTTTGGTTGGTGGTTTAGTCCCTGGGAGCTCTGGGGCTACTGGTTGGTACATATTATTGTCCCTCCTTGTCCCTCCTATGGGGTTGCAAACCTCTTCAGCTACTTGAGTCCTTTCTCTAGCTGCTTCATTGGGCATTGGGGGGCTGTGAGCCATGGGTGACCTTCTAAGAAGGATCAAAGCATCCACACTTTGGTCTTCCTTCTTCTTGAGCTTCATGTGGTTCATGAGTTGTATCTTGGGTATTCCGAGCTTTTGGGCTAATATCCACTTATCAGTGAGTGCATACTGTGTGTGTTCTTTTGTGATTGGGTTACCTCACTCAGGATGATATTTTCATATCTATGGAGTCTCAAGGGACACACACACCAGTTAATTTTTAAATGACTTGGTTAGCCCAAAGGCTGGGCAGTTCTAATCCTCCACACGGCCAGCACACATTTCCCTCCTGTAATCCTGGCTGAAAGCCCTCTAATTCATTCTCTATTTTATCTTTGTTGTCCTAGCTCCTTCTGAGAGGTTCCCTAGTCTTTGCTGCCCAAGATGCTCTGGGAAGCCCTTCTGGGGGCTGCATTCCTTCTCACCTACATTTTGGATGATTTTCCTTCTGCAGCTCTAAATCTAATCTGTCTCCCTCTGAATCATGGTGATCTTTCCCTCCTTCCTCTCCTGCAGTTCCTAGCCTGTGCAAATCTCAAGGTCCTGCCTCAGTCTACCCACCCAGCCATTGGCCGTTGGTTCTTTATTGATTGATCAAAAACCAATTGGGGACAGGGACTTTCAGCATTTGGACATGCAGATTCCCTATTTGGGGGACTGGATTAATTCAAAGCATTAGAACCAACCCCCAACAAATTTCCTCTGAGCTGAACACACGCAGACTTTTCCCTTGCTGTCAGTCCTAAGCAATGAGATATAATGATTACTTTTCCAGCATTAGCTCTAGATATGCATTAAAGAATCTGGGGAGACGTGTGTAGCTTTTTATATAAGAGTACCTTATATAGGAGATAATTTTATATAAGAGATGAACAAATTTAGTATCTACATGTGAGGTCCTTAGATAACCATACCCTTGGATAGTAAGGGACAACAATGTTATCTACTTTTTTTGATTTAGAAATATGTAACATCTAAATATATTGCATATATTCAAATGTATTATATGTTACAGTTTGAATCTCAAATGTCCCCTATAAACTTGTATGGAGCATCGATCCCCATTTTTGGGGAGGCTGTGGAACCTAGCTGCTCCATGTGCATCTCTGGGTTAGTCATGAAGGAACAAACTGCCTGCTTTATGGAGGTAAGAGCTTGTGGTGGCGCTGTTCCCACCACAGCAAAGCAGGAAGCAGAGAGCGAGGCCCTGGCCCTCCATCCTTCCCTACCACAGACAGACACCCCAGAAACCGTGAATTAAGACAAACAGTTTCTTCTTTAAACCATTTCTGTCAGGAATTTTGAGCACAGCTAGACACAAATAATCAATATACCATACATAGTATATCTTGTGTATTATACTTTTCATGTTACATGTGACCTGTGAGAGGAAAGGAGCCATCGTTTATCAACATAGGTTGGGAAATCTAGAGTTAAAGGAAGGAGATACCGATTGTGGAATTCCCCGGGGGAGGGGGGGTCGAGCTTGTGAAATTCTGACTCCTGTGCTGTAACTTTCCCCTCTGGCAATGATGCACCACCAATGGCCACGTGAGGCACCGGTAAACTGCTTAGCCTCTCCTGGCACGGTGTGAGAGTCAGACCAAGGACAGGATGTCAAGGGAGGTGAGACATGAAATATCCATGATCACAGAAAGCTCTGTGAACAAGAGAGAGGGAGGGGTGCCTGGCTCAGCCCCCAAGAGGTCCACAGAGACAAAATGGAAGGATGCTGAGGGGAGATCAGAGATGACCCTGCTTAGCCTGAGTGTAAGCCTCAGTGAGCAGGATGGGTTCCTTATAATGCTCCCACCAAGCCCTGCAACCGTCAGTCAAAGGAGCCACTAGTTGGAGAGGAGGAGCCAACAGCAGCAAAAGTCAACGATGACTGATCATCAGTGGCTGTTAATTCTAATCCACTCATCGCCCTAGGTCAGGTCACCATCATCCCACACTGGGGCTGGGACAATGGATCTCAGCACTCTATTCTCTTTGGATTAGCCTCCATCCTCCTCTGGGCTCCCACGTCACCCCATGTTTTAGCAGCCCTCGTTCCATACTAGGTCAAGAAGTGATATGCTGGAAGCATATCCCAAATTCTGGTACCAGCAGCTTTTGGTAGCCGTCTGCCACACGTCACACCTGTCCCAGGGAGCAAGAAGCACTAGGAGGCAGTAACCAGGAGCTCAGAAGCAATTAAGGAGAAAAAGAGAGTTAACCTTCCCCTCCCCAAAACATTTCTACATGCCCATGGAGGAACTGCCCTCTGGGGACAGAGTTGGAGAGGTGTCAGGGTGATCATGTATGAAACCAAACCTCCTCCAACATTCCTGATGCTCTGTAAGTATTTAGACTGTTTCTCCTAGACGACATGAAGGGGTTCCGGTCACTTTGGCTTCGTGTGGTATAGGAGTAGTATTCATGTAGTATAGCTCAACCCTTGTTTGATAACCTATTTAGCTTACAGGATCACACCCACACAGCACAGCTAATTCTTTGGGTCTAGAATCTACATCGGTCCACAAGATCCAATAAACAATGGTCTTGTTTTGTGTGTGTGTGTGTGTGTGTGTGTGTGTGTAAGCCAAAGAACAGCCTGAGGTATCATTCCTCAGATGCCACCCACCTTGTCTCACTGGGGCCTGGAGCTTGCCAATCAGCCTTGGCAGGCTGGCCACCAGCCCTGCGGATCTGTCTGACTCTACCTCCCCATCACTGGAGAGTGTCTGGTAACACACGTGACAGTTTTATACCGGTGCTGGAGGTCTGATCGGGTCCCCATGCTTGCACAACAAGCACTTACCAATGGGGCAATCTCCCCGTCTAGCTTGCAGTTTTTAACCACACCTGGAACCTTTCCTGTGGCTTCCTCTCAGGTCCCTTCCTCTGCCTCTTCCCTCAGGGACTCATTTACTGGTATACTCGGCTACCCTACCTGGAGGTGCCGCACTTCCTACTGACGGTTTCTGTTGCTCCGCCTCTTCTGGATAGCTTGCCTTCCGTCCATCCCATCCCGTTAATTTCACTCTGTATCACAGGCACTGAGACACATCTCTTAAAATTCTATGGGACTGCCTTTTGAAGACCCTTTCCGTCTCCCTGGAGATGTTGAAGCATTCTTATACTTCCTTGGATATAGGGAATATGGTCACAGTAACCTTTTGGCGTGCTGACGTGTCCGCTTTTGTTCATCTGAACCATTTCTGGATCCATTCCCATTGACTGAGTTTTGTCCCGGTTATGATTTGTAGTTTCTTGCATCTTTGCATGCTTAGTAAGAATTTTTAGGTGCCAGACCCTGTGAATCTTTACTTTGTGAGGTGTGAAGTGTGATTGTAATCTTGTAAACATGTCTCAGCTTTGTTCTAGCATGTGGCTGGGTTCATTAAAGCAGTTCTTTCTGGGCGTCGATATTTTTTGCGTTAGAAGGTGAGACCACAGCAACCATTTTCTACCCCTAGAGCTGTTTTGGCCCCGTTGCTGTGTGTGTGACCTTCTGCCTATGACTTAGGAGGCCTTTCACTAGGTCTGATGGGAACACTGCGTTATCTGCTTTCCCCGAAGCTGTGTTCAAATACCTAACAAGAAGCTACTAAAAACAGGAAGGCATTACTTTTGGCTCAGGTTTGTGAAGGGATACAGTCCAACGTGGTGGGGGAGGTGTGTGGTGAGAGCATAAAGTGTCTGCTCACACTGTGTCAGACCAACAGGAAGCAGAGGGAGGACAGAAAGTAGGGGCAGACTGTCAAACCTCCACGTCCACCCCAAGCAACTCACTTCTTTGAGTTAGGTTCCACCTCCTCAGGACTGTACAACCTTCCAAAGTGCCTCCACCGGCCAGGCACCAAGTGTCAAACACGTGAGCCTGTGAGGGACATTCCACACCCAAGCCACACTAAATACCAGATAGTCCTGGGCCTTAACATTTTTTGTGGGAGTGGGGTGGGGGGGAATGCTTCATCTGCATTCAGGTGGGACCCCATGTTCTGGTCAGCTCTTTGTTGAAGAGTTGGGAGAGCTGGACAGGCACCTTTATGCACCTTTAATCTCAGCATCAAGGAGGCGGAGGCAGGTGAATCTCTGTGAGCTCTAGGCCAGACTGGTCTACAGAGTGAACTCCAGGACAGACAGAGCTAAAGAGGGAGACCCTCCTCTCCCACCCCCTCAAACGAAACAAAACAAAACAAAACAAAACAAAACAAAACAAAACAAAACAAAACAAATGCTCTGAAGATCTTCTGCTGATTCTGGGATTCTCTTTTTCTCTCATTGGTGTGTCCTCCCCCAAGGTTCACTCTCATGCGTGGTTTGAAGTTCAGTCTTAAAAACACTCATGTGTTTTTACTCACATGTTTTAGCTCATGTTTTACTCTGGATTTTCATGGTCTTAGGGAGTAAGGTAAATCTTCTCTGACATGTATCCTGGCTGGAGTCTTCAGAAGTCTTCCGATCCTGAAACCCAACCAAACAAATAAGTGGCAGCACCCCCTCCCCAGCAATAGGAGGCGCTAACACTATCCCCTGCCCCATAATAGGAGGAGCTAAGCCTATTCCCCTCCCCAATATAGGAGGAGCCAACAGTATTCCCCTCCCCCCCCCCCACACACACACGATCGGAGGAGCTAACAGTATCCCCCCCCCCACACACACACACAATAGGAGGAGCTAACACTACTCCCTCAGCAAGCAGTAGGATAGAAGCTAACACACACACACACACACACCACAGTAGAAAGAGCTAGTACCCTTCTCCCTTCACAATAGGAAGAGTTTGCACCACTACCACCACTACCACCACCACCACCACCACCACCACCACCACCACCACCATCCTGCAATAGGAAGAGTTGTTGCCAGAACCCTCTCCTTGTTTCTGGTGCTGTGTCAGTTGGTGGCACTTGCTTTCAAGAGACTGAAAATACAGTCTGCTGTTTTAAGCAGAAACTTGCTGCAGGAAACCGAGCACCCTCAAAACCGTGAAGGGAGGCTGTAGCTTAGGCCTGCAGAAAAAAACTCCACTAGGAACGAAACCAGCCAAACTGGCCTGCCTAAGCGTGCTAAAATTTCTGCTCCAGCAAGAATCTGGGGAGCTGAGAGGTCACTGTCCACTTTACTAGCAAGCTACAAGCTATCTATAGTCCAGAGATCAGAGAGCCCAGGCCCAGTGACCCAGGAGCCTCTAAACTCCTAGGCTGTCTAGTCTATAACAACATGATGCACAAACTACAAGCTCTGTAGTCTAGAGATCAGAGAGCCCAGGCCCAGTGTCCCGGAAGCATCTAAACTCCTGGGCAGTCTAGTTTTATATCAACATGACTAGAGTTATCTGATAGGAGGTAACCTTAGCTAAGAAAAGGCCCTAAAATTAAAAACACTGTAAAACACTTCCTTAATTAGTAATTGATAAGGGAAGGCCCAGTTCATGGTGGGTGGGGCCATCCCTGGGCTGGTAGTCCAGGGTTCTATGAGAAAGCAGGCTGAGCAAGCCACAAGGAAGCAAGCCAGTAAGCAGCACCCTTCCATGGCCTCTGCATCAGCTCCTGCCTACAGGACCCTGCCCAGTGTGAGTTCCTGAACTGACTTCCTTTGATGATAAGCAGCAATACGGAACTACAAACAAAGTTAACCCTTTCCCAACTTGCTTCCCCCCCCCCCCCAATAGAAACCCCAACTAAGACAATGCTCATGACATGATGGACTAGACAACATGGAGTCTGGATGTCTCTCACGCTAGAACTCCCTCCCCATAACCATGAGCTTGGTTAGCCCTAAATTGCCCTAAATTGCGGTTGCCCAAATGCCATCAGTCATACGACTACCGTATGTAGACCAGGAAGGAGGAGAAGAGATAACCTTTGTCTCTCTCTTCTTCAAGAGTATATTTCCTTGTGAAAAATCACCTTTACCTCTAGATCCAGCATCCTTCAGGCAGGATCTCTGTCTTTTCTACAGTCATCTGTTTTCAGGTTCTTGGCCCTGTCTGCCTGGAGAAGGCTGCTAAGGTCTAGCCGGGACTCTCCTCACTCCTTCCAAGGAACTCTGTCTTACAGGTAACATCTGGTGGTACCCAACGCCTTGCTCGGAGACTTCAATATTGCTTGGCTCAACCAAAAATAAATTGGAAAAGAAAATTGAACATTGCATCAATTTGGAGCAAGTTTATAAATTCTGCAGCTAAGCAATACCAATAGAAAATGATAGATGGTCACAGCACAGGGCGTCCCTGCAGTGATGTATAGTCACATTAGCTGAAATACCGTATTACATGATTCTGCTTTATTACCCGCGCTGGTGGCAGACAGAAAAACAGATTACACTTGAGTTCAAATCGATAGGAACTTTATTTACTGGCCTTTTAAAAACATATTTCTGCACTTTATAAAAACATACGGTAGATGCTATTGATAGAGCTTGTCTACTTGTTAAAAAGCAATTTGCCCAGAACGAGGCTTTTAAGCTATAATTTACGGCATTACTTTTTGCCTCTTTTTTTTTTTCTTCTTCAGGGTTCTGTTCATCTGGCTGTGCTTTGACGACTTCCTTAGACTTCTCTTGCCTTTAATTTTCTCTCCCACTTACCATCTCCCTAAACTCTGAGCTCTCCCAGGCCTTTGAGCAAAATGGAGAAGCAAGCAGCGTCTGCTCTCCGTGGAGGCTTGAGACCTGTCTCCCAGTGTCCACGCCTCCCAGTCCTCAGCTCACCCATTATGGCTCTGGGCATTGAGAGGACTCCTGTGGCTTTGGATAGCCCCATAAGGACACTCTGACCCTCAAACCCCGATTCTGATGGTCCTGTGTGGTGGGAGCACAGTCCTCTGACTGTATATAGCTTTTATAGCTGTGTAGATGTTGACTCCAGAAGGTCAAACCTAGATCTTATGAGTTCAGATCAAATCAAGGTCTATTTGGGGTTTAAGGTGTTCCTGGCAGGTAGCTCAACACTATGGCGGAATGCAGAAGGTGACTGGCAAATGTCTATCAGGTAGTACAGCACTCTGGGAGTGCAGAGGGACTTAGGAAACGTGCTGGGCCACCCAGGGGACATAGCTGATCTAGTTGAGGAGGCCAATTAGGTATATTATGGAAGTCCGTGTCATCGTGTAGTGACATTCCACATAATCGTTTGAAAAGGAGCAGGTGGTCACATGCCTGGGAGCCTCCTTGGGGAGAACTAGAGAAGTGCTATTGTTTGAATGTGTCTGCAAAATCCACTTGTTGGGCACTTGTTGGGGGGCTGGTGATAAGTAGTAGCTGAATTAACAAAGTGCTGGTAAGCATAAGGACCTGAATTTGATCTCTAGAGCAGATAACAAAAAGAAAGAAGGGAGTGAAGAATGGAACGAAGGAAGGAAGGAATTGAGTTAACTCAGTGGGTAAGAGCATTTCCTGCCATACCTAATGGTCTTGGTTTGATTCTGGGAAACCACATAGTAGAAGAGATCTGAATTGTCTCGTGATTTCCATTTGCACAGCGAGGTACATGCACCACCCCACCTTCACCTCTCTCACACACATACTAAAATAGATGTACGCAAACATCAAAGAATTAGAAAGGAAAGAATAGGAGGACACCGTGGAACAACACTTGAGATTATCTGCCAATCTCCACACTCATGTGCACGTGCATATGCACACCTACCCACATACAATCACACACATGCACAGACACACACCTACGAGGAAGTTTACATGTTGGAAACTCAACTTCCAAATTTATATGCTAAGGGGATTTGGAGGTGAGATGTCTGGGAGGTAGTTAGGGATGGATAAGGTTATGAGGATGGGTTCACTGTGGTGGCATTTAGTGGCTTTATATGAAAAGGAAGACATGCTTGAGATGGCACACCAAATCTGCACTACCCTTCTCCATGTTGTAGTAGAGCCCGAAAGCCTTCTCCAAATTCTTGTGCCATGCAGTTGGATGTTCCAGACTTCAAATAGTGAGCTCTAAATTCCACTGCTCTTTGTATCTAGTCTTGGGAATTTTTATTATAGCAACAGAAATAGCATCAGCTCATAGCTAGCAGTTAGATTATTTCTGCCCCTGTTCTCTGCATAATGTGTCTAGTGTCAGAGCCTTACCTAGACAGGTCACACTGCTGTCTATCTCTGTCATTGTCTTTGTTGCTGCTGGGTGAGGGAACAGGGGTTTTGATGGCCCACTAGAGTGGGTCGATGCCTTGTAGGTTGCCAAGGCTTGAACATGGTTCACCTGAGCATGCTGGGAGCTGAGAGAACTTTAAAGAGATGGGGTCCAGTGAAAAGCCACTGAGTCATTTCAGGCTCTACCCTCAGGTAAGATTAAAGCAGTTCTTGTTCCCAGGACACCAAGTAGTTTTGAAAGGAACAACTGCTTAGATTCTTGTTTACCGTGTGATCTCATCCCACTCACGCCTACCATCCACCATGTTGTAAAACAGCTAAGGGGGGGGGCACCCTCACTAGACACGGGGCACCCCGAGCTTGGGCTTTCTGTCTCCAATGGAGCTCTATAATCCTCTTGCGTATATATTGTGTAGACTGTACATTTCTACATCGCCCAGCCTTGTTGAAGCAACAGATAACAAGTGCAGAGGATTGCTGGAGAGGCTGAGCGCCATGACTCCCATAAAGTTCTCAGCACTCACAGGCATGCACTCAACAAGGAAAAAAGTTCTCTTTATTAATCAGGTGAGCAAGGATGGTGCGCACAACCCAAGGCCCGAGACCTGTGTTCAGTACGATGGCGATTCCACTCGCTGTAGAGTGGGCCACTGTGCGTGAAGAGATATTACTCCATTGCTACTTCCAGCAGGCGCATACATGCCTTGTGTGTGGAGAGAGGGAGGCGAGCACTCTGTCTGAGGCAGCTGGGCAGTCGTTAAACAGTGAAAGCCGCTGTGATTTGAGAGGAAGGTGTGTGCAAAGTGGGTGCCCTCTGGGAGAGGTGAGCCGGGGGCAGGGACTTGAAAGAGCAGAGGGAGATGAGGAAGACTTTTCAGCCAGGACACACAGGACAGGAAAAGCTGAAGATCGAGGGAGGCAAAAGCTCACAGTGGAGAAAGCGGAAATGAGGAGGGGACGTTTAGGAGAACACAGAGAAGGACCAGGACTGGGTCCTGTCGTGGGAAGGCTGGGGACACATGGGAAAGGCAGTGTGAGGAAAAAGGAAAGCAGCTGGGGTTTGGGGGGAGATGCAGCTGAGGAGGAACACTGACACTTGACAGGGATTCCCCACCCCTCACTGTCTTTCCCACAGGCTCCTCCTTGCTTAGCGTCTCCTCCATCCTTCCTTGGGATGTGCGCAGGCTCCTGCCCGATAGCCCGTGTGGCCCGCCATCCCACGTCTGCACAACATAACATAATAGGCTCAGCATAGAAGGCAGCACTGTCACCGTGATGGTGACAGCAGGCTCCAAGTCCTGCCAGGTAGCTTTAGCAACTTTCTAGTCGTCCTTGTCTTATTAATTAGGAGAGTCTATCTCACTGACGTGGGCTACGAATCTCAGAGAACAGCTCAACTTTCATACCCGTGTCTAGCTGGCGACTAGAATCAGGCCTATTCAATACCCATTTTAAAGAGGCCAAGTGCTCGCAGTCCGTGTGGGAGCCCTCTCTGAACCACAGGGACCAGCAGAAATGTCGATGGTGACAGAGTGACATCTAAGTGGCTCTTCAGTTGCCTCTGAGCTTGCAGCCGCTTCAGCCCGCGGTGAAGAGATAAAGGATGAGCTTCATCTCCCTCATCCTCTCTTCTGGCCCCTTCTGGGATTCAAGGACATGCGTCCAGGGTTCAGGAAGCCCCCCCTTTTTGCCTCAATATAAATATTTGTGAACGCCAGGACTGTGTCGGTGGAGGTCCCCTCCCGCTTCTTGCCGTTCTCCATAAATAGTATACAGTCATCGGAGTTTAAGCCGCCCCAAGATGAAATAATTGCTTAACAATCATATAAGACAAAAATGATTCAACAAATGACAATGGCGGCCCTCGGTATAAGGAACAGGTGCATTCAGTGTACCGTATTATAATGTGCTAATGCAGGATTGACAGCACAATAATAGGAGTGAGGAGCGACTCAGCCTATAATTCCAAACCAAATTCGAGGCTGTCCACAGAACTCAAATCCTAGCAGGCTGTAAAATTAGAGGTAACACTGAGCAGGGTTCAAGATGCTTCATTAGCAGGTTGGCAGAGTGTTTCAGGAGCAAATTTGTCTGTTGAAGGAACTAATTTTGTGCCATCTTTTTTTTTTTTTTTAACATTTTATTTTATTGAGTGTGCAGATATAATCTTCCCTGGAGAGGAACATAGGAGTTTTAAGATCTGGTCATTGTAGCCACCCCACTCCTACTCCCACCCCACCCCTGTGCATGGAAAGGACACAGGGGTCAGTGACTGGGTGGCCAGAATTGAGTCTGGGTGTGTCAAGGGGTAAGACAAAAAGCAGAGGTGGTGGTGCTGGTTTGTTTGTTTGTTGTGAGACAGGGGTTAACTCTGTAGCACTCGCTAGCCCAGAACTCATTTGTAGCACAGGCTGGCCTCGAACTTACTGAGAATTGTCTGCCTTTGCCTCTCCAAGTGCTAAGATTAAGGGCACAGGTCACCATGCCCTGTAATAGTGACGAATATTATTTCAGCCAGTCCTGTTATCTTAAAGATTATTGACATTATATGTTTTTTGTTTTGTACAAAGTTCACATGTATACCTGTTGGATCCCCTATAACTGGGGTTATAAATAGTTGTGAGCCACCATGTGGGTGTTAGGAATTGAATCCAGGTCCTCTGCACAAGCAACGAGCATTCTTAACTGCAGAGCTGTCTCCGCAGACCCAGTCCCAGTGCTGGCTTAACAGTTGCTCTCTCTCCAGTGCTGGCTCTTTATATTGCTTCCACATAGTCAGAAGGGGTTCGGTGGAGGATATAATGAAGGGATCCCTTCTAGGGCTGGGCTTTCCGAACTTCTAAGCAAACATTACCCATAATCCCTGCCTCATACAGGCATCCCTTTAATGTTGAGGGTACTTGGGATTGGTTTTAATCAGGTATGGTTAGAGATAATAAGGAGATGACAGACAGGAAGGACAGAGCCCTGGACAGTGGAAGCACACAGTGGTTCCCAGGGCCACAGCGGGATGTACCAGGGCTGGTCAGGAATTGAGGACAAAGTATGCATAGGACTCTGGATTGCAGTTGGGGGCGGAGGGGGCAGGGGAGGCAAAGCAAGCAGGGTCAGGACTGGGCTGGCTGATGTGAATTCCTCAGTCAGCAGGCTGTGGGTGCCAGTGGGGTTCCTGTCAGAGGTACTGGAGTCCTCAAGGAAGGTAAAGTAGGGAACATGCAGAGTGAAGGTGCTATGAACACGGGCTCACAGCCTAGCTTACAGCGTCTTCTGGAGTGAGGGTCCCTGCCGCAGCCGTGGGACGTCCCCTCACCTCCCCAGTGCTGGTGGACATTCTCACACATTCTCATGGCTACACCTTGAGGGGTCAGGAAGCAAGACCTTCACATTCCTTCATCAATAAGACTCGCCTCCAGTGGACAGTGTCAGGCATGTCACTGGTACTAACAATGTACAGGCATCCTAAGGGACACACTCTGCCCTCTGCTCTCTGCCCCCCTGCTCTCTGCCCCCTGCTCCCTGCCCCCTGCCCCCTGCCCCCTGCCTAGAACAGTTTGTAAGGTCTTGGCCGGGTTTGCTTGAGTTTCTAGGTAATTTTTCTAAGGGAAAGAGAGAGGGGATGTGGGGAAGAGAGAGAGGTGGGAAGAGAGAGAGAGAGGGAGAGAGAGGGGAAGAGAGAGAGAGAGAGGGGAAGAGAGAGAGGGGGGGGAGAGAGGATCCTCTCTGAGAACTTTTTTTCTGAAGCATTAAGGAGAGAAAGATAGGGAGGGACATCAGAAATGCTTAATGAGATGGGGTGGGTTGGGCCTCCATCCCACGTGGACCGTTGATGACGGCCATGCTGGTAGGGCCCCCCAGGCTCTATCAGGTCTCCTTTACCAAATCCTATTGAGCTGAGATGCTGTGCAGATGGCATTGGTCATAATAAGGCCACGTAAGAGGAAGCCAGAACTTTCCATGTATCATCTTGTTTAATGCTTCTAATCCCGGGATAGATAGTCAGCGTCAGCCCCATTTTATGGCCGGAGAAGCTGAGGTTTAGAGATGTAAAGCCAGGTGTGTGTGACCCCTATGGTCACACAAGTTATAAGTGAACTGATCCTGGGCTTTGGCCCCACAGCCTCGTTCCTAATTGCTACGTTCCACTGTCTTCCTCCGTCTGGCGTGGGGTCTCCCAAAGATTGGCCTGGGCTTCAGGGAGCCGGAGAGATTACCCCAGAGAGGGAGGCGCACTCCCAGGAGAGTCGTCAGCTCAGGAGGAGAAGGCACTGCATTGCTCTTCTCCCAACAAAGCTTGTGAGCCCACCACATGTCCTGTGTGGCTTTAGGTTCTGGCGGCAACTAGGAATGGAACAAAATCCCTGTGTTCAGGAAGCATTTGGCTAGAGAGAGAGACAGATGAGAGAAAGATAGTTGAAGAAATACAGAAGCCTTAGTGTATTAGTCACGTATCCCCCGTCCCCCTCCATCATTCCGACCAACTTCCTGGTAGAAGGAACTTCAAGGAGGGCGTCTTTTGGCTTACAGTTTGAAAGGGGACCGTCCATCATGGTGGACAAGACAAGGAGGAGTTCCTGGCAGTGCCACTGGGAGTTGGTATATATGGATCTCAGCAGACTGGGAAGCTGACACAGAGGACTGCTGATCTCCTCTTCCTCCTCCTCTTCCTCCTTTTGTTATTTGTTACCCCTCTGGGAATAGGCAAGCCCGTGATGGGGGGATAACATTAGGCACATCCAGAGCTGGTGCTCCACTTTGGTTAACCCTTTCTAAAACCATCCCCACACACTCACCCAGAAGTGTGGCTCACCACCTCTATTAGGTGATTCGAAATTCACTCAAGCTGAGGATGGCAACTAACCAACACACTTAGGAAGTGGGGGTTGACAGGCTCAGGGCCCTCTGTGGAGCAAGGCCTTGCCAGGTGGCTGTCTCTGATCACCAGAGCAGGTGTGAGCCCTTCTTCAGAGCTTGCCCTCGGTGTCTGGGTCAGCTGGGAATTGTCATCTTTGTCCAAATATTCACTGAGTACTGAAAATAAAAGGGGTAATTATTCTGGGGTTGTTGTTTTGGGGATTGCTTCCGGAGATGGTGGGAAGTCTGAGGCATGAGGGGTGGGGATGAGAGTCCCTCCCAAATTAGTAGCAACTGGAAGCAGTTACCATCCTCAGGCCAGAGGGGTTGAGTGAGGGTGAGGAGCTCCGGAGTCCCTGAGCCCAGGTAACCCTGTGTGAGCCCTGATTCAGGGGCCGGCAGACACTGGCTGAGGGCAGGATCCCTGTCTGGGACAACAGGCAGAAATGGAAACATCCTAGCTTTCTTCCTTTGCCCTTTAATTCTTATGCAACCCCTTTGGATGGCAGGCATAGCCTAGATTAAATCCAGCTGCCCCAGGAGGTTTTGGGAATGCAATCTGCAGAAGTCAGTCACCTTACCTCTCCACAGAAGGGGGCAGGAAGAGGGAGGGGTGGCTCTTCATGAGGGCTGAGGCTCCTCCATCTTATAAAAATGCCTCAAGGGTAGCAAAGCCCCTCCTGCTGGTCAGGGGAACCACTGGTTTTTGTGAGTGAAAAGTCACCTCCCTACATGAAAAGCAGAATCCAGACGGCATAGGAGCGGCTGGGACCTGTTTAAAATTGCAGGATGGCCGTCTACAGCCTGCCTCTATTCCATTTGCCGCGGCAACGCCTCTCATTTATAATGCCAGCTGGGTGAGTCTCCAAGTGACTTTGTGTGTCACTTGACACAGGAGTCCTGTAAGAGTCATGTGCCTGGACAGTAAATTAAGTGGCTACAGCCATACCAGAGTCCCCTGGTAGACAGAGACCAGAGACCATTCAGAGCTTCTCTGCTTAGCTGAAACTTCTTGAAAGCCCATTATCCAGATTCTCATCATTGTTAACCGCCACCCCATTATCCGCTTTACTCTGGCCCACTCTTTAAAGTCAGTTCTGGTTTTGTTGCTTATTTGATTGTTTGCGACAAGATTTCATGTAGCCCAGGCTGACCTTGAATACTTTATGTAGCCTATGGCTTTGAACTGATCCTCCTTCCCTCCATAACCAAGTGCTGGGATTCCAGGCATGTCACCATTCCAGGTTGGGTGGACCTATTCGGATTAGAAGCAAAACTCAACGAGCATTTTCAGCTGCTTTCAAAACCAGTTGCTGCAGATCATAGTGGTGCACACCTTTAATCTCTGACCCCGGGAGGCAGGGGCAGAGGCAGTCGGATCTCTGTGAATTTGAGGCCAACCTGGTTTGCATAGTGAGTTCCAGGACAGCCCTCCCTACATAGTGAGACCTTGTCTCAGAAAACAAAAAACAAAAAGTAAAACAGTTGCCACCACCAAGAAGTAGCGTTTGACACATTGTATTTTGTGCGGGAACGTTGAAAGGCGTTTGTTTCCTTCTTTCTGGGAGGGAGGCTAAGGGGGATTTTGATGATTACAGTTCCCATCAGCCACCAGCGCTTGGGTCTCAGAGATAATTGCATTGCTGCTGCAGATGTGGGCTGAATCATGCAGCTCCGTTCTCCAGTGTACGCGCCTCTGTCTGTCCTCTCCCAACAGAGTGGGACGATGTGAAGGATGCCTGGGAACCAGTCCTGTCGCTGTTTAAAATGTCACGTGTGGGTTTGGTAGATGGCCTCACCTTTTTTGCCTCCTGTAACCTGAGGAATTGGAAACTGATTGTGCCACAGCTGTTTCCTGCTTCTGTTTTTGCTTAGGTCTTTTTATCTTATTTTTTTTCAAAAATTGTTTACCCTTTGATAATTCCATAATGTACATGTCTATTCTAGTTATTAAAATACTAATAACTCATCCCACGATCGTCCCCCCTACGTCTGTTACCCTCCTATTAAGTCCCTTCCCACTCTTCATGACTTTGTTATTTATTATCGTCATTGTTGTCGTTTGAGATTCATTGAACTTAACCAGGAACATATATGTGACCACAGGTTTGGAACGATGAATCCTCCGGAGCCTGGTGTTATCCTTCCTTAGTGGGTACACAGCAAATGACAATGACTATCTTCTGCCCAGAATCGATCCATCGGTAACCAGTAGTTCAGCTTGGAGGGATGGGGCCGGCTAAGCTCCTCCCCTACGCATGATTGGCAGGCCTAGTCTTGGGTAAGCCCACTGCAGGCACCTTAGCTGCTTTGGGCTCCAGACTGAGTTGGCTGTGCCAGCCCAGAAGACAACATTTCACAGCTTCTGTGGTTCTTCTTGGAAGGTTAAATGTTGTCTTTTGTACTTAAGGAATCACACAGGTACAACCCGCTTATCACCTGTCTCTTGTACCAGGGCTTAGAAATACAAGAGTGGTCTAGTGCTCCCAGCCTGCTGACTTGGGCCTCCCAGATCAGATACATTGTGATTGGAGTTGTAGGGCAAAATCCCTGGCTCTGAGAATCCTAGACTAGGCTCAGCCATCTGTCCTGGTGTGCCAGGGAGATGAGCATCAGTGAGTGGTAGGCAAAGGAGCTTTGATCAACGTGCTCCCATTGGAAAGGACACATAAAGGGTCTCCAGGAACACGGGCTCTGGGATTTCCTAGGAAAGTGGAGAAAAGGAGCAGACTGGGGTGTGCATAGATGAGTCTGCCTACTACCTCAGTTCTGGTTCTGCCAAAGCTTTGTGGGGAGCTGTGATGTTTTGTTTTGTCTTTTTCTGCTTTAGGGAGCAGTGTCTGGTCCATCCTTTGGGTGTGATCTCCATCACGGGGCGATCTGTTCAGTGAGACTTGCTGTTGCTTGGGAAGTACTTTTGATACCTTGTCATAAAGATGCTTTTCTATCAGTCCAGCCGTTCCCTGGGTCATGGCAGCAGAGTGAATCAGGAGCAAAGGAGTTATGGGGCTCAGTCCATCGCCTAGCATGTGTGGAACCCTGGGTTCAACCCACAACACCACACGAAAGACAGACGAAGCAAAACCAAAATACTCGGTTGTTGTGGTGCAGGCCTCTAATCTCAGCACTGGGGCTGGAGAGATGGCTCAGCAGTTAAGAGCACTGACTGCTCTTCCAGAGGTCCTGAGTTCAAATCCCAGCAACCACATGGTGGGTCATAACCATCTATAATGAGATCTGATGCCATCTTCTGGTATGTCTAAAGTCAGCTACAGTGTACTTATAATAAATAAATAAATAAATAAATAAATAAATAAATAAATCTTAAAAAAAAAAAGAAAATGAGACAGGAGGAACAGGAAGTTTAGAGCAAGGCTGGCTGGAGGCTACAAGAGACCCTGGATACTAGAGCCAGTGAGGGTTTCTACACAGGGTTAGTTAGGTCCGATGCCTGGAAACTTCCTTCAACATCACAATAAATATACTGAAGTTCCTTCCAGATGGTACATGCCTCCACTTTGTGGTCTTAGGTAAGCTCCTTGTATCTGTGTGTCTGGCATTTTATTCCTCATTGGGAGATATTTTCCTACCTGCCTGTCTTATGGTACCATTGGCTATGAGTAGATTCTGAGACATGAAGATTATGCCAAAGCTTGACTCAAAGCAGTATTGTCTATGTACAAAATCAGTCTCCCTCCCTCCCTCTCTCCCTCCTCCCCTCCCTCCCTCCCTTCCTTCCTTCCTTCCTTCCTTGCTTCCTTCCTTCCTTCCTTGCTTCCTTCCTTCCTTCCTTGCTTCCTTCCTTCCTTCCTCCTTTCCTTCCTTCCTGCCTTTCTCCCTCCCCTTTTCCTTCTCTCCCTCCCTCCTTCCTTTCTTCTTTCTCTTTTTTCCTTCCTTCCTTCCTTCCTTCCCTTCCTTCCTTCCTTCCTTCCTTCCTTCCTTCCTTCCTTCCTTCCTTCCTTTCCTTCTTTTGTTCTTCCCACAAAAGATATGGAAGCTCCTAAGCAGGTTCCCAGTGCTTGCCCCTCTCCACTGTTCTGTCGTTAGAGATCAGGGTGGTGACATCCTATTTCCCTCCAGCTTCCGGAGTCTGTCCATCTGTGGTGTCTTCACTGTAATCATGGCAGTGAAAGATCAAGGATGCTATGAAAGGCAGGGCCGGTCACCATTGTCCCATCCCATCCCCATCACTCCGAGCTCCGCCCTATACTTCTATCCGTATCTGTGAGTTCTGGTAATGCACACTCCAGTCAGCAGCTCCTGGGTTCTACTCCAGGCTGGCCAGGAGTGACGAACCCTTGTGAGGAGCTTGGAAGAGGAGATGCCTGGAGACCAGGACCCAGGCCTAACGGGGAAGCCCTCTTCTCTCTCTGTACTTTGCCAGGATGCGTCATGTGTGAGCTTCTGGGTTGACTCACAGCCTTCGCTGCAACAATCTCACCGACTAGGCACGTCAAGTAAACTGATGCAAATAGTGTAAAAAAGCATGAGAGTGCGACCCAGATGCGGGAGCCTTCTGCAGCCTCAGCACAGCTCTTTTTGCGAGTTCTGAGAGCCTGGTCTCCCCCAGTGAATCCATACTGAACTGATCTGCAGAGCATCAAGTAGAGGCTCCCACGTGCCAGGTATCTGAAATCTGAGGGAACTGGCCCTCTTCCGATGTCACCTCAGCCCCTTCCCCTGAACCCTCTCAAAAGCTACTAGCACCTGTCTTTCATTTACCTGTAGACATCCAGCCTGAAGCAGCAAGGATCTCAAGCTGTCTGTGTCAGACAGGTTAGTTTGGAGGATAGAGGGATGGCTGGATCTGCCAGCCTTCCTGCCTGCCAACCTGGGCCTGGCCAGTTCAGCTGAGAAGGTAATAATCCTGTGTGTTGACTGATGTGATGTATGGGTGTTGAAGTCATCTAGTCTCCAGTGGGGCAGACAACTGAATCTCTCACTGTTGCTGGGTCCCCAGCATCCTCCCCGCCCTGTGCTGCTCTGACTTCTATTGTCAAACCCTGCAGGTGTCCCACAGGCAATGTTTATGCAATCAGCAAGCTCTGCAGCAGGCGCATCAAGCAGATGCTGTGGATGCCCTTGTTACCCTGTGAGTGCAGTTGTCCTGGCAGGTTTTGTGTGTCAGGCCAGGGAGGTGAGTCACCCACAGGTGTACCAGGCTTGCACAGGGCAGACCTGTGAGCCTCCTGGCTGTGCTGTGCCTGCACACAGCCCGACAGATAACATACACAAGGCCAAACCACTGATGTCAGGCTTCTGGGATATCACACCTTCTCCTCTATCCATCCCCCCCCCCCCAGTGTATTTTCTAGTATATTGGCTATCGGACTATACTATGCACCTCCCTGGCTCTCATCTGTGATACCCAGGAATGACAGTAATTGGCTATATTCTCTGACTTAGGACCTCTAAGCTGTTCCCTTGTAAGCACTCAAGTCTCAGGGACCTATTTGCCCAGTTAGAGGGCACAGAGGATCTGGCTCTGATGGAAAAAATAGTGTGCAAGTGTGACCTAGAGATGAAAGGCTTCCGCAGCGATTCCAGCACAGCTCCTTCTCAGAGTTTTCCTAAGCACTGGTCTCTCCACATCGAGCTAAGTAGAGGGATTGCTCCGTAATGATATAACAAGAGCATCTTGGTTATGCACCAGTAACCTCTTCCAAGTCAGCTGACTTCAGCCAGGTGACCAAGGACAGGAAAGGATAGTCAGTTGGGGTGAATGGTCAAGAGACCTCCTGTCTGCAGCCAAAGGGAGTCTCCTCACTGCCTGACTATTTAGGAGCTGTTTCTACCTCACTAGGAAAGCTGGTTTGGAAGAGGTAGTGGACATGAAGTCTACCTGACGAATTTATAGTGGCAGAATAGATCCCCGAAACCCAGACCATAATTCCAATAGTGAACAGGTGTAGAGAACGTCTCCATTCCAGAAATCAGACTGTGTGATTTATGTTGAGATCCTTACCTGGTCTTAAGGACGCACTATGATTATTCTTATTTTAAACACAATCAGGTAAGGCCCAGGCGTATCACACTACTAGCTCAAGGTCACACAGAGGAAAGGTTCTGTCAAATCCCCATCTTCAGTTCTATAACTTTCAGATGAATTTGCCTATTTTTCTTCTTTTTCTCACAAAAAAATCTAATTTTGGTTTGGGTCAAAGAAGCAAATGGGATCTGTATTATCCAGGGTTTTCTAAAGTAAGAGAACTTATAGAACAAATAGCTATCTATCCATCTATCTATCTATCTATTAGATAGATTTATTAGAATGACTTATATACCATGGCCCAGTGAATCTAAAAGTGGCTGCCGATGAAAGGAAGGTCCATGAATCCAGTGGCTGTTCAGTCTTTGAGGCTGGATGTCTCAGCTGGTCTTCAGCACATGCTGGGATCCTGAAGAAGGAAGCTCTAATGCCGTTGAGGGGATGGACTTGCTGAAGAGTTGAGAGCAAGCAGGCAAAGAGCAAAGCTTCCTTCTTCCACATCCTTTATGCAGATGGCCGGCAGCCGGCCCGGCCCAGATCAAAGGTGGATCATCCTACTTCAAATTAAGCAAAACTCTCACAGGTATGCTTTTCCAATTTGGAGCTTCAGTCTGGGCATAGTCAAGTTGGCAACCAAAAAACACAGCCATCACAGGATCCCTGCAACCCAAAAAATGCTTCCTCAGTTTCCTTCCTTGTTATTGTCTGCTTTAAGGGCTGTTTGTCACACAAGCCAAGCACTGTAAACATTCATTGTCCAGAAGGAAGCCTGCTTGTGAGCTGGAGCAAAGACAGGGTATATACTACCTCTGTCACAGTGGCGGAACCCCTTCTTCAGTTTCTGGTTTCTCAAGTGTTCCCCAGATACTCTCATACCAGCCTTCTCCTGGAGTGGGGACCATCCTGAAGGATGAATAGAGGAGGGATAGAGAGTAGTGGGCACCATTGCTTCTCCATAGGCCATTCATCCAGTTCTCCCTTCAACAGACACTGGATACTGCTCATTCACCACCACAACAAGAACCTATAACACAGAAAGTCCTAAGCCAAGACGTCCAGAAAGGTGGACGTGTAGGCAGAACAAGAGCTGAACTGGTAATGAAGCAGAGCAAGTGGTATCTGAGCAGAACCTCCGAGACCCAGGAGACCCAGGTTCGAAAGGAGGAGCAGCCACACGGAGGAAAGAGATGATGTAAAGGCGAGAGGATCTAGGGAGGTTGGATGGATTCCAAAGCATAACACCGAGCTGCTGGGTTTCAGCACCATGAGCATGGGAATGCTGGGAGAGGAACAGGAAGGATGGGCTGGGTTGGCCTTCCAGAGCCTTGGGTGATGGAGTCAGAGACCCGGCCTCCTGTAACTACCAGTGTCTGCCCTCACAGATGACAGAGCCCGGTTCTGAGTATTTTATCACTGACAGAAAGCGACAGAGAGTGGGATGGGAAGACAGCGCAATAGGCAAAGCGAGTGCTGCACAAATGTGAGGGCATGAGTTTGCCTCCCAGAAACTTACTGTGGGGCTGGATGTCACAGTGTGAACATCTACAAACCCATTGTTCCTACTGACAACGGACTGGGCAACAGGAGAGTCCCTAGAAGCCTGAGGGCCAGCTAGCCTGCTGTGTGCAGTGAGTGTAAGATTTTGTCTCAAACAAGGTAGAAGGTGAGGACTGGCCCCTGAGTCCGTCCCCTGACCTTCACACACGTGTCATGACATGAACATGTGCGCACAAATGTGTGCCCGCACATAGAAAATGCCAACATTTATAAACAATATCTCCCTTTATAAAACAAGCAGAAAGCCAGCTGACTGCCAGATGTAATCCCAGCACTCAGGAGGCTGAGACAAGAGCATTTCCAGGAGTTCAAAGTCAGCTTTCAGACCCTGTCTCAAAACCAGACAAACAAAAAGACCAACAACAAAAAGCTGGGTCATATTGAAGATCAGTACCTCTTGGAACTCACGTTCTCAGTGAGAAAGGGGGGAATTTGATGCCGTGCCTGTTCACAGGAGTGTCTCTCTCTCATCTGGCACTTGAAATCTCATGAAGCCCAGTTCAGAAAAATCTGCTTGAGGCTGACTCCGAGGGATAGCCCACCATTTTAATAAGCTGGTTCCCAAAGCGGTGGAGATGGAAGGGTTTTGGAAGCTCTGGCTAAAAGGCCTGTGTGGGGAAGCAGCCAGCCAGCCACCAGCCTTTATCAAGTGCCAAGGCAGACCACCAGACCCTCGGCCTAAGGTTTACAGCCCCGAAGAACAGCTAGAAATGACTTGCCTCTGAAAAAAAATAATAAATTCCACATTATCATTTCAAAGACTCCTCACATAAATACTAAAGAATCAGGAAAGCGGGTGCCTCGTCGTGTTACTCCCGGAATCTAAGAACCGGTATCTTTCAGTTATCGGATTTTATTTCTTTGCAGAATTACGTTTTATACATATTTATTCATGCAGAACAGAAGCACAGAGTTATTGAGGCTGCCTTGGGAGCGGAAGGAAAAGCTGTTATACATAAGAATGCACTGCATTTACGTCCTCGTGCTCCCAACAATTGAACTATATGCAACTGCTTTTTTTTTTTAATAATAATAATAATAATAATAATAAGACCCTCTCTGGTTTGCATTTAATTTGCTGTTTTTTTTCTTACACCTGAATTTTCATATGATGACTTTCATACGGTGGAAATCATGAAAGGGCTGTAGGATCCAGATCCACGAAGATACGGTCGGAGGGGAGGGGGCTGGGGTGGCAAGAGGCCTTTGGTACAGAGGGATTGGGAATCCACAGCCAGCTTAGAACTCTTTCTTTTCTAACAGCCACAGTTAACGGAACTGCAAGCATTCGTCTTGTGATTTAATAACTCATTCTTGCTTTGTGGAGACCCGGTATATTATAGCACTGGATATTGCTTTTCAGGTTTTTGAGTGTCAATGATAAATTTCCATGTTCTAATAAAATACATTTTCATAGTAATTGAAATAATAATTTCCCAAGTACTTAAGAAGGGGGTGGGAGGAATTCTGCCCCCTTTCCCTCTGCACTCTGCTGACCTTATCTATTTTTATTGCTGGAACGCTCTCCACTCCCCAGCTGAGCCCTGTGCTTCTGGCGTCTCCACACTCTTTCCTGTTCACAACCACAGGATGGCTCCAAGCCCATAGCTGGCTGAGGGGATGGAGAGAGCAAGACCTGTAGTTTGGCTTTTTACCTTCATTTTCTTAGACCTGAGTGGCCAGATGTGGAGGCCAGATACCTGTGGGGATGAGAAAGCTACAGGGTAGGCGCCTCCGAATCCTGAGCTCACGCACTAGGCGAGCCCTTTGTCTCGCAGACCTTGCCCCCACACACCTTTTGCAGGTATCACCATCCCCACACAGGAACATAAACAGCATCAGGAGCTGCATCCACTTCTCACACATAAAAGCGAGGCCTGAGTGACGTGGGCCACGGCAGTGCCGAGAGCAGTGTACTTAATCTGTGCTTCCGTGAGCTGGGTGACTTTAAATGCTGTCTTAGTGAACTTAACTTGAACTGAAAAAATGTAAAGTTGTCTCCTAAGACATCATTTCCTTCATGGCTGACAGCGAAGAGAAAAAAGAAGGAAAAAAAAAGTCACTTAAGACTGATGGCTTTAAGGCGAACAATGGAAATACAGCCGGCTTCAGGAGACTCCTGGCTCTCTCTGTGTGCCCTCACTGGGAACAAGGGGGTTTTTAAGGGAGAACTTGCTCAGTTCAAGCTGCTGCTCAACTTTACCTATAGCCAGGCTTTCTTTTCTGTGTCTAATTTTCCCTAATCTAGAAACAAACATACAAACAAACTTGGAAGTTGGGAATTGAGGCTTAGAAACAATCCCAGGCAGGAAACCAAAGAAGGTAGAGAGGAAATTGCCAACAAGGGCGATGCTCTCATTCATTGAATTTCATTGCTGTTTCTGGTGGCTAACACAAAATGCCCAAGGTTGCTTAGTTTATAAAGAAAAGAGATTTGCTTAGCTCACCGTTCTGGAGGTTCAAGGGCACGGTACCAACTTCTGCTTAGTTCTGATGAGGGCATTGTGGCAAAGACCTCACAATGGCAAGCTGGCGCATGTTGTAATCACATGGGATGAGAAGCCACAGACGGGGAAAGGGCCAGATTTGTGTGTATGTGTGTGGGTGCGTGCGCGCATCTGTATATAAGTGTGTGTGAGTGGGCATGTGTATGAATGTGCATATGTGTGCTCACAAGCATGTGTGTGAACTGTATATACATGTGCATGTGTGTACACATGTTTGTGTGTGTGCATATGTATGTGAGTGTGCATGTGTTTATCTGTGTATTAGTGTGTGTGAGTGGGCAGGTGTATGCATGTACATACATGTGCTCACAAGTGTGTGTGTATGAGTATGTGTGTGAAGTGTATGTATCTGTATGTACATGTCTGTATGTGTGAGAATGTGTATGTGTGTATCTGTATAAGTGTGTGTGTGAGTAGGCATGTGTATGAATGTGTATATGTGTGCTCACAAACATGAATGTGTGTGAGTATATGTACATGTACATGTGTGTGCACATGTGTTTGTGTGTGTGTGTGTGTGTGTGTTGGGGATGGGCATGTTATCTTCATATGTTGGTTTGAGACAGGAGTCTTCTGACCTGAACTTCTGGTGATTGATTTTCCCATCTTCATCTCCCAGTTCCCCGTAGGGTGCTCTGGGAACACAAATATTGAAACTACTTTGGCTTGTGTGTGTGTGTGTGTGTGTGTGTGTGTGTGTATTGGGGGGCAGGTTCTGGGGACCCAAACTCAGGCCATCAGGGTTCACCTACTGAACCATCTTCTCAGGCGCAGTCTTGCTCTTTTTATGAACAGCCGTCTTCTCTCAAGGAGCCATTCAGAGGCCAGCATTAATCGCTTCTGAGGGCAACGTCCCCAGTGACCTCCCCACCTCCCACTAAGCTCTGCCACCTTTCACATCACCACACTGAGAACACAGCCTCCAGGATACCAGCCCTCGGGGGACTGACCACAGCTAAACTGCAGCATGTAGTTATGGAAATAATCATTTTTTTCCTTCTTCATTTTTCCAAGCACTGAAAAAAAAAACCCTAAAAGGCTTGTCTGTTTTCCCTTTCTTTTGTCTACCTCTGTGTCTATGGTATGTTCTTGGAGGATAGGCCTCTGCACTCAGGCATGTTGGAGGCTGGGGGTTCTAAATGCTAGGCAAGTGCTGTTGAAGTGAGTGATGTCCCCATCAGGACCCAGGTACTGTCTTTTGGCCTAGCCTGTCCCTTGTGTGACTGGGCGAGATAGCCAGGCATTGAATTTTATTTTATTATTTACTTTAATGTTTTCTATTTATTTATGTTATGTGCATATGTATGTTGCCTGCGTGTATGTCTACATACCTCATGCGTGTGTGCGTGTGTGCATGCGTGCGTGCGTGCATGTTTTCCTGGTGGCCCTTAGAGGCCAGAAGAGGATATCAGGTAGACTGTGACTGGAGTTACAGATACTTGTGAGCTTCCATGTGGATGCTAGGAAATCAAGTCTGGGTCCTTTGCAAAAAGCAGGCAATGCTCCTAATACCAGCCATCTCAGCATCACCTCCTACCCACCGCCCTCCCTCCACACACTAGATTTCAGTTGTCCCTTTGCCTGGCAGCCTATACTGACAACATGTGGTCACCTTTGACTTTAAAGTCTCTGAACAAGTGGAGATCCGAACTTGATCTTGTACTTTTGTGATCAGGCTATGGTACAGACTGGGATCATATGTGTGACTCTTTTAGCACAATCCAAATCTCTGAAGTCACAGTGATTTTTGTATTCATCCATCCATTCTTGTCCCCATTGCCCTCGGGTTTGAATACAAACTGCATTTCAAAGTATGACAGATACGGGGGTGGGGGGGCGGCGGTGTGGAGGGGGCGAGGCAGAGGTGACAAACTGTGTGCTGTGAAATGTCCTCAGGACAGAATCTCTGTGAGGGAGAAAAATCAAGGACTGGTTAGATCTTGACTTCTAGACAGAGGCCAGGCTCTGATGCTCTTTACAGTATCATCCATCTCTGCCTCTCTGTTTCCCTCCACCCCACCCCAGGGCAAGGGCAATATTTCAGTGGCTCTGAGGATGGCCAGGGCTGGGGCTGAGTGCAGCAATAAGAAGTCTGCTGTGCCGTCCTCCAATTGAACAGAAAAGACACCTGCGGAGGATTCTCCGCTCCTAACTCTTAAGTCTTCTTGCATCTTGAGGTTTTTGAGATGAAGATTGTTCTAGAAGAAACCCAATCCCAGATAGAGACCTGGGAGCTTCTTTAGTTGAGAAAGAGGGAACTATTCATACCTAAAGAGTTTAAAGAGCAGCGGCTTAGCTGCCCTTAACCAGAGTAAAGAATAGCTCCACCCACCCACCCCATGCTCACCCAAGCAGCCCTAATTAAATGTAGTGGAGTGGCAAAAGAAAAGAAAACTCAAAGTAGGAAAGAAACTCCTTGGGAAGAGGAAAGGTCTTGGAGGGAGGGGGAAGGGATAATCCGAGTCCATATGTGTATGAAAAAAAAATTAAACATAAAACAAAAAAGATCGGCGAAGTTCTGAGTTCGAGGCCAGCCTGGTCTACAGAGTGAGTTCCAGGACAGCCAGGGCTATACAGAGAAACCTGTCTCAAGAAAAACCAAATCAAAAAAACCAAAAATATCAGTTGTCAGTCCAACTTAGTCTCTGCTTTAAGATTTGGATTTATAACAAAATTAAGTAAAAACCACAGAAAGTTCTCACATAACACCTCCAACCTCTCCCATCTCTCAACCATACACTCAGCCATGTACACAGAGCTCTCAAGAGGTCCCACAAGAGCATAGGTGTTAGATCCAATAAAATGTAGAAGAATCACTGTTGCCCCAAGCCTGCCGTTTCTGTCCTGCAAGTACGCATCACGCACTTGGAATAATGCCTAGTTACATCCGTTCATCACTAGAGTAGCACAGAAAGAACTGTGGCCATAAACTTCCTCCTCTCCATCCTTCCCCTGCCCCTAAGCCCTGGCCAACCACTGATCTGTTTTAAGATCTCCATAATTTTATCTTACCCAGAGTGCCACAGGGTTAGAGTCAGACAGCAGCACACCCCCGTTTCACATAGTGACAATGCGTTCAAGGTTCCCCCACGTTGCTTTGTGGCTTCATCTATCCTGTAAGTGATGGAAAACATGTCATCACATGAGTATTATACCGTGTTTGTCCATTCACCAATACTTTGGCTGCTTGTGAGTCTTAGCGATTCTGAATAAACATCGGTGGACATAAGGTTTTAGTTCCCTCAGGTAAATATCAAGGGACACAGTTGTTGACTGCGTAGTAAGAATGCTCTGTTTTATTAGAGACTGCCAGACTCCCTCCTGAAGCGCCTGGACCATTTTGCATCCCCACCAGCCATGGCTAGCATCCCCTGTTGCTCCATGTATCACGAGCATTAGGTGTTGAAGTGTTCTGCATCTGGACTGTCCTAAAAGGTGTAGTGGCCTTAGCTTGTAGTACTTCCGTGGCATGCAGCAGAGGACACCTTCCACATGTGTATTTAGTACCTGGATGTAATAGTGACCCCTTATCCATGGCGAATACATTTCCAATCCTCACTGGGTGTCTGAAAGCACAGGTGGTACCAAAGCCTATAGGTTTAATACCTGTTCTGTCTTCACCAGGCATTTATTAGGCACCGTGACTGTAACTGCAGTCTGAAGTGCAGTGATGAAACTGTCTTGAATTTTTTTCTTCCTCATAATCTCATGGATAGATCCATTCTTACTGTACATCTCAGCAAGCTCCCAGTGCATGATATTTTTTCCTGAAGCCAAAAACTTTCACCTTGTCAGTGAAATGACACTTTATGGATGCTCTCTGGCATATCCAAGTGGCTGGTATTACTATCCTTGTGCTTTGGGATTGTGCTGAAGTGAACAGAAGCTGACTTGCACACAAGTACCGTAGTAGTAATACAGAAGGTCTGAAACCCGCGCTGGCTAACAAGTGACAATGGACAGGTAGCATGTTCAGAACTTATCCTTGGGACGAAGGAGCAGTTCCTAGTCCAGCAGGATGGAACAGAGGGCATCACAGTTCACCAGTCTGACTCCAGATGGCATCCAACTTAAAACTTGGGAGCTGCTTACTTCTGGGAATTTCCCACTTGATATTCGTAAACTGTGGCTGCTTTGGGATAACTGGAACTTTGAAAACTGCCAGCTTGGGAGAGTGAGCGCGTGATGGTCTTCTTTGGTGACCGTGTCCTCAAAGCTTTGGCCTTGTTTTTCCTCTGGTGCTGGAGCTTGAACCCAAGGCATCTAAGCAAGCATTCTGGCACTGCGCTATCCCTCCGTCCCCAGCCCATTCCTTTGTTTGCTCTGTTTGAGTGTTCCTTTTATAGCATATATCCCCATTTTCTATCAACCCCATATTTCCAGCCTGTCTCTTCCCTCTCGACTCCATCTGGCCATGCCCAGTAGGCCTGCTGGATGAATGAAAAGAAGCCAGAGTCATTCAGGGTATGGATCTATAGGGAGAGTGTGTGGGTAAGTGACCGTCATATGCCCAAACTACTCCTTAAACACCTCCATTAGGCAAGGCACCAAGTCCTGGGGACACTCCTGAAAAACAAAACAAAACAAAACAAAAGAAAACACCAGCAAAAGTCCCTAACTTTGCAAAGCACACTTTCTAGCAGGGGATCATACATTAAAGGATGCATGTTTAAAATAGTTGTAAATAAATGCTAAGATACCAAGATGTGAGCCGAACACAAGAATAGAAGGAGAAAATTAGAGATGCTGACACGGGATGCTGAGTCTCTGCAAAGCTCCAGGGACTTGACCAGACTGGGACAGCAAGAGAATGAAGACCAGACCAACAGATGGCCACAGAAAGCTGGGCTCCCTCACGGAGAGGCGGCAGCATGGCTGAGGCTCAGCCTGTTATCACATAAAGCTGAACAAAGCGGCAGGGTCGTGGCAAACAGCTGAGCAAGGGGGCAGGGCTAGGACGCACGAGGAGACAGGTTTTGCTCATCTTGGTAGGCGCAGTCTCCACAGGAGAGCACTCCTCAGGATATACATGTCTACCTATGGTGGACATTTTCTATATATACTATCAGTATTTACCTACAGACCAGAGAAAGGCCTTTCCATCCCTTTAAGCCTCACCCTGAGGAGAAATTTTGGGCAATAATGGCCCCCATAGGCTCATATATTTGAATACTTTGTCCCCAGTTGCTAAACTGTTTGAAAAGGATTAAAAGATGTGGCCTTGGAGGTTTCAAACCTTACACCAAGCTCTCTGTCTTTGCCTCTGTATGTCTGCCTGTCTGTGCCTCTGCTTCTGCCTCTGTCTCTGTCTCTGCCTCTGTCTGTCTGTCTGTGTGTGTCTGCCTCTGTCTGTCTGTCTGTGTGTATCTGCCTCTGCCTCTGCCTCTGTCTCTGCCTCTGTCTGTCTGTCTCTGCCTCTGCCTCTGTCTCTGTCTCTGCCTCTGCCTCTGCCTCTGCCTCTGCCTCTGCCTCTGTCTCTTTCTCTCCTCTCGTTCTGTTACCTGTGGGTCGGGATATAAGGCTCTCTGCTATGCTCCAGTACCAGGCCTGTCTTCACTCCGTGACCATCACAGACTTATAAAAGGTGGTTAAGCCCCGAGTTAGATGCTTCCTTATAAGAGTTTCCTTGGTTATGGTGTTTCTTCACAGCCATAGAACAGTAACTGAGACAGGGGTCCTTGACACGACCGTGCCCACACCAAGAGCACACACTTACTCAGGACTTCATTCAGAGCCCCCCTCTCCAAGGAGACTCTCTCAATTTAACTATGATGGCAGGGTGGGCTTCATCAAGAAAGAGGCATGTAGTGTAAGCAAAGAGGTTAAAGGGCACCCAAGGGCAGAGAAATCCGAGATAGTGCCGGGAGAATAACTGGTGTGTCTATGGTCTCAGGAAGCTGATATATTACAGAAGGAGAAAGAAGGAGGGCGGCGTGGTAGAGGAGTCCTTGCTGGTCCTTTATGTTCCCAGTCCCAGCTTATCTGTGGCTTTTGCTTGGAGAACGTGGGGAGTCACGGGAGAGGAATTGAGCTGAGGAGTTACATAATTCCACTTAGCTTTTGACAACAATTCTCCCATGTTGAAGGCTGGCCCTGGGGAGGGAACAGGGTGGGCCAATGCAGCAAGCCAGGAAGGAGGTGATGTAGGGAGGAAGTAGTATCAGTTAGATGCACCTGGATCCCCTCATGCTCAGTGGAATTTCTGCTGGACTAGAGGAGCACTGAGATAAAAAAGAATCAGACATAGCACCAAGGTGCTCCACCTGACACCCTCGCCCCCAGGATGACCTGTGTCGGGGAGATCGGAGGGACTGAGACAGGCCCTGCACAGATGAGATGTCACACTTGAGACCCACTCTGCTCACAGTGACAAGCATTTTCCTTGAGACATCAGGTAGCTGGGTTTGGAGTCCAGGGTTGACTGTACAAGATACATCTGGTTGCTTTGGAGGATAAAAAGATTACAAATCCTGTTCCTCCTGGCCCAGCCTTCACAGTGACTTCCAGGGGGAGGGGTAGAGACTCTAGGAAATCAACCCGTAAAACAGCCACACCCAGCAGCGAGCCGCTCCTTCCAGACTCTCTTGAGGTTTAAGGCAGGCAAAACCATCCAAGCTGCCAAAAACCACATTCAAGAGGATGAAATAGAGGATGCTCCCCCTTCCTCTCCTTCTCCCCCAGCCCTTGCTCCAGCCATGACTGCTCAATACAGAAAAAGACAGAGAAGGAGGAACTACTGATGTGTTTCCTTTCCCTAGTGGCAAAGAAATAGACACTTTGGAGTTTTAGATCATCACAACCAGTCTGCTTGCCTCTTCACCTCCAAGGCAGGCAGGTAAAGAAGTGAGGGAAGGCTCATGGGGAGCAGAGACAGGGGTACCCACCCACCTCCTGGACTAATCTGATGAATCCCTGGCCCTTAGGCCAGGCAATGCTGGCCCAGGCCCTGCTGCCTGTGGTCTATGAGTGCAAAAAGGTAGCTGTGTAAAGAGAAGTGCTCTCTGACTGTCGCTCTGCTACTCATGAGCTCAGTATTAGGTGAATTCCTAACTTCAGTAGCCTGGGGTCCCGGGTCTAACATACCAGCTGTGTCCTCACCCTGGAATACAGCCAGCTGCCCGAGCGAGAGTTTTCACATTAAACGTCCCTGACTCTCTTACTAAGTGGCAGATGGTGGATTTTATGCAATGACGCGAGCAAAGGCCCCTCTATTTCCAGCCTGGAGCAGCGAGGATGTTTTCCTTGCACTCCAAGCTCCAACTCTAGGGTGGGAGTGGGAGGAGCCAGGGAAGCTTCTTGGGGCTGGACCAGGAGGGGAGGAAGAATGAGTTGGCCTTTGTCCCAGGCTCCGGTGGGCAGGGGAAGGGGGACCAGAGCAGTTTGATGATCCTGGGGTAGGTGTAAGGGACAAGACCTGCCATCCACCACCTGAAAATCTAGTGCTTTAATAAGCCAAGGCTGATATTAGGCCTCGTGTGCTGAGGGGACCTCAGAGAGATGGGCCAGAATGGCCAAGTGGGGGTTATTGATGGAATGTCTCTGCAGGCTCCGATCTGAGAGAGTAAAGCTGAGTTATGAAATAGGACCAGATTAATGAAAATGCATCCAGACAGCCCATTCCATCTGCCTTGATTTCAACCCAGCACTTGGCACCTTCTGACCCAAATATGTTGATGGCGGCTTCTAATGTCCTACCCCCAGCTTCCCCACCTCCAAAGGCAGAAGAAAAGATTTATCACATAATAACCTTCAGGAATCTCAACCCTCTTCTGGACCACTCTCTAGGATCCCTAAGGGCATTCTAGGCAGGGCAGGTTGCATGATAATATCAGGGGTTTGGAGTCCTCTAGGGGGGCTTCCTTAGGAATGTGACGGAGACCTAGAGGCCTCAGCTTCTGGTCTCTTCACTTCCCTCCTTGCTTTTCTTCCTCCCAGCGGGCAATTTCCCTGCCATTTCTTGTCCCACCCACAAAGGAGTTGACAAAGCTCTCTCTCCTCTGTATGACTTCACCTTGCTCCCCATTCTCTCCTCTGCCCTCATGAAGACAAACTCAAATATCGTCTCTGGGAAGCTTTGAGTTTAAAACGTGCACTGATGGCATTGGTTTCCTCCTTAGAAGCTTTGTATACCTTATGGAAAATATGTTGCTTATTTAAAAAAAACTAAGAAAAAAATTACCCATTATTTGGACAACTATTCTAGTCTTATTCCTCTTTCGTGTTTATTATGTGTATTTTAATTGGAAGTAGGCTGTCTTGATCCCTTTCTGGGGAGAGGGGAGGCTAGGGGGCTCTCATCAGGTTACATAGTTAAACACAAAAGAGGCCGGCTCTCACAGTGGTTAGTTGTGGCTGAGTGCTGGAGTCTAGCTGAGTTTAAATGTGCAATCCAGAGACCTGACCGGTGGCGGTTGCAGGTATTTCCGTGTTTAGAATACCTGATCGTCACCAAGCCTTTATAATATAATTTTGTTTTTTTTCTTTCTGGCTGCATGGTACAGTTCCTGCATTCAGTGATACCCATTTCCATATTTGACATCCTAAGCATTTTCCTGGCTGCATAAACAGCCATCCCCTAGGGTAGCACAATATCCCCCAAAGGACAGTACCCAGAGAAAGAAACCAAAGATTTGCTGGTAGGAGATATGCCTATTTGCCCCACTGCTTGGCGAGAGAGGGACAGTAATTAGGTGTGTGGATGTTCCCCTTCCTTTGGTCACTAAATGGGGATCTTGAGACAAGCAAGACTTTGTGGACTTGCTCAGGAAACAGTCCTTTCCAAGTGAACTTTTAGTGGCCTGATTCAGGGGACTCCAGGCAGGTACCCCATTGGGTGACAGACATCACCATGGCCTAGACCCCCTAGGCGCCCTAACCACCTAGGTGCCTCTGTTGCTCCTGCATAGATACTGTTTACTCCCAGCCAGGACCTCATGGTGGCTGGACTGCAGTCCCACTGCGTGCTGGGGCACCGCCAAGTTTGTCCCTTTTGTCCCGCAGAGTGTGTCCTTTTGCCCACCTGGTTGGTGGGGAGAGTTGCCTCTCCTGTCGTCTCCGCTTGCCCTGCAGGCTGGCATGAGGGGCACGGTTGGAACCGAGTCCTCAGCTGCCTACTTCCACGGAGCATCCCAGCCTGGGCTTCTCTCCACCGGTGGGAGGCGGGGCGGGGACCATACTCTTAAGTAAGCGCAGGAGTCCCCTCCTGGTGGCAGTGAGGGAGCAGAGAAGGGGGCGGGGCTCGCCAGTGGCATCCTTTTAGTTTCCCCGGGAGAATCCTTCCTCTCAGCTCAGTGGTGGGGATGGAGGTGCCCACCAATCTGTTCTGGGGACAGCGCATCTCTTCTCCCCACTCTGCCCCTGACAGTGCCGGTGTGTGTGGAGAGCCCAGGATCCTGGGTCCCATGGCAACCAGTCACCCCAGCCTTCCCTGGGAGTGGTCCTGAGGTGATTCTTATCCCAGCAGCTCGCTTGTGCGCGCCTCTTTCCTGGCTGCCCTAAGCAAGTTGCTTTGTCATTTTGCAAAAACACCTTCCACCCTCCCCACCCCGCCCCCTAGTCTGTTTCAGAAATGGCGTTGAGTCAGACCTGAGTCACAGGAGAATGTGGGCCCTGGCCTCTCCTGAGGTTCTGCCCCAGCTGCGGCCAGCTCTCCACCCACGGCCCTGCAGCGGACTGGACTCACAACCGTGCTCCCCTCCTCCCTCCCCTTCCCTCTCCTGCTATCTGGCCCGGATGGGTGGGCTACCCTCAGCCACCTTGCTACCACCCAGGGCCAGCTCTTCCCTGACCCTCCTAACATGCCATCCCTAGTGCTGTAAAGGCCATGACTCTAAGTCCTGTGGGCCACAGTCTTTTTCTCTGTCGCTTGTCCCCCCAGGCACCCACAAGCCACCTGCCTCTGGCTTTCCCAAAGAGAAGGCAGGTGTCCCGGGTTAGTGCAGGAGTCTGGTGCTCAGGAAAGGACACACAGTATCTCAGGGTAGAAGACCATATAGCGTTGCCCCTTGGGCCAGCCACTTCCTCCTCTGACTACCTTTCCTTCACCCCTTCCACCCTTCCCAGCTCCGTGTTAGAAGGTGCCACACGACTCTATTTTTAGTTCCACCAGGCTGCCTGCTAGGAGCAGTCTCCATCTGTGGCACTCAGAGCCCTTCACAAATGCTAATGAATGGGAGTGCTTCCTCCCAGTGACAGTGACAGTGACAGAGCAGGGGCAGGTACTTCACCCTCCCCAGCTACATTGTAGTAGGAGAAACTGAGGCATGGGGTTAAGGTTTAGAGATGTGATCCAGGTGCTTCCTACACCTTTTCTGAGTTCAGCCTTCTGCCTTTAGGTCCTGAGTTAAGTTCACCAGCCAGGCAGTACATAGCCTCTGAGACCAACCAAATTCCTAGGGCAGATAAACCCTGAAACTGATCATATCCATCCCATCTGCGACCCCCCACTAGGGGTTCAGTGACATTTGTAGCCTGCTTATAATCCCATTGGGCTTCCTGAAGGAAATGACACCCATCTAGACAGTCCTTGAGAGGAAGAGTTTTAAGCAAGAGGCAGAGGGCAGGAGGGCAGGCCTTATTATACAAAAGGAGTCTCTGCTGCCTGCCGACAGTGTGCTTTGTGTGGAGATGGGGAACAAGGACATCAGCCAGGGTGGGCTGGCATGGGCTAGCCGAAGTGAATTTGGTAATCATGGTGGTGACTGGAAGGAGGGTGTTGCTGGTAGGTTAGGAGACTCTTGCAGTAATGGAGGCAGAAGACGGTAAGTGTGCAGGCCAAGCATCCGGGAGAGAAGCCCTGGAGAAGACAAGTGTTTTGAGAAGCATCTGACAGTCACTTAGCGGAAGCTGCCGGTGTGGCACAGCCCCCGTTCCCCCTGTGACCTACTATCAGACAGGCATTTCCCTAGGACCCCCGGCAGGCCTCCTCACACAGGTGGAAGGGATTGCCTTTCCTTTGAGCTGGATGCCTGGAGTTCCGGGGAGGTAGCTGCCCCGCCTTCCATCTCTGCCATGGCAACCAGAGGCCAGGCATATCTCGTGTGAGTTTCTGAATGCTTGTTGAATGAATGGTGGTTTGATCAGGGAAGCATAAACAAAAGGATAGGAAATCCTCCCTGCACTGGAAGTGGAGGGGTGCGTGGTTTTGGGGTGCCGAGTGGAACGGTGGGGTGCCGAGTGGGCTGGTGGGGTGGATCACGAGTTTGGAAAAGAAGCAGGGTACCCTGGCCAGGTTTCGTGGCCTCAGCTGCAGATCCGGAACCGGAAATGCCGCTGCCCTTGGGTGTCAGCTCCTTACAATGCCCAGAGAGAAGGACACGAGGACACACAGCACCTCCATGCAACAGCAGTTCCATTTCTGGGTGTCAGGGGTGCTGCGTGATAACCCTCCAGGCACCCTGCCTGGAGATTCCAGGCCTTCCTCCTCCTGTGGATAGTTTCCTCTGGTCATCTGTCCAGGATCAAATATTGTGAGAATTCTTAAACAATGTCTTCTCTCCTCCTCCAATGACCTCCTAAAATTCAATCCCACACCAGTTTCCTCCAGGCTTACCTACAGAGCATGTGTGAGGGTGTTATTTGCAGAAGCTTGGTTGACCCCCAAAGCAGCCACATTGTAAAGTCTTCACCCAGCATGAACAGTGGCTTCCCCTCAGTCACATAGAGAGAGCCCTCTTGAATTAGCTTTCTCTAGCTTAAATACTCTTGGACCTCGGCAACCAGAGCCGAGGGAACCTGGGGCAAAATTGCAGACAAATGGCAAGGAATATTGGCTGGGACCTCAGGGATGAGGTCCCATACCCACCCAACCCCTTTAAGGCAGGAGTGACCAGTATACCCCTCATGGTCTCCTACAAGCTGACTCGGCTAATCTGATTGAGACTTGGATGTTTTGCTTGGAGGTTCCGCAGGGAAAGATGAGCTTGCCTCAGCTTCCCAAATTCTGGGATTAGAAGAGTGAGCCACCACATCTTGTTGGAAAGCCTTTTTTCCCCTCCTTAAAGATTTGCCTTTCTTTAATCATGTGCCTGTGCTCTTGAGTGCATGAGCCAGCAGAGGCCAGGGGTGTCAGATTCTTTCAGACCTGGAGGTTACTGGCAGGTGTGGGCTGCCTGCTGTGTCCTCTGGAAAAAGGAGTGTGTGCTGTTCACTGCCGAGCTGTCTCTGCAGCCCTGAAGGTTGAACTTTTGGAGGGGGATGAAATATTCCTGTAAAGAAATAGCAAGAACGTTTGTTGGTTTTGTTTGTTTGTTTGTTTGTTTGTTGCCATTTGGATGGGATCTTAAACTCCTGATCCAAGCTGTCCTTCCGGTGCCCAGGGACCGACTCACCTGTGTGAGCAGTGGGAGCTGGAGCTCGAACTCAGGCCCCTATGCTCGTCCTGGTCTGAGCAACACTGCTTAGCCAGCTCAAGCTCTGACCCCAGCCCACACAGTTGGCCAATCTGAAGCCTTTCTGGTCATTTCTTTCTCTTCCCTCATCTGTGTTAGGCAGACTTCAGCCTCTAACAAAACACTTGACACAATATACTTATGAAGACAAAAGGTTGAGTTTGGCTCCCTACTCCAGAACTCCCAGTACAACACCAGAGGGGCCCAAAGCTGTGGGTCTCTGGTGAGGGCAGATGGGGTGCTTGCAGTGGACCAAAATACTCACCATACCACCAGGAAGCAAATGAGAAAGAACAAGGGTGGGGTACACAACCTGCCTTGAAGCCATGTCCCCAGTGCCCAAGGACCTCTTGGTAGGTCACACCTATAGATTCCACCTACCTTCCAGTCGGCCTTCAGTGCATGGACCTATGGGCATATCACCCATAGCAGTGCAGTCATACACCCTCTCACACCCTCTCACCCGCTCCTAAACCTTCACCACTGGCCTGTGTATCCTCTGAGGGTAAGCCAGAGAAGCAGGGCCTCCAGGAAATACACGAAGTCCTGAGTTTTACGGTTGTGAGGCCGACAAGCCTCCAGTCCATGGAGTAGGCTGTGAGGATGAGCAGGCTTGAAGCTCACTGGCAGGGCCCGGCCTTCGTTCCAAAGGTTATAACCAAACTTAGGCAGTTCTTCCTCCAGGAAATCCCCCACAAATAGAGTGAAGCCTGCCTGGTCATTAGATACTAATTACATCTACAAAGTATCCTCATAGCCATGCAAGCATTAGAGTTTGTTGTTTATTTTTCCTGGTGAAAACAAAATGCACATTGAGAACAAGACAGCCATGCTGTTTAGATAACCCCGGTTCTATTGGCCACGCCGGCAGCATCGTCACGAGGAGCTGGTGGTCTGTGGACCTTCCGCTCTCTACCAGGCAAGGTGGGCCTGAATAACTGGGCTCTGAGGCCTGGCCATGTCGACACATAAGACTGCCCACCACCATTCCCTCTCACAGCTCAGTGCCAAGCTCAATCCAAAACCCTCTGTCTTGCCATCACTTTTTAAACGATGGTCCATGGGTTATGGAGGAAAGCCAAGATGTGGCTCAAAAGATGAACGCTCTTGCTGCCATGCCCAGCAGTCTGAGTTCCACCTCCAGGACCCATGGTGGAAAGAAAAAACTAATTCTGACTTCTACCCATGTGCCACACTACGTACTCATGTGTGTGTGTGCGCGCGCGCACACACACACACACACACACACACACGCAAATAAAAAAAGGTAATAATTTCAAAAGATTATAAAGTTTGCCTGCCTGGATCTTTATCCTGCCATATAATTTCTAACCTTCATGCCTTGGCTTCACCGCTTGTGAAATTAGGCACAGCACAAGCATGTATTTTACCTGTGGCAAATACCCACTTCTTGGGTTCATTGGCAGAACTCAGTGCATTTACGGAAAGCACTGGAAGTGCTGGCCTGTGAAAGAGCATGGTGCATCGTGGCAATTCTTGCAGCCTATTTTTTGACAAATTGAGCCTCCAGCTCTCCTTGTGCACGTGGTGACATTAGTGGCTATGAGGAACCACTCCCCTCCAGCATGGGTAAAGGAACCCAAGTTATGCCCTGGGCCCCTATTGGGGTCAGCTCTGGCACTGACTTCCCATTCATTCTGCCAACTGGTAAATGGCTGAGAAGCCAGGAAGCCCTGCATTCCCAAGGACCTGATTCTAATTCTAGTTAAGCAATGTTTATTTGTGTCTGCGGGGCCCAGTACATTGTGCTGGTCGGGGAACTTGACAGTTGTCTTAGGGTTTTTACTGTTGTGAAGAGGAGGCGCCACAATCATGACAACTCTCTATAAAGGAAAACGTTCACTTGGGGCTGGCTTGCTGTTCAGAGATTTAGTCCACTATCAGCATGCCGGGAAGTGTGAGTGCTGGAGAGGTAGCTGAGACTTCCATATCTGGATCTGTGGGCAGCAGGAAGAGAGAGAGGGAGACTCTGGGCCTGGCATGAGCATCTGAGACTTCAAAGCCCACCCCTAGTGACACACTTCCTCCAACAAGGCCACACCTCCTAGTGGTGCCATGGGGGCCATTTTTATTCAAATGACCACACAGGCAGAACAGGTAATGTGGGAGGGACCAAGTAGTCATCATAGCCACAGGTGTTTTGTCAGCATGGGCAGCTGGGCTGTAGTGGAGACCTCAAAATGTGCTCAGGAAGCTGGGTTTGGACAGATCATGAGGAAGAGGCTGGTTTTTCAACCCTATGTCCCACCACCACATGACATAGAACAGGGGCTCCAAAGACCTTTGCACAGCAGTGACCTACTGCAGCAAAGGACTTTGAGGACATCTTCATGGGGAGCTGGAAGCTTTAAGCTCTGAAAAATATTCTTAGATATATAGAGGTCAAAGAAACACACGAGGGATGGATTTATCCACATGAGGGAAGGTTAGTCAGCCTTGAAAGGAATCAGTGTCTTGATCCCTGCTGTAACACCCAAACCTTGAGGACATCAGTCTGACTGAAATAGGCTCACCACAGAAAACACAAACACTGTCCTAGTCTACTCATATTAAGTTCTCAGAATAGTCAAATTCCTGGAGGGAAAGCAAAACTGTGGTTGCCAGGGCTTGAGAGGAGGGGGAGAATGGGAAGTTTCTTACATGAGCACAATTTTTGGTTTTGCAACATGAATTTCAAAGATTGACTATATATCAGTGTGAGTACACTCAGAGTAGGAAATTGTACACCTTGCCACACACGCATATACATACATACATATATATATATACATGACACCTAGATACACATACATTATATATACACATATACCACAAATACATATATATGCTGTGCTGGCTAGTTTTATGTCAATTTGATGCAAGCTAGAGTTATCAGAATGGATAGAATCTCAATTGCGAAAATGCTTCCATAAGATCAGGCTGTAGGACATTTCCTTAATTAGTGATTGATGGGAGGAGGCCCAGCCCATGGTGGGTGGTGTCATCTCTGGGTTGGGAATCCTGAATTCTATAAGGGTTGAGCAAGTCATGGAGAGCAAACCAGTAAATGGTACCCCTCCATGGCCTCTGCATCAGTCCCTGCCTCCTGGTTTCCTTCCTATGTGAGTTCCTTTCCTGTTTTCCTTTGATGATGAACCGTGATATGGAAGTGTAAGCCAAATAAGCCCTTTCCTGCCCAAGTTGCTTTTTGGTCATGGTGTTTCATCACAGCAATAGGAACCCTAACTAAGACACACGATATTTATAACATATTATATATGTATTATAAGTGTGTATTTGCACTGATGGGAATGGTGAACAGTATACTTAACAAACAGTCAAGATGGAGGCTGCAGAGATGGCTTAGTCAGTGCTTGTGACCCAAGACTGATGACCTGAGTTCAATCTCCAGCACATACATAAAAAGCCAGGCAGGGCGGTGCACACACTTGTAATCCCAACACTGGGAAGGCAGAGACGAATCAGTGAGTGGAATCAGAGCCTAAGTGACAGACTCTATCTAAGAAAGTAAGGTAAACAGCTCCAAAGAACCAGCACTAGGCGGTGTGTGGCCTCACATACTCAAACATGCATATGCATCTAAACACACATAATTAGTGAATCAAAATGGCAGATTGTATGTTTTGCGTCGTTACAGCCTAGCTCTGAAATGTCCCTCACTGGCTCATGTGGCTGAACATTTTGGTTTTCTGTGGGTGGCACTGTTTAGAGAGGTTCTGAGTGTTCTAGGAGGTAGGGCCTTGCTAGAGGAGAGGAGTCACTAATGGGCAGTCCTTTCTCTGTATGGACTGGCCCTGTTTGCAATCTAGCTCTGTTTCCCTATCCTCCAAGATGTGACTAAGCCATGCCACAGGCTTATTCCTGCAGTCAGAGCCAGCCTAGCTCTTGGGCCACCCTCGTTGTGACGTACTGTGTCCACTGAAATCAGGAGGCCAAACAAACGTCCCCTCCCAGCCATCGTTCCTCTCAGGAGTTTTGTCAGAACAAGAAAAGAACAACTTAGAATGAGTATGCTGGGACGTACTGAAACCTAAAGTAAAATAAGGGTGGGAGGGAGAGCAGGGAGGCATGACAGTGCAAGCAAAGGGTTGGTGATTGACAGGGTCTGAACTTGGAGCACAGGGGGGCAAGATGAAAGTCGAGGCCACACAGAGCCAAAATGGGCCTTGAAAGCCAGACCAAAGACTATGAAGTTTTAAGTTTTAGCTCCAATCTTGTGTGCTGCTGAGGGTTTTCAGTGTTCTCTCCAACCTTGGCTGCTGTAGAATTGAGGGCACTCCATGAGTAAGCATGTTGAGATATTGTTTCCACTCCACCCATGGCTTATGCTTGATGGAGCCCCTCAGTGTTCTAGCTCTAGTGAGGTTTGCCCAACTCCCCTGACTTTTTCTCCAGTTGGACATTCCCCTGTTACCTAGGTGCTGTGAACTCAACCCAAGGCCTGTCCCTGGATCTGCTTCAGTTCCTTGGGCTCCTCTTCTTTGGCTATCTGCAGGGGAAGGTCCCAGAGAAGTCTGATGGCCATGTGATGAGACTTCGCAGCATGTCTTGCTTTGCAAAGGGCCGGCCTTTGCTTAGCCTAAGAGCCTCTTGAGACTTGCCCACTGACAGTAAGAAAGATTTGCCTGAGGACATTTATGAATTCAGTTGTATATTATTATCCTTAGTGTTTGGGTATACTGGGCACACCCCTGCAAGGTTGACTCTAGATAAAACTGGGAGCCAGATGGCCACAAGACAGGGCTCTCTGTGCAGTTCTATCATGTGTTTAGCACAAGAATTTCAGGCTTCTGTTCTCTCCTAAAAGTCTGTGGTGGTTTGTTTGGTATTTTTTTTCTCTCTGTAATGAGTGTGTCATTCCTTCCTGACTTTCTAGGGATATTGAGATGATGAATGAATTAGAAACAGGACATATTTTGAACTCTGAATAACAAGACGGGATAATAATAGCATACACGCCCAACATTGACAGTAATGTGGACGCCCCAGCCTGAAACAAAAGAAGGGAATTCTTGCCTGGCCTGTGGCTCAGTCAGCAAAGTGTTTGCCTTGCAAGTATAAGGACATGAGTTCAATCCCCAGACCTGCACAAAAGAAACGGCAACAAACTAGACCTGGTGGCTTGTGTGCTTGCTATCCCAGCACTAGGAAGGGCGGAGACTCCCTGGGGCTTAGCCAGCCAGCCTAACCACTTCAGTGAGCTTCGGCCCAGGGAAAGACCCCATTTCAAATAACAAGGTGGATGTCTTAGAGTCTCTATTGCTGTGATGAAACACCATGACCAAAATAAACATGGGGAGGAAAGGGTTACACTTCCACATCACTGTTCATCCTTGAAAGAAATCAGGGCAGGAACTCTAGCAGTGTGCAAACCTGGAGGCAGGAGCTACTGCCGAGGCTATGAAGGGGGTTCTTCTTCTTGCTGGCTTGTTCCTCATGCCCTGCTCTGCCCGCTTTCTTATACGACCCAGGACCACCAGCCCAGTCCAGGGTGGCACCACCCACAATGGGCTCTCCTTCCTACATCAATCACTACTTAAGAAAATGACTTATAGCCAGATCTGTGAAGCATTTTCTCAATTGAGGCTTGAGGTTCGCTCCTCTAAGACAACTCTAGCTTATGCCAAGTTGACATTAAACTAGCCAGCGCAGTGGATAAGGCCTGAGGAACAATGCCTGAGACTGACATCTACCCTCAGCACATGGACACACACACACACACACACACACACACACACACACACTCCTCTGTTTCTTTATTTGTTCCTGCTTTTTTGAGATAGGATGATGTAGACCAGGCTGGTCTTAAACTCACAGAGATCCGCCTGCCTCTGCCTCCCCAGGTGCTGGGATTAGGGTTGCAAAGATGCACTGCTTTGCCTGCTGGAGAGATTCTTGTGCAGAGATGGATGAGGAACATCTGAAAGTGGCCATTCATTAAAGGGAATCAGCTCCTCTCTTCTTTTTGGCAGCATTACTCAAAACAACTAAATTCCTGTGATGTCTTTATGGTTTTGCTGCCTGATATCCGGGTGGGGGGGAAGGGGGGGAATACACCAACCTCGCCTATTCCTTTTCCCATTTCAGCATCCCTCTCTGAGCCTTTGATCAGCCGAGTCTGTGGGTACAACCCCAGTTTCCTACCATTCTCTCTGGGGTGGGGAAAGGACCCTGTCCTTAGTCACAAAATACAAGGGAAAAAAAAATGCCTCCAAGTCTCCTCAAAGAATTCTACCATATGATCTCCATGTTGTACAGAAGGTAGAAGAGATGGTTGGCATGGCAACAAAGAGTTTGCTCCATTCGTGGTTCATTAAAAATAGCCTACTACCCTCTGCACTGGGAGACATCTGTAAGTCAGTCCATAGCTACTTCCCGTGTCAGGTAGTTCTCACCGGAAACCTCTCCATCATTTCCTGTTCATCTCATTGACTCACAGATGCCCGGCTCTGTAAGTTGTCTTACATATATACAAAGTGGGGCAGACCAGCAGAATGGTAAATCAGAAATACTTTATGATTAGGTGCTGTTTTCTGGCTTCCTCTTGGTCGCTGATCTGTCGCTGTGAAGAGACACGATGACCATGCCAACTCTTATATAAAAAAGCATTTAACTGGGGCTTGTTTACAGTTTCAAAGGGTTAGTCCAGTATCAGCATTGTGGGAAGCGTGACAATATGCAGGCAGACACGGTGCTGGAGAGGAGCTGACAGTTCTACATCTGGATCTTGGGCAGCAGAAAGAGACTAGTGAGTCCTGGCTTGGACTTCTGAGAACTTAAAGCCTACGCCCTAGTGACACACTTCCTCCAAGGAGACCATACCTCCTAATAGTGCCACCCTTGTGAGCCTGTGGGGCCATTCTTATTTAAACCACCACATTAACCTGCTTCTACCTCCTGCACAATCTGAACTCTGCATGCAGTAAGGCCAACTCCATGAGGTGAAACAGCTTGGCTTTGTCCTGAGACTTCAGGCGAAAGACTCTTGTAACAGTACTGGGTTCAAGGAACCCATCAACCAAGTCAACTCTGGCCTGCTATCTTGTCTCCCAATTATGGCAGGATTTTAAAAATCCTGCTTACTACTTGGAAGTCAAAATAAAATCGAGCATCTACCCTTGAACTTCTGGTGAGCCTTCCACAACTTATCTGTGGAGGTTGGGGATACAGCTCATGTACCAGAGAGCTTGCCTAACAGGCACACAGCTCCGTGGGTTTGCTCCCAAGAACTGCATAAATGAGTAATCTTATCACTAGGGTGGTAGAGGCTGGAGGACTAAAAGTTCATAGTCTTTTTCAACTATATAGTGAGTTACAGGCAAGAATGGGCCTTATGAGATCCTATATGATACCTCAAAGAGAGGGGAAGGAGAGAGAGAGAACTTGACCCTGGCCGTGATGCTCCTGGAAAGCATGATTAGAAACAAGAGACAGGAGTGGCCTTTGGTGGGACCTATGCTGTATCAAGGCTTTCTCTACAAATTTTGCATTGCTTCCAAATGCCTTAAAGCAGGAAACCAAAGTGTTTGTGTGTGTGTGTGTGTGTGTGTGTGTGTGTGTGTGTGTGTGTGTGTGTGGTGTGTACCACTTTAAAGAGGAGCCTAAATGTTGACAAAAACATAGTTTGGACAAACTAGATATTTTTACTTTTTCATTTTTTATTTACTTATCCTTATGTGTATGGGTGTCTTGCCTATGTGTATGTCTGTGCATCATGTGTATTCCTGGTGTCCATAGATGCTGCAAGAAGGAGTCAGATACACTGGGACTGGAATTACAGACTGCTGTGAACCACCATGTGCTGCTGAGAATCAATCCTGGGTCCTCTGGAAGAGCAGCCAGTGTTCTTAAGCACAGAGGCATCTATCCAGACCCTAACTAGAGATTATTATTATTATTATTGCTTGTTTGTTTCATTTTTCAAGACAGGGTTTCTCTGTGTAGCACTGGTTGTCCTGGAACTCACTCTGTAGACCAGGCTGGCCTTGAATTCAGAAATCTTCCTGCCTTTGCCTCCCAGTGCTGAGATTAAATGCATTCCCACCAGGCCTGGTCTAACTAGACAGTTTTAAGAATAAAAGAAAGAAAATTAAGTGCTCCTGCTTCCACATGACTAGATGTGATACCTGGATACACAGTCCTCCACAGACTGCTTTATAGTTTTGTACAGCTTTCATTTCCCCACATCATAGTTTATCAATACATGTTATCAAACACTCACCTGTCATTTTTAATGGCTGACTAGTATTCTGAGCGTGTGATAACTCTAACAGCACATTGTAAATTTTTCCCCCTTCATTTAAAATATAATTGAAATCCAGGAGAACTTAGAATCTGATTCATTGACTATATTTTTCATTCTTTAGGGTAAGATACCAGAAGGGAAATTAGTAAGTCAAAGGATATTGCATCTTTTCAGGCTGCATATTTCTCTCTCTCTCTCTCTCTCTCATATATATGAATATATATACATATATGTATGTATATATATATGAATATATATACATGAATATATATATGTATATATACACATATATGCGCATACACATATATACATACACATATATATGTGTGTATATATATATATGTATATATATTTATTCATTGCTAATTGGTTTTTGAGGATTCAAATCCATTTCTTTATACCTCACCAATACTGTATAATCTATTAAAATAATTACCAGTGTGATAGGTGAAACATAGTATCTTTCCCATTGACAGTGTATTAGGCTAGTTTGCTTTCTATGCTTTTTGGTCATTTGTATTTAGTTTCTGTTTTTTCTAGTATGTTGTTCACATTAACACAATTCTCTAATAATAAGCCCAGTGTTTAACCCCTGTGTCATATGTTACAAATGTCTCATTAATCTTTTGCTCAGTTTAATTCATTGTATTTTTTTAATGTAGAGAAGTTATATACATTCTTTTGTAGTCTGCTACACCAATCTTGTCCTTTTATGTTTGCTTTGTTTTGTTAGAACAAGCTTTTTATATTTATTTATTTATTTAGCGTGTGTGTGTGTGTGTGTGTGTGTGTGTGTGTGTGTATACCATGCCTGGTGCTAATAGATGCCAAAAAAAAGGATGTTAGATGAAACTGGAGTTTAAAATGCTCATGAGTCACCATGTGGGTTCTCAGAGTTGAACCTGTGTTCTCTGCAAGAATAAGTGCTCTTAATCACTGAGCTATCTCCCCAGCTCCCCCCTTTATGATTTCTATTTTGATATTTGGAAGGACCTTTTCTTACAAGAGCATAATATTCCAGGCTGTTTGTTTCTAGAATTCTGTACCTCACTATCTTAGCCACTGTTCTATTGTCTGTTCTATTGTCTTAGCCACTCTTTACTGTCTGTGAAGAGACACCATGATCAGAGCAACTCTTATGAAAGAAAGAGTTTAACTGGGAGCTATCTTATGGTTTTAGAGAGTTAGTCCATTATCATCATGGTGGAAGGCACACAGCTAGGCACTAGAGGCATTGCTGAGAGCTACATCCTGATCCAAAGCAGAGAGCAAACCTAGGCTTTTGAAATCTCAAAGCCCCACCCCCAGTGGCACACGTCTTTCAATAAAGCCACACCTACTTCAAGAAGGCCACACCTCCTAATCCTTCTTAAGTAATGCCACTCCCTCATGACTAAGCATTCAAATACATGAGCCTAAGAGGGCCATTCTTATTCAAAACACCTTATGAAGGGAAGCCATTCTCTAAAAGACCTGTGAGGTAAAAATGTAAGAATGTGAGAATGCAGGTCAAAGCACAGAGCATCACCGCTCCCTACCCAACCCAAGTTCTGCTTGGACTCCTGTGGGTCCTATCTGAGGGAACTGCCTTCTTGTTGAAATTTTTTGCAGACATTGTCAGGTTTCAGAATAATGTTAACATTGTCCCAAGTGCTCCTTTTCTGGGAGTGCTCAGGGTCACCAAACTGGTGGCCTGTGCATTGATATGTCCATCCCTGTAGGGTACAGGTTGCCACCCTGCCCAGGCAATTATAAGTGACAGGAGTGCAGGGAGAGAAGGGGCTGGTCCTGAGTCAAGGAAATATTACCACAGGCCACTTCCATGGACAGAAAATGCCTTTCCTTCTTGGTGTGTACATGTGTGTATTCATATGTGTACACAAGCACATACACCTGTTATATGCACCCGTGCGTGTACACACACACACACACACACACACACACACACACACACACAGAGTCTAATGTTACTATTCTGGTAGTTATTTCCAACTAGAAGAAACTATCTCCCTAATTTGAAAAGGTGGAGGGAGCAAATAAAACCTTAGGTAGAACTAGAAAAAGAACTGAGCATGTGCAGGGTAATTTTTCTCCTGCATGCTTTATTAAAGAATTAGATGACATAATTACACGTTATGATGTCTTTACACATATTTATGGTAATTACGTCAATGCACACTTGATGTTCTGTAATTACAGTAAATACACAACAATCCTGACAAATACTTGATCAAGAATTCAGATTCCCTAGGTGGATATGGGGTGAGACAAGGTTAACCCCACAGTGTCCTGATAGCCTAGACCACAGGTATCCTCCCCCCCTCTTCTAGGCTGTCTGAGGATGTGTCCTATGGCTCTCAATGTCATTGACACACAACTTCATTTTTCCAGGGATGTTCAGCGAGATTGGCTACCTGAGAGCCCTATTTACTTTGGTCACTTCCTCCTCTCCAAGGTGCTAAGTTTGCCGATAGGGTGAAAGGAAGGGACATCAGACCCAATGAGTGACCAAGAGTCAAATAAGTGGTGAGTGGATGTATCTGTGAGCGTCCTCTGAAAAAGAGCCCTCTGAGGTACTGGAGGAAAATCCAACTAGGGGGTTCTACGTTCTTAACCTGGAATGCCCTGAAGCAAGCCTCTTAGTTACTGGTCACAAAGACACTAGGTCAGTTCCTAAGAGCAGTTCATGACCCACTGTCTGACCTCTGGACACACACACTGGGAGTTTTCACTGTGGCACTGTGATGTCACTGATGTGTGTGGCATTGTATACAGTAATTGTGTTGGATGTATTTCCTTTTCTTCTTTTTTAAAAGTTTTCTTTATTTACTTTATGTATATGAGTACACTGTCGCTTTCTTC